>NC_057729.1:54552367-54565418 GCF_004010195.1 Chiloscyllium plagiosum
GTGGAGTCGCAGGTAGATAGGATAGTGAAGAAGGCGTTTGGTATGCTTTCTTTTATTAGTCAGAGTATTGAGTACAGGAGTTGGGAGGTCATGTTGCGGCTGTACAGGACATTGGTTAGGCCACTGTTGGAATATTGCGTGCAATTCTGGTCTCCTTCCTGTCGGAAAGATGTTGTGAAACTTGAAAGGGTTCAGAAAAGATTTACAAAGATGTTGCCCGGGTTGGAACATTTGAGCTACATGGAGAGATTGAACAGGCTGGGGCTGTTTTCCCTGGAGCATCGGAGGCTGAGGGGTGACCTTATAGAGGTTTACAAAATTATGAGGGGCATGGATATGATAAATAGACAAACACTTTTCCCTGGGGTAGTGGAGACCAGAACTAGAGGGCATAGGTTTAGGCTGAGAGGGGAGAGATATAAAAGAGACCCAATGGGCAACATTTTCACGCAGAGGGTGGTATGTGTATGGAATGAGCTGCCAGAGGATGTGTTGGAGGCTGGTTTAATTACAACATTTAAAAGGCATCTGGATGGGTATATGAATAGGAAGGATTTGGTGGGGTATGGGCTGGGTGCTGGCAGGTGGGACTAGATTGGGTTGGGATATCTTGTCGGCATGGATGGGTTGGACCGAAGAGTCTGTTTCCATGCTGTACATCTCTATGACTCTATGACTCCACGTGGATGAGAAACATGAAGTACGGGGATAGATTCTCCAGGATACCAAAGGAAATGATCCAGAAGCAGGAAGAAAAGCAAATGATTTCCTGGCTATGATTAGAGGGAAATGGAGTGAGATGAGAGTAGTTTCACTCACTGGTTTACGATTGAGAGACAGTGAGCGAGGGCATTATGGTCAAACATGCTAAAGGCTGTCCACAGGTTATACTTCTAAATGGCTTATTCAACATAGTCATTCCTCAGTAGGGCCATCGTCTCAGGCCAGGAATCAGCCCTGTGAACCTTCACTGTATCTCTGTCTTGATGACAGTAGACTCTTTCTTTGGTCAGACAGTCTGATCTGTGTACGTCACTCCAGAAAAACACAGGGAAGTTTCCAGAGAAAGAAGGTGCAACAACAGCATGTCCTCTAAAACCGAAAGGATCAACGTGATGAGTCCAGAACTCAGACGGTCATTGATACAAGTTCCACATTTTACCCTTTCATGAGAAAGAATCCTTCTTGACCGCAGCCCTGATTGACCCAGCTTTAATGCCCGGCCCCATTCTGGACTCCCCCTGACCATTGGAAATAGTCTTTTTCCTGATCTAATGGAAGGGTGGTCCCCAGGTTAATCACTGTATCCCATAATCGATACTCAATGAGATGGCATTAGTGATTGTGGAGGGTGTTCTCCAACTTCAAACAGACTCCTGATCTTCATTGCTCTATTCTGCTTAGAAGGGAGGTTGTGTAGATGTTGGGCAAGAGCAGTATTACTCAGCTGTGCTCCCTTCCATGGAGGAATAAGCACCTAAGAGTGACTCTCAGCAGTGGCACATGATGGACAAGGCGCTGGAGGGTTGCCATGGATGCTATCTTGGCAACAGCTGGAGGCTTCAACAGAGGAAGGAAGAAAACTGTTTAAAAAAGAATTGCCTGTGGTATGTAATAGATTACACACCAGAACTATAACATCCACAAGTGCTCTAAATCACATTTTATTGTCAAATGTCACTCACTCTTTTCTCAGTTAAGACCAATTGACAATGTCATGGGTTCAGTCTCCACTGTAGCCTGTTGACATCATTCAGTGGAACGGTTCCAATACAAAGAGGGGAGCGCTATAATGTGGTAATGGAATCAGGAATTTGAACCGTGGAGCTTTGGGTTTTAATGAGGGACTGATGAGCTGTCACAGTTTAAAATGTGCTTTGCTTATTGGAGACGCAGTGTGCCAGGCAAGGATTTAAGTTCATTGCTTTCTGGATAAGTTCTGTTTGGGAAAGAGAATAGATATCCTCTAAGACGGCACTTGTTTTAGAATGTTTTGGACATTAATTTCTTTTCAGAGATAGTTATGAAGTTAAACAGGAAGCCAGAACTTGCATTGATATAAAATCCAATGCATTTTCAGACCTATTTTTAAAAGAACATGGTACAGCAGATGATTTACTTTATTGAACTGTTGGCATGAAGGCAAATGCAGTACAGAAACAGCAAGGAGCAAACAGGCTCGTTAATCTGAGTTTCAAGATGGCTGTTGAGGAACAATGTTGGTAAGGAAGGACGAAAAGTGAAAGAAAGAGAGAAAGATAGAGTTCAAAAGAAAAGGGTGAATGAAAAAGTGTGAAAGTAAAGAAAACAGACAGAAAGAGAGAAGGAAGTAAAGCCAATTCTGAGGAAGGGTCGCTTGACCCAAAATGGTAACTCTGATTTCTCTCTACAGCTGCTGCCAGGCATGCTGAATTTTTCCAGCAATTTCTGTTTTGCTTCTGATTTCTAGCCTTCGCAGTCTTTTCAATTTTTATTTAGGAAATAAAACCATTTCATTTCATTCTTTCAGGGCATCAGAAAGCACTTTAAAACCAGTGATGGAAGTCAACGTTGTAAGATGCAAAATGTAACCACCAAGTTCTGCATAGGCATCAACAATATAATGACAAACAGTGTTTATCAGTTGGTGATAGATAAATATCAGCCAGGACATTGAGGGTAACACAACTATTCTTCTTTAAATTCATGTTGGGTCACCTGCCTGGCTCACCTGAGAGGGAAATATGACTCGTCTGAAAGATGCAGCCTTCCCTCAGTACTGCACAGAGCATCTACCTCAATCAGAACATTGCTTACTGTGTTGTGTACTTACTTAGAAAGGCACCATAACATGCCCAGTCTATTTCAAATTACATTTGAAGGTTAAGGGATCTCAGAAGGTTGAACCATGGGCTAGGCTAAAACATGAGCAATATTTTCCATGCACAGGATACTGCAGTCAAACCAAAATATTTTTCTGTCTGTCTCAGTTAACAAAATTGAATAACGTAGTATATTAATATCAGTGCCAATGTGATGCTGGGTATATAGGCTGCAGGTTCCAGTATCTGGCAACCACATCATGTATTATGTTCCTTTGGCTATTTGCAAGAGGCAGAGTACTGAGCATATACAACCAATTTGTGATTTCAAAATTCAGCCGGTAATCTCAGATGCGAGCTGTGACATTGCAATTGGACAATATTTGCTGAATAGTCTGAGCATGCTGGGAATTACATGAGCAACTCGCTTAAGATTTGCAGTTGGGTTCATAATGTTGCTCATTAGCTGGATGATAAATAGATTCATTTGCAAGGTTTTGCTTGCTGCAGGTAAAAGGAACTTGATGAAATCCCTTGCTGAGGTGAAGTCTTTGCTGGCTGGGACAGCATTTATTGCCCACCCCTAATTGCTCTTCAGAAGATGGTAGCAAGCTGCCTTCTTGAACCACTGTGGTCTATTTGGTGTAATTGGACCCACAATATCCTGATGGAGGGAATTCCAGGATTATGATCGAGCAACAATGGAGGAGTGGCAATATATTTCCAAGGCAGGATGGTGAGAGGCTTGCAGGTGATTGTTTTCCTGTATATCTGCTGCCCTTGTCCTTCAAAATGAAAGTGGGTCATGAGTTTGAAAGGTGCTGTCTGAGGAGCCTAGGTGAATTCCTGAAACGCACTATGGCTACCGAGCATCAGTGGTGGAGGGAGTGGATGTGGTGCCAATCTTATGGGATGCTTGCCCTAAATGATGTCAAAGTTCTTGAGTGTTGTTGGACCTGTACCCATGCAGGTAAATGAACAGTATTCCATCACATTCCTGGCTTGTGTCTTGCTGGACAGGCTCTGTGTCTCATAAACACACTTTTGACAAAAGCAAATTCAGCGAAACAAATTTCCCTCACTTGTGATCTCCTTCAGTCCAGGAGAAGGAACTTTGATAGAATGAATCTAGCAGCAGAGAGAGAACTCGAGCATTTGCAGCATCAGAGAGAGAGAGAGAGAGAGAGAGCTGTATTTAGCAGCTTCAACTTAAAAGCCCCTACTTCAACAAGTGAAAAAAAAGCTAAAACCCTGGGTCTTTGCGAACCTGACTCCATGCACTCATGTTTCTTTTGTGTAATTTAAAGCAAATCCCAAAGCTATTTCCTTTGCTTTCCATGGAGCAGACACCACCTTGCCAAGTTTACAATACCTTTCTTCAAGAGAACAGATTAGAACAAATCCCTCTTTTAGACACGTATCACCACAGATGACTAATGAATTTCCCTGACATTATTTAATAGTCTTCATAATCTGATATTTATTCAATTAAAATATCAGATTATGGAAGACCACCTGAAGCTATTTGATGTTTTTTTTGCTGTGATGAAGGAAAAATCATAGAATTATAAAAAAAAGAAGTCCCGTTTGAAAGAGTTATTCAATTAGTTACACACCCCTACTTGTTCACTGTGGTCCTGCAAATTTTGTGTCATTCAGGTAATTATCCAATTTCCTTCTGAATGTTGAATCCACCTCCAACAAATTTGCAGACATTCCGGTCCAAAATCAAAACAGAAATTTCTCCTCATTGCCACTTCTCATGATTTAAGTCTGTGTCCTCTGGTGACCAACCCTTCAGCCAGTTCCTTCCTATTTATTCCAGAACACCATAAGAAATAGGAACAGGAATAGACTGTTCAGCCCCTTGGGTCTGCTTTGCCTTTTAAGAGGATCATGGCTGATCCAACATTCCCCGCATCCACTTTCCTGCCCTTTCCCTGTAATCCTTGATTCCCTGGTTGATCAAGATTTGGAGGTGCCGGTGTTGGGCTGGGGTGTACAAAGTTGAAAATCACAGAACACCAGGTTATAGTCCAACAGGTTTATTTGGAAAGCACTAGCTTTTGGAGCACTGGTCCTTCATCAGGTGGTTGTGGAGTATAAGGTCACAGGACACAAGATTTATAATAAAAGTTTACAGTGTGATGTAACTGAAATTATATATTGATTGTTTGTTAAATCTCTTCTCTTTTTGAATGAACATGTTGGTTTCAATTCTTTCATATGTAAATCCCAGAACTTTCTTAAAGTTACATTCTCAAGTGAACTTTCACAATTGGTATCATGTCGGCCCAGATAATGCATTGAAGGTTTGAGGTGCCCTGTGTGAGGCTGTCTGTGCCCCACTGATTCTAATCTAAAAAAGGGATTTACAGAATCTTACATGGATTCATGCAGTTTAAAATATAATTCTGCAAGTACAAATTCACCCCACAAACTTAGATGTGTTTGTGTGCATCTGTGTGTGTGTGTGTGTGGAGGGCGGGGGGGGTTATGAATGTCTGTGAGAGGTTGCGTGTGAGCATATGAGAGAGGGTCTGTGTGAGTGTATGGGCTTGTAGGAGTAGGTGGGTGTGTGTGTGTGTGTAGGAGTGTGTGTGTGTGTGTAGAGTGCAATGGTGGTCACCTGTAATGTGACATGAACCCAAGTGTGCATCTGTCTGTTAGTGTGTCTGTATGTGTGTGTCTGTGTCTGTGTCTATATATGTGTAGTGCAGTGGGGTTACCTGTAGTGTGACATGAACCCACAGTCATCCCCATGGGTACTGAACCTGGCTAGCGAAATTGGCCAAGTTCGGTACCCATGGAGATGGCCTCAACTGGCACCTTGGGTTCATGTCACCCTACAGGTGACCCCACTGCACTACACACACAGACAGATGCACACACACACACATTCTGACACACACACTCCTATAGACTCATACACTCACGCAGATCCTCTCCCAGACACAAGCTCTCTCATACGCTCACACGTACACTCCCACACTCACACACGCATCCTCTCACAGACTTATACCCCTTTACACTCACATACACATACATACACTCTCTCATAGACACTCATACCCCCACCACCTACACACACACCCACATTCACGCACAAAAACATATAAGTTTGTGGGCTGAATTTGTACTTGCAGAATTACATTTTATTTTGCTCAAAAACTGCATTAATCCATGTAAGATTTTGTATATCTGTTTTTAGATTAGCATCAGTCTGAACATTGTGGCACAGACAGTCTTGCACAGGGCACCACAAACCTTAAATGCATAATCTGGGCTGACATGACACCAGTTAGATTAGATTAGATTCCCTACAGTATGGAAACAAGCCCTTCGGCCCAACAAGTCCACACCGACCCTCCAAAGACCAACCCACCCAGACCCATTCCCCTACAATTAACACTACAGGCAATTTAGCATGGTCAATTCACCTAACCTGCACATCTTTGGATTGTGGGAGGAAACCCACACAGACACGGAGAGAATATGCAAACTCCACACAGACAGTCACCTGAGGCGGGAATTGAACCCGGGTCCCTGGTGCTGTGAGGCAGCAGTGTTAACCACTGAGCCACTGTGCCACCTTTATTAAAGTTCACTTTATAATGTAACTTTAAAAAAGTTCTGTTATTTGCATATGAAAGAACTGAAACCAACATGTTCATTCGGTAAGATGAGAGACTTATACAATCCAGGTTTTCTCAATATATAATTTCAGTTACATCACACTGTAAACTTTTACTATAAATTCTGTGTCTTATGATCCTGCTCCACAACCACCTGATGAAGAAGTAGTGCTCTGAAAACTAGTACTTCCAAATAAACCTGTTGGACTATAGCCTGGTGTTGTTTGATTTTTAACTCTGATTGATCAAGAATTTATCTATCTCTGCCTTAAATATGCACAAGGACTTTGCCCCCTCAGTTTTCTGTAGAAATTAGTTCCAAAGACTCACTACCCTCTAAGAGAAGGAATTCCTCCTCATCTCAATCTTAAATTGGTGCCCGTTTATGTACATCCATGGTGAATTCAAACGCCTTTGCTCTGAAAGGGTTAATTCTTTTCTCTCGCGCATTTTTGAGTAACAAGTTCTATAAATGGAGCAGCAAACTGAAAACAACTCCTGGCTGAGCTTTTATTTGACCCAATGGACAATGTTTGCCCTCCGAGATTTAACTGACCAGTTGGGAAAAAAAAACGAGACCTCTTGTTTGCTGGGGAGATGTTTCTGTGAAGGGAGCTTTAAACAGCAAAATTATTACTTCCTGGTCAGTATGTCAGCTCTCGTACTGCTTTTTCAGTTACTGACACATTTCATTTGAGCCTAAGGAGTGATATATGACATTTGAAGTGAAAGAGGAAACGAGGCCATCCAGGGTCTTGCCTCAACACCGTGTGAGAGCCTGGGAATGAAAGCAGCCATAAATTATTGGGGTCCTTAAAGTCTCATTCACTTTTCCCTTGTATGTCTAAAGGTTACACTCTACATTTTTCCCCTCTCTCTTAAGTACAACAAAGGTTGTGTGATACTTTAAGGGACTTGATGCAGTAAGAGTGATCTGTGGATTGTACTCTTGTCTCAGAATGTCGTGGGTCCAATTCCATAGACTGGATTACAAAACTGGACTTATGCTGTTAGAGCTGTTATCTTCAGACATCAAACTGGGGCCCTGTTCACATTCTCAGCTGGATAATAATTGATCTTGTGGTATGAGTTGAAAACAAATGATGGATTATTCCATGTAGCTGGCCATGTCCGTCCGTGCCCCAATATCACTTCCTATCTGCTCCTTTGTGATCACATTAGTGTTTGTGGGAGTTTGCTGTGCTCCAATTGGCTGATAAAGAGAAAGTGAGGACGGCATATGCTGGAGAGTCAGAGGTCAAAGTGTGGTGCTGGAAAAGCACAGCAGGTCAGGCAGCATCCGAGGAGCAGGAGAGTTGATTTATCGGGCATATACCCTTCATCAGGAATGTAACACATTCATCACAATGTCGATTCTCCTGCTCCTCAGATGGCGCCTGACCTGTTGTGCTTTTCCAACGCCATGTTTTTTGACTCCAATTGGCTGAGGTCTCCTACATTATAATGACTGCGATGTAAAGTGATTGGATTGGTGACAATGAATATTCAAGAAAGGTGCTATAAAAATTGAAGTATTTTCTTTAAATCTTTAGCATATCCCACTTTGAAGGCACCTGTCACATTTCAACAATTTGAGTTATATCCTCAAAACCTCGAATAGATTTGTCAAACACAATTTTCTTTTTGTAAAAAGAAACATGTTGAAATTGTCTGATGGTGCTACAATTTTCTAAATGCATTATTAAGAATTCCAAGCTAACATAATTAAGCCTTTCTTCCAAAAATTAATATCAAGCTAACTGGACTTGATCACTCACTTCCTCTTTTCCAGAATTGTGTTGTTACTTTTGCTGGCTTCCAACCTGCTTGGAGCCTTCAGAATTTTGGAAAATTATAAGCAAAGCATCCACTATCTCTGCAGCTACCTCTTTTAGATAAGCTAGGTCATCAGGCATTGGGGGATTTGTTGGTTTTTCAATGTGTTAAGCTTGTCTAGTATATTTCCTCTGCTGATATTAATTACTTAAAATTCCTCACTCTTATTAGCCTTCAGGTACTTTTGTTTAAGTGTAATTTCTGTCTTCATTTGTGAAAACAATCTGAAAATAGTTGATTAACTTCTTTCATGTTCTCATTCTGCATAATGCCTCCTGCTTCTTTCACAATCATTTTTCATATTTCATTTCATAAACTCGCATTTATTTTCTAATTTATCAAGCTTTTTGTTCTCCTGTTACACTGGAATACTTATTTTACATCCTTCGTTACCTTGAAGTCATTTCTCTCTAACGGTAAAGTTGTTCTAGACCTACCAGACCATAGGGCTGCTCCCTCATTAGAGAGAGATGATTGGTGGTGCTTTAACCTGAGGGTCACCACACCTCAGGCAAAGGACAGAAGGACAACGAGAATCCTTCATGGTAACCTCACAGTGGTGTGGGATTGAACCCATGCTGGGATTGGAAGGTTTGAGCTACAGGGAGAGGCTGAATAGGCTGGGACCTTTCAAAGGCGGAGGGGTGAATGTAGAGGTTTATAAAATCATGAGAGGAATGGATAGGGTGAATACCTAAGGGCTTTTTTTCCCAGGGCTGGGGAGTCCAACACTAGAGGGTATAGGTTTAAGGAGAGAGGGGAAAGATTTAAAAGGGACCTAAGGAGCAACTTTTTCACACCGAAGGTCTGTGTCTGTGCTGTATGACTCTATGCTGTTGGCATCAGTCTGCATCACAAACCTTTATTCAAACTAAATGACACCCTTCTCTCTGATAGCAATTATATTAAACCCAATTTTCTCTGCTCGTGATACCTTTAATATGGGTGCTTCAAAAAATCACTTTGTTTGTCATTATTTCTTTCATGGACTCTGTTCAATGATGTATTATTATCTTTTAACTCGCTGTTCCTTCCTGGGATACTTGTTTCTCTACCCAAATCACAACACCGTTCTAGTACCTTATAATATATATTAAAAATGAATGTAGTCTTGATGTAAAATTCAATGTTTCATTCTGCTGTCTCAGAGGAGACTCCCTGTCTCTTGTTTCTTTCTTTCTGGATTTTTCTCCAAAGGTTTCTTCTGTTCAAGGCAATAACTCCCAGAGATCAAGATAGTTTGTCTTTTTACTTTTCATTTGTTTTCCTGAAATCGGATTGACAAGAATTGACCTCTGATGGTTCCTGCAGCCATGCACTCATCATGCTAAGGGAGCACAAACTTGAACTACTGCCCAACCAAAGCAATACTAATGAGGCAATCTGTTCTTATCTGATATCTTCAGACATGAACTTTCTAGCCAAGGTCAGTAGCCAGTGACCTCAAGGCAAAAATAAGATCATAAGAAATAGGGGAGTGGTTACGCTGTACAGCTCCCCAAGGCTGGTCCATAGTTCAGATTAGTGTGGTGCTGGAAAAGCACAGCAGGTCAGACAGCGTCCGAGGAGCAGGAATATCGATGTTTTGGGCAAAAGCCCTTCATCAGGAATGCTTGGTCCATAGTTCAATCAGATTAAGGGTAATCTCACAATTCATCTCCATTTATCAGCCTTAGCCCCATATCCCTTTGATTCCTTAATGCCCTAAAATCTACTCATGGGCAGCATGGTGGCTCAGTGGTTAGCACTGCTGCCTCACAGCTTCAGGGACACGGGTTTGATTCCAGCCTTGAGCGATTGCACATTCTCCCCGTGTCGGTGTGGGTTTCCTCCGGGTGCTTTGGTTTCCTCCCACAGTCCAAAGATGTTCAGGTTAGGTGGATTGGCCATGCTAAATTGCCCATAGTGTTCAGGTATGTGTAGGTTAGGTGCATTAGTCAGGGGTAAGTGTCGAGAAATAGAGTAAGGGCATGGATGTGGGTGGGTTATTCTTCAGAGGGTCAGTGTGGACTTGTTGGGCCGAAGGGCCTGTTTCCACATTGTAGGGATTCTATGATTTCTATAAATATATACATAAACTGAACATCCCACTGTGTAAAGAAACATAGAATCCCTACAGTGTGGAAACAGGCCATTTGGCTCAACAAGTCCACACCAACCCTTTGAAGAGCAACCCACCCAGACCCAACCCCCCCTCACCCTATCATTCTACATTTATCCCTGACTGATGCACCTAACCTATACATCCCTGAACACAATGGGCAATTTTGCATAGCCAATTCACCTAACCTGCATATCTTTGGACTGTGGGAAGAAACCGGAGCACCCGAAGGAAACCCTCGCAGAGACAAGGGTAATGTGCAAACGCCACACAGACAATCGCTCAAGGCTGGAATCAAACCTGGGTCCCTGGTGCTGCGAGGCAGCAGTGCTAACCACTGAGTCACCGTGCCACCCATTATGAAGGTGCTCACCATTCTGCGTGAAGAGATGTTTCTTCATCCCAGTCCATGTTTGTTGATGTGTGAGGAGAGAGACAAGGTATTTCTGTAATCTCATATGGCTTTGGTAAGATCATACTAATGATGATATGCACAGCTTTGGTTCCCTCACCTACAGAAGCATACACTCGCTTTAGAATGGGAGCAGTAAATAATCACTGCACTGATTCCTGGAAAGAGAGGGTTGTTATATGAGGAGAGATCAAATTAAATGTCTTTGTAATCTGTGTAGTTTAGAAAAATGAATGAGAACCTCCAGGAAAACAAAGACTTTTGCCATGTTGAAAGACAGGCTCAGCAGGCCATATACCAACCTAACGTACACATAGGTCAGCAGTTCTTTTGTTGCCACTCATTTAATATCCTGGACTTATGCCCTAATGATTCTCTGGCAGCAGACCTTCATCAAATAGAATGTAAAACTTCAAGAAGGTGGTTTGTCACCACATTCTTAGCTTGGGATCGGCAATACAGTTGGGTCTTGCAAGAGGATGTGATTGATTGTACTCACATGTACCTAAGTACAGTGAAAAGCTTTGTTTTGCGAGCAGTACAGGCAGATCATAGCAAACAAGGACATGCAGATCATAGGGCACTTGGACAGAGCAAGGCATGCTCTTGGCAAAGGAGATGTGTAAAGCAAGATCAACGTTAGCGAGATCAGCATCATTTGAGGTTAGAGTGTCCATTCATCAGTCTAATAATGGCTGGGAAGAAGCTGTTCCTGAACCTGCTGGTGCGTGTGATCAAGCTTTTGTATCTTCTGCCTGACTGAAGAGTTTGGAGGAGAGTATCCAGACCCCAAGAGTGAATTCTAAAATAATAATCCTAAGGGGAAATGGAACTTAGGAGGATTCGGATTCAAGTCCATAGCAATTAATGTTTACAGTACTGTTTCCCTTGTGTCTGCTGTGGAGACATTTTGGAGCTATATCCTTCCATAACCAGAGAATGATTTGGGACAGACAGAGGCCATTCATTCTATCATCCAATGAAACCATTCATCTAAATTTTCTCCATAGTTCTGGAAATGACTCCTCTCTGTTGCATTCATGGTAAATATGGACTACTGAATTTTAATTTCTGTCATCTAATTGTTATGCCTAAGACTTTTCATGGACTAATCTTACTTCTTTAAGGAAAATGCATGGAGCTAAACTGGCTGTAGTGCTAACCTGACCACAGATTAAAACAAGATTCGTGAGACCCACATGGGATAAACTAAACTGTCTACATGGTAATGACCTTCTCAAACTAAAGATATCGAAACTGTGCAATGGAATCCGCATTCAGAAATTCACATCGCCAATATAATTTACATGTATATGATAATTGCACAGATTGGGATATGGATGGCTTGCCAATCAGTTAGCCAGCTTAGAATGATAATGGAGATAGACTCAGGAATGCAAATGTAGCTACATTTCAACAATTGCTTTTGAGCTGCAGAGGAGAGAGAATCAAGGATTGGTAGCAGGAAGGATGGAGTGACTCTCTCTTTCTCTGTCTCTCACAAAATTGGATGATGGAACCTGGTGAGAAAGTAAATTTGGGAAAACAATCATTAATTTAGAACTCAAAGATATCCACCACCTTTACTGCACCAGTCATAATTAAGCAACAGCAGTTCTTCATATTCGATACTTCCTCTTTTAAGCTAGTTACTGGTGTCTGTGTTTAATGTTGCACTTTTATTTTTTTCTGCTTGGTGATTGTTACAGATTAAAATGATACTTTCTTTTACTCAAGAAAACCTTGTAATTATTTCCTTCATTTTATCCAGTAACCACACCTTTAATTGACAAGTGATGCATCTGTGTGCTTAAAGAAAGAAAAGTTTTCTTTTCCGACAGAACTAGAAAGGAATAAAAGGAAGGGAGCCAATATCCCCCTCCTCGCCTGCCCACCCCGAAATGTCCACATGGTAAGCATCTGGGATAGGCCCACACTTGGAGACTATATCAATAGACAATAGACAAAAGGTGCAGGAGTAGGCCATTCTGCCCTTCAAGCCTGCACCACCATTCAATATGATCATGGCTGATCATCCTTCATCAGTATCCTGTTCCTGCCTTATCTCCATAACCCTTGATTCCACAATCCTTGAGAGCTCTATCCAACTCTTTCTTAAATGAATCCAGAGACTGGGCCTCCACTGCCATCTGGGGCAGAGCATTCCACACAGCCACCACTCTCTGGGTGAAGAAGTTTCTCCTCATCTCTGTCCTAAATGGTCTACCCCGTATTTTCAAGCTGTGTCCTCTGGTTCGGCACTTAC
>NC_057729.1:54566354-54567992 GCF_004010195.1 Chiloscyllium plagiosum
TCTCTCTCCCACCTTTCTTAAAAGGTGGTACAACATTAGCCACCCTCCAATTCACAGGAACTGATCCCGAATCTATCGAACTCTGGAAAACAATTACCAATGCATCCACGATTCCTCGAGCCACCTTCTTCAGTACCCTGGGATGTAGACCATCAGGCCCCGGGGACTTATTAACCTTCAGGCCTAACAGTCTCTCCAACACCAATTCCTGGCAAATATAAATTCCCTTAAGTTCTGGTCCTTCAGCCACTGTTACCTCAGGGAGATTGCTTGTGTCTTCCCCAGTGAACACCGATCTGAAGTACCAATTCAATTCTTCTGCCATTTCTTTGTTCCCCGTAATATATTCCCCTGTTTCTGTCTTCAAGGGCCCAATTTTAGTCTTAACCATTTTTTTGCCTTTCACATACCTAAAAGAACTTTTACTATCCTCCTTTATGTTATTGGCCAGTTTACCTTCGTACTTCATTTTTTTTCTCTGCGTATTTCCTTCTTAGTAATCCTCTGTTGGTCTTTAAAAGCTTCCCAGTCCTCCGTTTTCCCATTTATCTTTGCTATGTTATACTTTTTCTCTTTTAACTTTATATGTTTCTTAACATATAAAGACTGTTTAAGCAATAGCCTGACGTAGTCATACTCATAATGACCCAGACGCTGCCGTCACCATCCCTAGGTACGTTCTGTCTCACTGGCAGAGGTGGTGGTACAATTATGTACAGTCTAGAGGATGTTGTCCTAAAGTCCTCAACGTTGATACTGGACCGCATGAAGTCTCATGGGATCATGTTAAATGTGGATAAGGAATTTCCTGCTGATTTAGTGTAAGCTGAGGAATCTGTTATCCTCCAAATTGAACTCCAGTCGGAAAAAGCATTGTGGATGGCAAGGGTGCGTGTATACTCTTGGAGTGGGGTTTTAATGTCCATCACCAATGGTGATTTGGTAGTTGCACCACTATTAATGGAGGGGGTTGGGTCCTAAAGGACATAGCTATTAGACTGGGTCTGCACTAGGTGGTGAGGCAAACAACAAGAGGGAAAAACATACCTGACCCCATCCTCACCAATCTGCCAGCTAACAGCATAATGGGTGTCCCGACACTTACAGGACTGCAGGGTTTCAAAAAGGTAGGACACCACCATCTACTCCATTAGGGATGGCAGCCAGTGATGGTCAAGTCTCTTGAGTTAATAAAAAAAAGTCCAAGTGTGATAAAACACAAACAATATGCAGGCCTATGTTGATAAGTGGCCATTAACAGTCAGGCCTGACAACAAACAGTATTTCAATTCCATCTCAAACATCAAAAACTGTAAGTACAACAAACTTTAACTACCCACCTCCATAACCAGCGCTCCTCGAACATTCCAGAAGATTCCCCTGGCCTCGGAAACGCAATTAGCCATGCGGCTGATGCAGCTACCACCCCCACGCTGATTGATGATGTCACTTCTGCCCCCATCATGGCCACTCCCACAGCCACTTCCGCCCCTCACATCATCGCCGATGCCACATGCTCAGTGACTTCCGCCACCCCTACTGCCGTGTCTGCCACCACTTCCGTCCCCACCAACGCCACTCACCTGCATTCTGCTGACACGCCCCCCACAGACCCCACTGTCACTATCCCCACCCCCC
>NC_057729.1:54570251-54585069 GCF_004010195.1 Chiloscyllium plagiosum
CTTTCAATTTCCACTGTTACATTTATTATGCATCGTCACAGTATCCTACCTGAATGGACTCTCTTCCATTCTCTTAGCTTACCTCCCGATCGCATCTGCTCTAATGATGAGGCATATAGCGGGAGGTACCGGGGGAAAGGCGGTGCGTTATGCTCAGGAAAGTTTTGTTTTGGCAGTGAAGATTCCTGGCACCGTCAATGACAGGGCTCTCAGCAGGACCTTTACTTAAAACGATGAAAGGTTCACTGTTGTACTGAACTGAAAACCCAGTAGTCCTTGCATCTGCAAGTTCGTAAGGAAGCATAATCATCAGCCACAGGGTGGAATATAGGAGGAAGGAAGTATTGTTGCAGACTCTAAAGAAAGATATGGTTAGTCCACAGTCTGCGCGGGTCCAATCGCTACAAAATCGGCAGGGAACAATTGCACTGCAGAGATTGCAGAGAGGTTTCACGGGATGTTCCCTGAAGTGAGAGGTCTCAGCAAAAAGTTAACTTTTGTTTGGGGTCTGTGGAGCAGAAGAGGCTAAGGGGGCAATTGATGCAGACATAATGGTGAGTGATATAGACTGGGCCGATTGTGATAAATACTTCCGCGATGTAGGCATGTCTTAGACCAATTGAATTAAGGTTAAAGTGAAAAATGAAGCATTTCGCGAGGATCTGATGGAAAAGCAAATTACCCAGGGGATGGGTCAAATATGGAACATGTTGCCCCCTCCTCTAGCTTATCTCTCCACGCTTCAGGCTCTCTGCCTTTATTCCTGATGAAGGGCTTTTGCCCGAAACGTCGATTTTGCCTGTCCTCGGATGCTGCCTGAATTGCTGTGCACTTCTAGCACCACTGATCCAGAAAATGCCAGCCAATGACCATCTCTAACAAGAGAGAATTTAATGATCACCCCTTGACATTCAATTACCTTACCATCCTCCATTATCAATATCCTGGGGGTTATAATTGACTAGAACCTCATCTGGGATAGTCATGTAAGCACAATGGCTATCGAAGCAGATCAAAATCTAGGAGTACTGAAGCAAGTAATTCACCTGCTGAATCCCCAAAGCTTGCCCACCATCTACAAGGCACAGGTCAGGAGTGTGATGGAATACTCCCCACATGCCTGGATGGGCACAGCTCCAACAACATTCAAGAATCTCGACACCATTCAGGACAAAGCTGCCCGCTTGATTGACATCACATAGAAAAACATTGACCCTGCCCTTAATCAATGTTCAGTAGCAGCAGTATGCACCATCTATAAAATACACTGTGGAAGCTCATTATGACTCCTTAGAAAGCACTTTCCAATGACCTCTCCCATTTGCAAGGAGAAGAGTGGCAGATATTGTAGGAAACAGACAGTGGTGGTGGAAGGTTGTTTTTTCCGACTGGAGGCCTATGACTAGCGGAATTCCACAGGGATCAGGACTGGCCCAGTTTTGTTTGTCATTTACATAAATGATTTGGATGAGAGTATAGGAGGCATGGTTAGTAATTTTGCAGATGACATCAAAATTTGCGATATAATGACAGTGAAGGAGGTTATCTAAGATTACAGAGTTAAAAATCACACAACACCAGGTTATAGTCCAACAGATTTATTTGAAAGTACAAGCTTTCGGAGTGCTGCTACCTCCAGCCCTCTGAAAGCTAGTGCTTCCAAATAAACCTGTTGGACTATAACCTGGTGTTGTGTGATTATTAACTTCCTGAAGAAGGGCTTATGCCCGAAACGTCGATTCTCCTGTTCCCTGGATGCTGCCTGACCTGCTGCGCTTTTCCAGCAACACATTTCCAGCTCTGATCTCCAGCATCTGCAGACCTCACTTTCTCCTCCTGATTATTAACTTTGTCCACCCCAGTCCAACACCGGCACCTCCACATTAAAATTACAAAGAGGTTGTCACCAATGGGCAGAGGAGTGGCAGATGGAGTTTAATTTGGATAAATGAAACATTTTGGTAAAGCAAACAAGGGCAGGACTTATCCAGTTAATGGTTGGGCCCTGAGTAGTGTTGTGGAAAGAGAGACCCCGGGATTAAGGTGCATAATTATTTGATGTTTGGATCGCAGGTTGACAGGGTGGTTAAGAAGATGTCAAGCACATGTGCCTTCATTGTTCAGACCTTTGAGTATCGGAGTTGAGACATCATGTTGAGGTTGTACAGGGGGTTTGTGAAGTCTCTTCAGGAGTACTATATCCAGTTCTGGACGCCATGCTATAGGAAAGATATTATTCATTTGGAGAGGGTTCTGAAAAGATTTATAAGGATACTGCCAGGAATAGAAGGTGTGAGTTATAAAAGTAGGCTGGACAGGCTAGGACTTCTTTCACTGGAGCGTAAGAGGTTGAGCGGCGACGTTATAAAGGGTTATAAAATCATGAAGGCCACAGATAAGATGAATTGCAAGGATATTTTTTCTAGGGTGAGGGAATTCAAAACTGGCGGGGGGGGGGCACCTTTTTAAAGTGAGAAGTTTTAAAAAGGACATGAGGGGCACCTTTTTGTACAGAGTCATTCGTGTGTGGAATGAACTGCCAGAGGAAGTGGTGGATGTGGGGACAATTACAACATTTTAAAAGACATTTGGACAGGTTCATGAATAGGAAAGGTTTGGAGGGATATGGGCCAGAGCAGACTGGTGTGACTAGTTTAGTTTGGGAACCTGGTCAGCATGGTCTAGTTGGAGTGAAAGGTCTGTTTCCATGCTGTATAACTCTATAAATCTATATATGGGAATACCACCACTTGCAAATGCCCCTCCAAGCCACTCAACAATCTGTCTTGGAAAGATACACCATTCTTACTGTCACTGGTTAAAATCATGTATTCCCTCCATTACTGGTGGACCCAGACCACATGGACTGTAGCGGTTCAAGAAGGCAGCTCACCTCCACCTTCTCAAGGGCAACTAGGGACGGGCAATAAATGCTGGCTCAATCAGTGATGCTCACATCTTCCAAAATCATTCCTAAAATCCTTTCAAGTCACAACAAACTCCCTAAGAGAAAAGAAATCCCTTTATATCTACTTTGGCGCTTTTGCCAATTAAATCCACGTTCTCTGAGTACTGACCTTTTTGCCACCAGGAACAGTTGTTCCTTATTTCATCTTATATTTAATCTTTCTGAGTTTGAACCACGTCTAGCAAATCTCCCTTTCAGTTCTGACTCAGGAGCACATTTTTAGATTCCCTAGTCTCTCCACAAAACAGAAGTCCCTCAAAAGATTCATTTCCTTCTGAGCCTGGAACCTCAGTCGATACCTCCCAGCTGTCTTTCAGCCACGTGTCAAGTTGTGTTTGTGAATCCATGCCCCACTGCTCCTGAGGCTGTTTACCCTCCCCCAGGTGGTTTATAGTGCTTAAACTCAGGAAGCTTAAATGGCCCGTTAAGATTTTTCTGGACTCCTGTACTGACAGTGAAGGAAACCTAATCACACCAGCTGGATTCGGGCAGCTCTTCATGGGCACAGGCTCTGGGCACTGCTGTCTGGCATCGCAAGTGAACTCGCATGACACACGCACTGCAAAGGACTCAGGATTTCCACCAGATGTCGAGTGATGTAAAGTTTCCATGGTGCTGAGGGAGGGAATGTACCGAAACTGCCAGAGAACTGAGACACAAAGTTAAGAAAATAGAAAGCTCTAACGACTTATAAAACCTGTCTCTGCCCAGGACTCTACAGAAATGATCAGAGAATCCGTGAAAGCAGTCACTCATGGACTGTGGGCAGACCCTGGGCATTTGTGAATGCCATTTTGTGTTTGGTTCCTTTTGCAAATGTTGTAACTTGAGGACTTTTTGTTAAATTTAACAAAAGTAAACGGGCTGATTTTCCACTGCTGACTACATGAGAGAGCAGGTCAGCATTAACCAATGGTACAATGACAGGAGAAAGCAGCAGATTGATCATCTGAGTTCTGACTTTCTCCAGGGAAAGAACAGATTGAATTTGATAAGACTGTTTTAATAGCCTTGTAGGAACACCCTTCAGGTGACAGTTCTACAGGCTGACAGAGGTATTTCCAGAAGTGAGTGTTTGGATCTTGCATCACTGAATGATGGAATGGATGGATACTGTAGGACTTGAAAGAGTTAATTGACCTCATGCAATAGCCTACTTGGATATACCCTGTTCTGTATTTGTTCCCAATGCAGAGTGAGGATATTTTAGTAGCTGTCATGTGAACTTACTCAGACGCTGAGTCTGATGTCTCTCAGACATGTGTCTCAGATGTAGCAACTAGATATTAAGTAACTTGTGTTAAACCTATGTACTGTTCATCAAGAGTGACCCTACCTCCCTCCTAACGTGTTGTCTGACCATCCTTCCCTACATGGTGTCAGTTGTCTAGACTTACAGCAACAAAGTTTGGTGACAATGAATCGACTGCATCCCTGATAGTTCACGGAGAAACCACAATTTTTTTAGGGTGAATACAAAGGGCTGAGGAAACCCACAGTGATTTATACCATGGTGCAGGAGGAACAGAGGATGGCCGTGTGGCTACAGACAGTATGGGAGATCCAGGACCTTAGCTCATACCGCTACAATTGAATCAGCTTCTGACAGGTAGAGTCATAGAGATGTACAGCACTGAAACAGATCCTTTGGTCCAACTCAGCCAGGCCAGATTTCCTAAATTAATAGAGTCCCATTTGCCAACACTTGGCCCATATCCCTATAAACCATTCCTATTCATATACGCATTTAGATGCCTTTTAAATATTGTGATTGTACCAGCCTCCACCACATCCTCTGGCAGCTCGTTCCATACACGCACCACCCTCTATGTGAAAATGTTGCTCCTTAGGTCTTTTTTATATCTTTCCCCTCTCACCCTAAACCTATGCCCTCTAGTTTTGGACTCTCACACCCCAAGGAAAATACCTTGTCTATTTACCCTATCCATGCCTCTCATGATTTTATAAACTTCTACAAGATCACCCCTCAGCCTCCAACACTCCAGAGAAAACAGCCCCAGCCTATTCAGCTTCTCCCTATAGCTCAAATCCTCCAACCCTGGCAATATCCTTGTAAGTCTTTTCTGAACACTTTCAAGTTTCACCACATCTTTCCAATAGGAGGGAGATCAGAATTGCACACCATATTCTAAAAGTGGCCTTACCAACATCCTCCACAACCACACCAAGACCTCCTAACTCATATTCTCAATGCTCTGTCCAATAAAGGAAAGCGTACCAAAAGCCTTCTTCAGTATCCTACCTATTTGCAACTCCACTTTCAAGGAACTATGAACCTGAATTCTAAGGTCTCTTTGTTCAGCAACACTCCACAAATCTTACCATTGAGTGTGTACGTCCTGCCCTGATTTGCCTTTCCAAAATGCAGCACCTCACATTTATCTAAATTAAACTCCACCTGCCACTCCTCAGCCCATTGGCCCATCTGATCAAGATCCTGTTGTTCTCTGAGGTAACCTTCTTCACTGTTCACTACACCTCCAATTTTGGTGTCATTTGCAAACTTACTAACTATATCTCCTATGTTCGCATCCAAATCATTTATATAATTGACGAAAAGCAGTGGACCCAGCACCGATCCTTGTGGCACTCCACTGGACACAGGCCTCCAGTCTGAAAAACAGCTCTCCACCACCACCCTCTGTTTTCTACCTTTGAGCCAGTTCCATATCCAAATAGCTAGTTCTCCCTGTATTCCATGAAACCTAACCTTGTTTTCCCACACATTTCCTTAGAGGTGCCAGGCCAAGTTGATAAGGTGGATACGAGAATGTTTGAGTTGCATGAGTTTATAAATCAGAATAGAGTAGAATCCCTTCAGTGTGGGAGCAGGCCATTTGAATTATTGAGTCTGCACCAACCCTTCGAACAGCATCCCACACAGACCTACCCAGATTCATCCCCACCTTATCCTTGTAACCCTGCGTTTCCCATGGGTAAACCCCCCCTCCCCTCCCAGACTGCATATCCATGGACAGTACAGGCAATTTAGTATGGCTAATCCACCCAACCTGCACATCTTCGGACTGTGAAAGGAAACCGGAGCACCCGGAGGAAATCCACACAAACACAGGGAGAATGTGGATCGAAAAGTGTGTCGCTGGAAAAGCGCAGCAGGTCAGGCAGCATCCGAGGAGCAGGAGATTTGGTGTTTCGGGCATAAGGTCTTTATCAGGAATGTGCTGACTCCACACATACAATTGCCCAAGGGTGGAATTGAGTCCAGGCCCCTGGCACTGGGAGGCAGCAGTGCTAACCACTATGCCACCATATTGCCAAAATCAAACATGAAAACAATTTGACCATGTAGAAACTTAATAGATCCCTGGTTAGGTCTTATCTAGAAACATACAACACAAAGTCATGGAAGTAATGATGAACCTTAATACATGAACCATTTCAGCCTCACTGGGAATACTGTGTCCAGTTCTGAGCACTGATCTTTCGGAAACATCCGAAGGTTTTAGGAGAAGGTGCAAACAGGATTCACTAGAATGCTTCCAGGGATGAAGGACTTCACTTTGGAAGACAAGAGCAGGTTGAAAGGATAGAGGTGTGCAAATTAATGAAAATCACTGAACAGTTCCACACAGTTTTGAAGGAGGATCACCGGACCCAAAACATTAACTATGCTTTCTCTCTACTGATGCTGCCAACCTACTGAGTTTTTCTAGCAATTTCAGTTTTTGTTTTTAATTCCCACTGCTTGTGAATCATTAAACTGAGATCATGGATGAATCTGATAATCCTCAACTCCACTTTACTGCCTTTTTCCCAATAAACCTGGATTACCTTACTGACTAAAAATCTGTCTATCTCAGCTTTGTTTATACTGAATGATCCAGCCTTGATAGCCCTCTGTGGTAAAGAATTCCACAGATTCTCTTCATTCTGAGAGAAGAAATTCCTCCTCATCTCTGTTTTAAATGTGTGAGACCTTATTCTGAGATTATGCGATCTCATCCTTTATCCCCACCCCCACTACGAGGAGAAACAATCTTTCCCTGTCAAATCCCCTAAGAGTCTTATATGTTTTTTCTAAACTCCAATGAGTTCAGGCCCAACATTCTTACATCTCCTCATAAGATATTCCCTCTTTTCAAAATCCAGAAAATTGTGGCTACCTGAAAATGTGAAGGAAGCTGATCCTATCAATAACTTCAAAAGAGCTTTGATCAGAACATAGAACACAGAACATAGAAAAGTACAGTACAGGCCCTTTGACCTATGATGTTACGCTGAGCATTTATCTTATTCTAAGATCAATCTAGCCTACACATCCCTCAATTTACTGCCTTCTATATGTTTGTCCAGCAGTCGTTTAAAAGTCTCTAATATATCTGACTCTACTACCACCACTGGCAGTGCATTCCACACACCCATCACTCTCTGTGTAAAGAACCTACCTCTGACATGTCCTCCATATCTTTCCTCGAATCACCTTAAAATAATGACTCCGCATGACAGCTACTTCTGCCCGGGGAAAAGGTCTCTGGATATCTACTCTATCTCTGCCTTTTATTATGTTGTACACTCCTATCAAGTCACCTCCTCTCCTTCTTCTCTCCAATGTGAAAAGCCAGAGCTCACTCAACCTCTCTTCATAAGACAAGCCCTCCAATCCAGGCAGCATCCTGGTAAATCTCTTCTGCACCTTCTCTAAAGCATTTACATCCCTTCTATAGTGAGGTGACCAGAATTGGAAATGATATTCTAAGCATGGTCGAACCAGGGATTTATAGAACTGCAGCAAAACTTTGCGGCTCCTAAACTCAATCCCCTGTTAATGAAAACCAAGACCAGGTACTTGAGAATGAACATATCACAAGATTACTGACAATAAAGCAAAAGATGTGTTACTAAACCTGGCTGCTTTAATCACCTCTTCCCGAGCTGTTTGCATCTATAATTCTTTGATTTTAGGCATACTGGATCAAACTTCTGAGAATATTTAATTAACTGGTCAGTCCCATGGTGAAGAGATTTTGACATTCAATACTGTAATTTCTCCATCTTCAGTGTATGAAAGCATAAGATTTTTATTAGTATTTTGTTCCTGGGACATGGGCGTCACTGACTGGGCCTGCACTTATTACCCATTACTAATCACCCAGAGGCATTGATGTGGGTCTGCAGTCACATGTGGGTCAGACTAGGTGAGGATAGCAGATTTTTTTGCCTAAAGGGTGTTAGTGAATCAAATTGGATTGTTTCACTGAAACAACTAGTTAAGGTTTAGAATGTTCTTTTTTAACTGAACACCATTATTCTTGGTGCATTTTGTACTTATTCCTTTCATTTCTCTCAGAGAAAATTCCAGAGGAAGTAGAAACAGGATGCAGCAAGAACGACTGGATGAGTCACAGGAGAACACTGTAGATGTTAACCTGCTCTGACAGACTGAAACCATCGCAGAGCCAGCTCAGCGGTTGGAAGTGCTGGATCTTGCTCCACTCTCTGCCTTGACTGCTGATGGTTGTGAAACCTTTGCTGTCTCTTCTGAATGGATCCACCTTTTTGTTGGAAAAGGTAACAAAGGTGTGACCCTGTCTGTCTATTCCACTGAGCCCATCAATGACATGGAATGATGACTATAGGCAGTAGTCATGTTCTTGATAGACTTAGTAATTGTGTCTAACTAGCTAAAGGACTTTGTCCCTCTTGGTATCATTCCATAATGTACAACTTGTTGTCAAGACAAGAGCCTCTTTTTGCTGACACTGACTGCTGAATCGTCCTTTACCGCTGTTAAATGAGCAGGTGCTTCATACAGAACGTTAACCGCTAGACGGTGTTTTTGTTACAGTGTCCCATTATGCACTATTTAACTATTTGTTAATTTGATGTTGAAGAGTGTCAATTCTAGGATTGGTGACAGCCGTCTATGCTGAGCACAAACTGTAAACAACTGACAATATTCTCTTTGGCATCTCCTGCGTACGTGTTCTTAAAAAGGGCTGTTGGTGTTCACTGACATGGATGTGGACTCCATTCATCAATAACTCAGACCTGATCTTATTACAGTATCCAAACATCCATCCATCGCTATCTGGAAGGTACTCGATGTTTGAGCATCCATGGTGCTCTGGGGTAAAGAATTCCAAACATTCATAAACCTTAGAGTGAAGATACTTTTCCTCATTTGTGTCTTAAATGATTGTCATGTTATTCTGCGACTTTGATCCAGTGTTTCAGATTTCCTGTCTATGGGAATCATTTTCTCAGTATCCATCCAATGAAACCACTTCAGAGCTTTATTTTTGAAATTCCGTAAAGTACAGGCCCAATCAACTCATTCTCTCCTTCCCTATAAAGTAAATAAAGCTAGCCCCTTTTACTAATCTCAGTAACTGAGGTCATAGAGTTACAGAGGGATGATTTATCCATCAGCTGTAGAGCAGTGCAGCTTTAACAAGTCATCTAAAACATTAGCGTGATCAAGGAACTGTCATTTAGATATTTTCTAATGAACCTGATACACACCTCTGGAGCAGGTGGGACTTGATTCCAAGCCTCCTGGCTCAGAGGTGGAGACACTACCATTGTGCCACAACTGTCCCAGTAGGAATTGTGGATTAATCTTAGAGAATTCTGAATGACAATTAAGGTCAATTAGGAGATACTTCACAGTTTGGGAAGTCCTTAGAATCCTTGCAGTGTGGGAGCAGGCCATTCAGCCCATCAAGTCCACACTGACCCTCTGAAGAGCATCCCACCCAGACCCACCACCTTACCCCATCCCCATTTCCTGCATCTCCCTTGACCAATCCCCCTGACCTGCACATCTTTGGACTGTGGGAGGAAACTGGAGCACCCAGAGGAAACCCACACAGTCACCTGAGGCTGGTATCAAACCAGGGTCCCTGGTGCTAACTGCTGAGCCACCGTGCCACTTGATGAAAGTCAGGGAAACTGTTCATTTGAGATGAGATCAAAGAGTAAGAAACTAAGAATGAGCTGCTATGTTGTTCACCTGTACAATTAAAGAAACGACTGGCATGAGTGAATAAATTTCACTTGTTTTGAATGTTAAACTCCAGTCTAGGTGTCTGATTGATCCTTTTGTCCTCTGCTTTCTCCAGCGTGCCATTCTCAGGGAAGGACAGTAATAGAACTCGGGACATATTTCCTCCTGTCTGCTGGTTACAGTGCTATGAATGGGGGAGGTGTGATAGTTTTGCTGTTTTTTTCTGAGCAGAAGAATCTCCATCAAACAAAATGCCACTGGCATTTAGCAGAACATTAGGATTGCATATATCCAGTTAGCGTTTTTACACTCATTAGTCATTACAAGTGCACAGAAGGGTTGCGAGCAAGTAATTGTTAGAATGTTGTGGAGTGTGGTATGAATCTTAACACCCAATGGCACCCACTATATGTACTGAACGAGTAACTCATAGCCCAGCATTGAGTCTGGCTTTACTGCCAATCTGTCTCTATGGCATGTCCCTTTTTGGCACATGCGATCCCTTACATGTGGTGGGAGGGAGGGTGTAACCATTCAATCAGAAATTAGCAGGGAGAAAGACAAGGAAGAACTTGAATTTATTTAGCACCCTTCAATCCACAGGAGCCCTCTAAATAGTTTGAAGTCAGTAACCCATGTTTATGGCAGTGATTTGTAAGAAAACATGGTAATTAATTTGCAGAAGTCAATGTTCCGCAAACAGTGAGGAAGACACATAGCTGTCTAAAATCTATTTTTGGTGAGGTCAGTGAAGGGATTAATATTGCCCAGATCACTGGAGGACTCCTTGCTTTTCTGGAAATAGTTGTGTGCTATTCTTTATCTGTCTGCCTTCATCTCTCTCCTGAACCCTGATCGTATTGAATGATGGTGCAGGCTCAAAGGGCCTACTCATCCACCTATTTTCTATGTTTCTATATCTTTACTGTCAATGGCTTGCACTGGTTCTGGGGGACACTCTGATCTCTAGCTAGTCATTAACCTTACCCAAGGTTCAGTGACATTGAAGCAAATAATACAGCCAATCAACAGAAATTATGGCAGTCGACATAGTTACCATATAGGAATATGTTTTATTTATCAAAACATCACTTGCATGGAAATGAAGCTTTTATTTCAACAGTGCTGGGAACACAGGAGTGTCATAACAGGAGAAATGTTCCCCAGTGAGTCGCTGCTTGGATTAAATAACAATGTTGGAAAGGTGAGATTCTCGAAAGGGCAATTTGGGCAAAGCAAGATTTGTTTTTTTTCAAATCGGAAAATCTTACTTGTTCCTAAGGGGATCTCAGTGTAAACAAAACTTCAGACTGTTATTTAGCCCACAGCTAGAAGAAGTCAGGGTCACTGAGTTCTCCTTCCTATTATTTCAAGAGGTTAGTGCCCAGTTAGTTACCAAGAAGGTGTTCATGAAGACAGATATAAGCCTAGATATACATTGTTCGACTTCAGATTGTAACCCTTTAACTACAAAAGCGCTACAACCCAGTAACATATTCAATAGCTCTGGTGAAATCATTAGGTTGAACATGAAATTCCAACCGTTTATTAAATATTCTGAACATCTAATGTTGCAATGACTGTGTTATTTCCAAATGCCTAACTGTTCACAGATACATTCACAGCTTTGCTACAGCCAAAATCCCAATGTAAGCTGCACTTCCTACGTGACACCCAATTAAAGGCCATGAGCCTTAAGCTGAAGTTCCCACTCTCGTTTCTCCTGATATATTGTGACACGCTCTTTCTCCTGCCCGTGTTATTGCTGTGGTAAAATCAAACTTCTTCTTTACTTCTTCTGCTGTCATTCATTCTTCCCCAAGAACCGACCTCCTCACTTCCCTCAGTCTTCTCTTACTCTTGCAAAACCCAACTCTCCACTTACCTGATTGAGTAATTCTCAAAATGCCCAATGCCATTTCCAATAGAGCAGCCACTTTATCATTATCCCCATCTACAGTTTCAACATCTGCCCCCTCCACCACCAGTGTACAGCAGCAGCAATCTGTACCATCTACAAGATGCACCGCAGCAACTTGCTATGGACCAACTGTCAGAGAGCTGTTGGCACCACTCTGATCCACACTGGATACCCACTGGGGCCTGTGGCCACATACTCTTTTCCCTCCATGTTGTGGCCTGAAATGATGGATTGCCAATAGGGATAAGGCTCCAATTTCTTGCCCTCTTTCCTGCTCGCCACAGGCGCAGGGATTGGAAAGATTTATAAGTTGAAACTCAACCTGTTTGACCATGTTGCAAAAGCCCATTCCTCAGGAACCTGCAACATCAAGCTCAGATGCTGAGACATGACCCACTGAGCCAAAAGGCGTCCTCTTTCTATAGGCACATATGAAGAGAAATAGGCCATTCAGTCCTCACACCTGTTCTGCCATTCAATGAAATCATGGCTGATCTGTGGCCTAACTCCATATATTTACCCTTGGGCAATATCCCTTAACACCTTTGTTTAACAAAAAAACCTGTCTCAGATTTAAAATTAACAGCTGATTTACTGTTGTTTATGGAAGAAAGTTCCAAACCTCTCCCACCCTTTGTGTGTCGAAGAGCTTTCTAACATCTGCAGTACCATGCGGCATGATGGCTCAGTGGTTAGCACTGCTGCCTCACGGTGCCAGGGACTCGGATTCTATTCCAGCTTCGGAAAACTATTTGTGTGGAGTTTGCATTCTCCCCCGTGACTGTGTGGGTTTGCTCTGGTTTCCTCCCACAATCCAAAGGTCTGCAGGTTAGGTGAATTGGCCATAGTGTTCAGGAATGTTTAGGTTAGGTGCATTAGTCAGGGTTAAATATAGGATAGGGGAATGGGTCTACTCTTTGGAGGGTCAGTGTGGAATTGTTGGGCCAAAGGGCCTGTTTCCACAGTGTAGGGATTCTAATTTGTCCTGAACAGTCCTGTCCTAATTCTCAGATCCTTAGTTTGAGAATCCCCAACCAGTGGAAAGTTTATCTACCCTGTCTTTTCCTGTCCATATTTTGAAGATTTCAATCAGATTACCCCTTAGCCTTCTGAATTCTAAAGAAAACAGTCCTAATTTGTATAATCTCTCTTCATTAACGTAACCCCTGAAGTCCAGTTATCATTCTTGTAAACCTGTGTTGTGCCCTCTCCAAGGCCAATATATCCTTCCTAAGGTGTGGTGCCCAGATCTGCTCACAGTAGGAGTCTGACAAGGGTTTTATTGCACTGCAGCCTAACGTCTACATCCTTATACCCCAGTTCCCCAGACGGAAAGGCCAGCATTCCATTAGACATTTGGATTCTTTTTTGCATCTGTGTGTGCGGCATTTTAAAACTTTATGTATCTGAAGCCCTGCGCCTTCAGGACTCAATATCGTGTTCAATAATTGTAGGGCTTAAGACACCTTCTCCCATGTCCTTAACCCAAGCATCACATGTTAGACTTTGTCATCCCAGGGACTGTTACCACACCAAACCCATTGTCAGCCGCTAACAGTCCCCATCAGCAGCTATTCATTCTCCCAGGCTAATCTTCACCCATTCCTTTGTCTGTCCAATTTTCTTCTCTCTCTCTCTGTGTTCCATCTCCAGGCATTGTTTACAATATACCTCCAAAGCACCCCATCTTCAGCATGTACTATATCCCAAACTCTTCCCAGCTTCAATCAGTTCTGTAGAAGGGTCACTGGAGCCAAAACGGTAACTCTGCTTCCGTTCACAGATGCTGCCAGGCCTACTCAGTTTCTCCAACACTTCCTGCTTTTTATTAAACTGGACTGGGTGTTGGTTAAGCGATAAATATTGACTAAATGTTCAGGGAGCTTCAAGCTACCATCATGAGAACCTTTATCCTATATGGCTAATCTACCTGTTCAGCAATGTTATTACACAGCTCTTGAACAGGTGGGACTTGAACACAGGCCTCCTGGCTCAGAGGTAAGGATACTACCACTGCACTACAGCCAACTGAGCCAATACACATCAAACAATTCATCTGAAATCAGATACTTCCAACAGAATAGCACACTTTCAGTATTCCACTGCTTGTAAGACCAGAGAATGTGCTTCAACCTCCAAAGTAAAGGAGCAGTACCCACAACTTCGTGACTTAAGACAAGAAGCCGAGGCAGGGTGGCATGGTGGCTCAGTGGTTAGCACTGCTGCCTCACAGCACCAGGGACCTGGGTTCAATTCCATCCTCGGGCAACTGTATGTACATTCTCCCCGTGTCTGCATGGGTTTCCTCTGGGTGCTCCTGTTTCCTCCCACAATCTAAAGATGTGCAGATTATGTGAATTGGCCATGGTAAATTGCCCATGGGATATGGAGGTTCGGTGCGTTAGTCAGGGGTAAATGTAGAATAATTAAGTAGGGGAATGGGTCTGCGTGGGCAACTCTTCGGAGGGTCAGTATGGACTTGTTGGGCTGAAGGGGTCTATGATTCAATATACTGTGGCCATTAGAGTTTGACAAAGAAGGAGAAAGTGAAATCTACAGGCTGAAAAATAACCTATGCACAAAGTGTGATAGAAGACAGAGGGTGGTGGTGGAGGGTTGTTTTTCAGACTGGAGGCCTGTGACCAGTGGAGTGCCACAAGGATCGGTGCTGGGTCCTCTACTTTTTGTCATTTACATAAATGATTTGAATTCGAGAATAAGAGGTACAGTTAATAAGTTTGCAGATGACACCAAAATCAGAGGTGTAGTGGACAGCAAAGAGGGTTACCTCAGATTACAACAGGATCTGGACCAGATGGGCCAATGGGCTGAGAAGTGGCAGATGGAGTTTTATTCAGATAAATGCGAGGTGCTGCATTTTGGGAAAGCAAATCTTCGTAGGACTTATACACTTAATGGTAAGGTCCTAGGGAGTGTTGCT
>NC_057729.1:54585239-54592833 GCF_004010195.1 Chiloscyllium plagiosum
TGAGGGTTGACCTTATAGAGGTTTACAAAATTATGAGGAGCATGGATAGGATAAATAGACAAAGTCTTTTCCCTGGGGTAGTGGAGTCCAGAACTAGATGGCATAGGTTTAGGGTGAGACGGGAAAGATATAAAAGAGACCTAAGGGACAACTTTTTCATGCAGAGGGTGGGACGTGTATGGAATGAGCTGCCAGAGGATGTGGTGGAGGCTGGTACAATTGCAACATTTAAGAGGCATTTGGATGGGTATATGAATAGGAAGGGTTTGGAGGGATATGGGCCGGGTGCTGGCAGGTGGGACTAGTTTGGGTTGGGATATCTTGTCAGCATGGACGGGTTAGACTGAAGGGTCTGTTTCCATGCTGTACATCTCTATGACTCTATGACTCCATACTGAGTATTATCAAGGGGATGGAACAGTGTGAGCTTTGCTGTGTAGATGCTTAGATCACTGACTCATGAGGCATCAGGCTGCTGTAAAAACTGCTGGCTATTCTGACCAATAAACTCAGTGTGCCTCTGTTGGCTGACACTGGTCTTGAAACCAGTATTGTGGATTCGTCTTAGTGTTTCTCTAATTTGAGTGTAGGAGGAAACACTGAGAGACTGAAGCACATTCACACCTTTCCCCTGGCCCCGAACCGCTCAACCCCCATTTCTCCCCACTGTTCTCCCCCATCCCATCCTTCTGGTACACTCAATCACTAAACCACAGGCAAGACATGGTGTCATGATCAGAATTCCCGATGTTGAGGCTCAAAATGATTTGGATGTCAAAAGGCATGAAGAGGTTCGGAATGTTATATCCTCCTTCCAAAAAGCGACCTCCACAGTTGTCAATGTCAGCCACCGCACGGGTAACTGAGATGCTCATTTATTAAAAATCTAAACATCAAGAACATCACCTTCCTCTGAGTCACAGGTGAAACGTTTCAAACCCTGCCCCTATGATCTAGGCTGACACAGCTATGCGGTGCTGAGGCAGTGCTGCACTGTCAGTGGTGCTGCTTTTTCTATGAGATATTATCGTACCTGCCCTCTCAGTGGTCCGTAAAACACCACTTGATGCTATTTCGAAGAGGAGTTAGAGTGAGTGTCATTCCTTTGTTAACCAACATAATTAAAAATGGATTATTGGTGAAGAAAAGATTCAAAGAATCTTTGCAAATATATTAAGGACAAAAGGGTAACTAGGGAGAGAATAGGGCCCCTCAAAGGTCAGCAAGGTGGCCTTTGCGTAGAGCCGCAGGAGATGGGGCAGATATTAAACAAGTATTTTGCTTCAGTATTTATTGTGGAAAAGAACATGGAAGATATAGAATGTAGGGACATAGATGGTGACATCTTGAAAAATGTCCATATTACAGAGGAGGAAGTGCTGGATGTCTTGAAATGCATAAAAGTGGATAGATCCCTAGGACCCTAGAACTCTGTGGGAAATGAGGGAAGTGATTGCTAGGCCTCTTACTCAGATATTTGTATCATCGATAGTAACAGGTGAGGTGCCGGAAGACTGGATGTTGGCTAACGTGGTGCCACTGTTTAAGAAGGGTGGTAAGGACAAGCCAGGGAACTACAGACCGGTGAGCCTGATGTCAGTGCCGGGCAAGTTGTTGGAAGGAATCCTGAGGGACAGGATGTACATGTATTTGGAAAGGCAAAGACTGATTAGGGATAGTCAACATGGCTTTATGCTTGAGAAATCATGTCTCACAAACTTGATTGAGGTTTTTGAAGTAACAAAGAGGATTGATGAGGGCAGAGTGGTAGACGTGATCTACATGGACTTCAGTAAGGCATTTGACAAGGTTTCCCATGGGAGACTGATTAGCAAGGTTAGATCTCATGGAATACAGGGAGAACTCGCCATTTGGATACAGAACTGGCTCAAAGGTAGAAGACAGAGGGTGGTGGTGGAGGGTTGATTTTCAGACTGGAGGCCTGTGACCAGTGGAGTGCCACAAGGATCGGTCCTGGGTCTACTACTTTTCATCATTTATATAAATGATTTGGATATGAGCATAAGAGGTATAGTTAGTAAGTTTGCAGATGACACCAGTGTAGTGGACAGCGAAGAAGGTTACCTCAGATTACAACAGGATCTGGACCAGATGGGCCAATGGGCTGAGAAGTGGCAGATGGAGTTTAATTCAGATAAACGCGAGGTGCTGCATTTTGGGAAAGCAAATATTAGCAGGACTTATACACTTAATGGTAAGGTCCGAGGGAGAGTTGCTGAACAAAGAGATCTTGGAGTGCAGGTTCATAGTTCCTTGAAAGTGAAGTCGCAGTTAGATAGGATAGTGAAGAAGGTGCTTGGTAAGCTATCCTTTATTGGTCAGAGTATTGAGTATAGGGGTTGGGAGGTCATGTTACGGCTGTACAGGACATTGGTTAGGCCACTGTTGGAATATTGCGTGCAATTCTGATCTCCTTCCTCTCGGAAAGATATTGTGAAACTTGAAAGGATTCAGAAAAGAGGGTAAGATGGGAAAGATGTAAAAGAGACCTAAGGGGCAACTGTTTCACGCAGAGAGTGGTATGTGTATGGAATGAGCTGCCAGACGAAGTGGTGGAGGCTGGTACAATTACAACATTTAAAAGGCATCTGGTTGAGTATATGAATAGAAAGGGTTTTGAGGGATATGTCCCAGGTGCTGGCAGATGGGACTAGATTGGGTTGGGATATCTGGTCGGCATGGACGGGTTGGACCGAAGAATCTGTTTCCATGCTGTACATCTCTATGACTCTATGACTCTAAGAATGTTGCCAGGGTTGGAACGTTTGGGCTGTAGGGAGAGGCTGAACAGGCTGGGGCTGTTTTCCCTGGAACGTCGGAGGCTGAGGGGGTAACCTTATGGAGGTTATAAAACCATGAGGGGCATGGATAGGGTAAATAGATAAGGTCTTTTCCCTGGGGTGGGTGAGTCCAGAACTAGAGGGCATAGGTTTAGGGTGAGTGGGGAAAGATATAAAAGGGACCTAAGGGGCAACTTTTTTCACGCAAAGGGCGTTGTGTGTATGAAATGAGCTGCCAGAGGAAGTGGTGGAGGCTGGTACAATTACAACATTTAAAAGGCATCTGGATGGTATATGAATAGGAAGGGTTCAGACGGATATGGGTCAAATGCTGGCAAATGGAACTAGATTAATTTAGGATATCTGGTTGGCATAGACAAATTGGACTGAAGGGTCTGTTTCCATACTGTACAGCTCTATGACTCTAGGACTCTTTATCTTGCTGGTGTTTGCGTGAGCTCACTGTGAGCAAATTGGTTGCTGCCTTATTATAGAATGATTCAACACACACAACAGCTTATCGTGTGTGTGTGTATGTGTGTGTTTGTGTATGTGTGTGTGTGTGTGTGTGTGTGTGTATGCGCGCGTGTGCATGTGCCACTTTTTGAGGTTACTATCCAATCAGTCCCACTAACTTAAACTCCTTCCACATAATGCTGATTATCGTTCCGTTCAATATTTATCTAATTCCCTTTTGAAAGTTATTACTGAGCATACATCGACTAGCCTTTCAAACAGTGTGTTCCAGGTCATAAAAAAACTCATCTCTCTTCCTGTACTTTTGCCAATTACTTAAACATTTTTGCTACATTACAGCAGTGACTACACTTTAGAAGGTAATTAATGAGCTGTAAAGCGCTATGGGACATCCTCAGGCTGTGAAAGGTGGTGTATAAATGCAAGCTCTTTCCTTCTAACAGAATGGCCATTTATCTGAGTGCCATGCACTTGCTGTCTGTGCCAGACGTATCAGCACACATCAGGTAAAAGAAAACCACTTACTAACAGCTGGTGCTGTGAGGCTCATGTAAGTCTGAATGCCAACTGCTGTGTAGGCAGTTCTGCAATACTGTAAGCTGGACCAAATTTAATACCCACCAGCAATTGAGCTAAGTTGGCACACATTCGTTCAGAATCCTAGGGCTAATGTACAGAGGGAAACGGAGGTTGGATTGAAACCAGAATCTGCTGAAATTCAATCAGTGACTGCCAATGTAACTTCTGACCACATCCATGTATCCCATCTGCCAACCACACCATCCAAAATATTTGTTTAAACTGCTTGAGTGTGAACATACTTTCGTTCAACTTAAGTGCAAACACAGTGCGTGATTCATACTCGCACAGCTTATAGGAGCATTCTCTTTTTAATTGATGTGATTTTGATCATACTGCTCTAAATTTATGAAAGGGAAATCTTGTCTGACAAATCTGTTAGGGTGTTTTTTAAAGTTTAATTAATAGGGTGAATAAGGGAGAACCAAGTGAATGTGGTGCATTTAGATTTTCAACATGTGTTTGATAAGGTACCACACAAGAGATTATTATAGAGATATAATAATATAGGTTATTATTTTAATAACCTTAAAGCTAATGTGTTAGCATGGATTGAAGATTGGTTAATGAACAGAAAACAAAGATTAGGAATAAATGGATCATTTGCAGTTAGACAGGTCACACTTAGGAGGGTTTCTGTAAGGATCGGTGTTGGGATCATAGCTAAATACAGTCTCTGTCAGCAGCAAAGATGAGGGGACAGTGTATAATGTATCCACGGTTTTCAGCATCTAATGCAAAGTTAGGCTGCAAAATGTTAAGTGAGTGGGCAAGGACATCACAGATTCAATGTAATGAGGAGAAGTATGAAGCTATCCACTTTACTAGAAAAATAAGAAAGCCAAATATCTTTAAATGTTGAGAGACTGGGGAACGTTTGCTTTCAGAGGTACCTAACTGCCTTGTACACAAATCATGAAAGGTTAAGATGCAGATACACCAAGCAAATGGAAAGTTAAGCTTTATTACAAAGGGAATGGAATATTACAGTAAAGGAGAACCTTTGTGAGACCATTTCTGGAGTATGTGTCCAATCATAATCTTTTTACTGCAGAAAAGATATACCTGGCTGAGTTTTCAGAGACTGCTATGGGTCTGGAGTCACATGTCAGTCAGAACAGGTAAGGATGACAGATTTCCATTCCTAAAGGAGTTAATGAACCAGATGGGTTTTTCAATTTAGAATGGTTTTGTGGCCATCATTAGACCTTTAATTCCAGATTCTTTATTGAATTCAAATTCCACCATCTGTCATTGTGAATCCCCAGAACATTATCTGGGTTTCTACATTAATAGTCCCATGCAATTAATCACAGTACATTTTAAAACATTTGCCATTATCGGTGGATGAATAATGAAGCAGTATGCCATGAGGAAGAAATGTCCCATGAGTTTGGCACCTTTATATGCTGCTGGGCGATTTGTAATCTTCCCTTATTGTACTACATCCATTAATTGTACTATCTGTTCACTTTATTTCCCCTAACAATGTCTCAACTCTTAAATATTCAGAGTTAAGGAGTTACTAGATCTTTACGTATTTACTGCTGATTTTCTACTGAGGTGGAAGTAGTCCCCATGTTTCACAGAAATCTTTTAATAACAACAGTTTTCGAATCACTGGAAGCTGCATCAGACTGTGGCTTTAGTGTCCTTTCAGTAATGGGCAAAAATAAAACTTCACTCGAGTCTCAAAAATTATGATTGACCAATGCCGAGACTGGTCAGAGGGAATGCTGGGAATGCCACAATGCCCTCCCCTCAATGGGAGGGCATTGTGGCATGAATATAGACTAAGAATAGAAATTTACAATGGTCTCTCATGCTTTGTTCTTGGAATGAAGACAACATTAATTGATGGGGAGGGGAACATTAATTATTGGTACTGTGTTGGTCCTGCCAAACACATAGAATCCAGCTAAATCACCTGCAGACCAGTCCACAGTTGGTTGTTGGCTCCTTTTAACATTAATGACCAAGAGCTTAGATTTAAGGAAAGTGGTAAGAGGTGTAGAGAGTTTGTGAGGAAAATTGGTGGTGGGAGTCTGGAGCTCATTGCCTGTAAGGATGGTAGGGGCAGAAACTGTTGTGATATTTAAGAAGTATTTAGATGTGCACTTGTGATTCTGAGATATGCAAGACCGTGGGTGAAGTGGGATTAGAATAGTTAGGGGGTTGTTATTGACTGATGCAGATTCAGTGGCCAACATGAAATAACTCCAGAGGCCGGTATCCCATTATCATCTCCCCCTTTATTTACATATGATCAGTCCTTGACTATAGTACTGCCTCGTTCAGGGTCAGGTAACAGATTGTCAGAATCTCTGAAACTCACCCTTTCTATTCGTCACTGGTGGCCTGGTGGTGTTGTCTCTGGACAGTTAATCCAGAAACTGAGGTTATGTCCTGGGGACCTGGGATCGAATCCTACCTCAGAAATGGTGGAATTTGAATTAAATAAAAATCTGGAACTAAAAGTTTAATGATTATTAATTGTCGGGGAAAACCTATGTGGTTCACTAATGTCCTTTAGGAGTCTGTCATCCTTACCTGGTCTGGCCTATGTGTGACTCCAGTCCCACAGCGATGTGGTTGACTCTCAATTGCCCTCTGGGCAATGAGCGAAGGGCATTAAAAAGCCAAGGCTCCCAGATTGGACCAGATTAACAGCCCCAATTAGGGAACTCATATTCTATGAGGTCCACCTGGCTGACCACATTATAAGCTCTACAGAAAGGCCCTTGTCTGTGCAGTAGACCTCTATGACTCTAACATCATCACCAGAAAAGTGTGACACCAGAAAGTAAGATTAGATATATAGATTTTACACAATAAATGAGAAATGTGTAGTTTTCACTCTAAATTGCAGGAATAATGGGGCAAAAGAGCAGGATAATTGGGATGAATGATCAACACAGACACAATGGGTTGAATGGCCTCCCTGTGTGCTGTACAATTGCGTGATCCAGAGAGTGGACAAAGGAATCAGATACTCTTAAGGTCTGTAATGTTTGTTCAGTTACAACATACACTTTAAGCTGCTTTAAAGGAAGGATTTTACATGAAATCTCTGTCTGGAAGCTGTTGAACATATTTTCCACCTTCACCTGCAGACAATTGACTCAGCATCAGACTAAATGGTTTCTACAGCCAATTGGTTCTGGTTCAAACTCGTGAGCCATGATTAAGAGATGTTAAAAATAACAAAATGGTTCAAAATTTATATTTTAAAAGTTTGACGTAAGGAAATGTTTTAAACTTGGGATGTGCATTTCTATATGTTTATTTGAAAATAAGTAAAATGTAGGAAAAGACACAGCTCACATAAATAAAGCAATATGCTTCCTTATCTTTTCAAAAAAATGTATTACTTGTTAAAAAAAATGATTCGGAGATGCCGGTGTTGGATTGGGGTGTACAAAGTTAAAAATCACACAACACCAGGTTATAGTCCAACAGGTTTAATTGGAAGCACACTAGCTTTCGGAGCGACGCTCGTTCATCAGGTGATAGTGGAGGGCTCGATCGTAACACAGAATTTACAGCAAAAATTTGCAGTGTGATATAACTGAAATTATATGGTCACCCGAAGGTCCAAGGCTGAATGTCCTGACCATCCTCCAAGGTGGACTTCGGGACAGGCAGCAGAGGAAAGTGGCCGAGCAGAGGCTGATAGCTAAGTTCGATACCCATAGGGAGGGCCTCAACCGGGACCTTGGGTTCATGTCACATTACAG
>NC_057729.1:54592888-54610569 GCF_004010195.1 Chiloscyllium plagiosum
CAGAGTTACATTGCACTTTGCTGAAAAACCACATACATTCATGTAGAACTTGGAGCTCAAAAGCTGCATGAATTTATGTAAAACTCTGTTATTTCACTTTTTAGATTAGAATCAATCTAAACATCAGGTCATAGACAGAGAACACGGGGGCTAACACCTTCAACATATTGTCTAGCTTATCACCATTGTTAACAGCTAACCCGAGAATGCACCTTTAAAAAAAAGGGTTTTGTGATTTACACATGAAAGAAGTGAAACTATCACTGTATTCTAACAGATGAAAGGCTTAACAGACAATCAATTCTTCAATGTATAATTTCAGTTACATCACACTGCAAATTTTTGCTGTAAATTCTGTGTTACGATCGAGCCCTCCACTATCACCTGATGAAGGAGCGTCGCTCCGAAAGCTAGTGTGCTTCCAATTAAACCTGTTGGACTATAACCTGGTGTTGTGTGATTTTTAACTTTGAGAAAAAAAAGTAACATTGAGATCGAGACTAAAGGAGAGCAGCAACTGAACTAAGGAAATTTATGCTGTTGATCCAGAGAGTTGCTGGTAACTTCAGTGAGTGTGACAGATTGGTTACTAGTTAATGAATGGGAGTTCACATCCCACTGTGGTAGCTTGTGAGTGCTAGTTCAGTCAATCAAATAAATCTAGAATAAAAATCTAAGATGGCTTGTTGCAAATAAAGTAAAGCGACTACTTCATTCCTGCCATCTTTTTCCACTCTGGTTGAAAATATGACTCCAGACTGACTTAAACAGCCAAGCAGGTATCTGACACAGATGAACACACAGTAGGAATTAGACAGGATGGGAACTCAATGTTGATCTGCTTACTCGCTTTACTGTTCCTAGCTAGAACCTAGACATGGTGAAGAGATTCCAGCTCAGGTGAAAGCATCCTCTGCACACTTGTTCCAAAATTGCATGCAAGTGTGGGCTACTTCACTAGCTGAGGACTGAAGGATGATAGCTGAAAATGTGTTGCTGGAAAAGCGCAGCAGGTCAGGCAGCATTAAAGGAGCAGGAGAATCAACATATCGGGCACGAGCCCTTCTTTAGGAATCTGAAGAAGGGCTCATGCCCGAAACATCGATTCTCTTGCTCCTTGGATGCTGCCTGACCTGCTGCGCTTTTCCAGCAACACATTTTCAGCTCTGATCTCCAGCATCTGCAGTCCTCACTTTCTCACTGAAGGACGATACACAACATTGTGCTATCATCAATCGCTGTTCCCACTGCTAACCTTACAGGTTGGCCACTCTCCTGAGAAGTTCCTGTGGAGATGAGGCTGAGATGACTGACTTCCAACAACAACCACCAACTTCCTTTGTACTCAATATGACTCCAACCAGTGAAGATGTTTCCCTGATTTCCATTGACTTCAATTTCACTTGGGTTCCTTTGTACAGCAAGATCTGGACAACATCCAGGCTTGAGCGATAAGTGGTAGGTAACATTTATGCCAGATCTGTACCAAGAAAAGAAGATGTACCATCTTGCTTTGTCATTCAGTGGTATTGAGAAGCCCACCGTCAACGTTCTGCAGGGCATTGCCATTGACCAGAAACTTAAGGACAAACTACATAAATACTGTGGCTATTAGACTGGATTAAAGATGGTGGTGTTCTGTGTCACTGGGTCAAAACACTCTGAAACAGCATTGTAGGTGACCTAACATGAGTTGCAGTGGTTCAGAAAGATAGCTCTTCATCACCTACTCAAGATTATGGAGGGTTGGCAACAAATGCTGGCCTTGTTGGCAGCATTCACATCCCTTGAATGGATCAAAGAATATGTGTGATGATTTATTGACTGATATTCAAAAGTGCAAGAATAGAGGTTAAAAGGCTGAACTTTCTTTCAGCAAAAAAGAAAGAACTTGCATTTATATTCTGCCTTTCAATCACTCAGGATGTCGCAGTTAATGACCATGGAAATGTAGTTACTGTTTTGCTGTAAACAACATGATCTGTGCACAGCCAAGTGTAAGTAGAGAAGAGATGACCAGATACCTTTTGAAGTTTTATTTCTTTCATGGATGTGGACATCACAAGCACGGCCACCATTTGTTGCCCTTTCCGAATTTCCCTGGAACTGAGTGACTTGCTGGGCCAATTTGGAGGGCAGTTAAGAATCAACTACCTTGCTGTGTGGGTCTGAAGTCACATGTGTAGGCCAGACCAGGTAAGGATGGCAGATTGACTTTCTCTTACATTGGTTTTTACAGCAACAGTTTCCTGACCACTGTTCCTGAACACTGTTATTAAGAATAAATTCACAGATGTTAATTGAATTTAAATGTGCGATTTGAAACCAGGCGAGGAATTAGCTTGGACCTCTGCTCACTAATTCAGAGACATTCAGTGTGCCATGTCCTTCCTAAACCATTTCTAGATGTGTGGCCACACTCTCTACACTTACACTTCATCCCTGAGATGTCAGTATCGGGGCGGCTTGCGGGCTGCTGGAGATAGCTTTGCTGTTGTTTCCCATGAGGCCTTGACACTTGTCCTCAGACATGCAGGTGGGGTATCTGGGTGAACCGGGCATTTCTCTGCAAAGGCCATGGCAGAACCTACAAGAGATGTGGTGGAGGCTGGACCAATTACAACATTCAATAGGCAGCTAAATGGTACATGAATGGGACGGGTTTGGCCAAGTGCTGGCAAATGGGACTGGATATATTTGGGATAGCTGGTTGGCCAGAATGAGTTGGACCGAAGGGAATGTTTCCGTGCTGTGCAATGTCTCCATAAAGAGGGATAAGCGTTGCTGCTGATGGTTAGAAGTGTTTAATAGATGATGGTCTGGTTAATATATGAGTCGCTGTGGAATGAAGAATGCGTGACAGAGATATTTCTGCATCACCACTGGAGCAGTCCCAACATTCTCCTGGCAGGGCCAGGGCCAGGGTTCTCTCCACATAGGGGATGAGGACATGGATATCAGGCACCTCTCTAACCGTTTGGGAACCCTCTTCCCATTACAGTCCGTCATCTCAGGTAATGAGAGAATGAGTTGGGAATGAGAGAGGTAACAGTAGGTGACATGGCTGGGTTGGTACAGGCGGGGGAAAGCTGGTGAGGTTTACCAGGGGCTGAGGGAGCAGCACACACACAGGGTTATCAGTGCGGGAAGGTGGTGGGGATAGGGAGCAGCACACACACGGGGGTATCAGTGTGGGAGGGTGGTGTGGCTGAGGGAGCAGCACGCACACAGGGACATCAGTGTAGGAGGATGGTGGGGTTAGGGAGCAGCACACACACGGGGGTATCAGTGTGGGAGGGTGGTGGGGCTGAGGGAGCAGCACACACACGGGGGTATCAGTGTGGGAGGGTGGTGGGGCTGAGGGAGCAGCACACACAAGGGGGTATCAGTGTGGGAAGGTGGTGGGGCTTAGGGAGCAGCAGTTGCTTGCAGGGTAATTTGCAGGGGGTGGTGTTTCCAAGTTGCTCATTGTTCCAGAGGATTCCCTGGTGGGAGATCATGGATTATCTACAGAGTCCATGAATTAAATTGAACTGGAATTCAGGTCAATTGGCCCAGGAGGGTATCCCTCCATAGGTGACACCCCAGCCCAGCCCAACACCCCCTTCCCCACCAGCAGCTGCCGAGTTAAAATCCACCCGAGAGAGTCAGGCCTGACACCCGTCCAAGTTCTGTTAAACTGCACTTGGATTACTGTGCAGGCCTTGTACTCCTGTGTCACCGTTATGTGAAGGAATGAAAGAATATAAACGGAAATACTGAAAAGTAGCTTTATTTTAATAAAAAATATTGGTGTTTCCTGCTATGTGGAAACGCGTAGGAAACATCAGAAAAACCTGCTGACAGAAAGGCTGATTAAACAGAGGCTATCGGAAATCATTCAACATCTTCCCAAACTGGGAACTCACATCAGAACACAGTGGAATCCTGTAGGAGACAGAGGCAATCTTTTAAATACAATACTTTGTCTTTTAAGGCATTATTTTTTGACATGGAGAATCTGACACAAAGTCTGGTTTGCTCTCAATTTGATTTCTTCTGTTGAAGACGTTGACGCATTTTGGAGACAGTTCTACAAGTGCGGGGTTTCACCGTCTGCTTCTCAGAAACGGTACCCCCACTGTGGGCAGGCTACCCTGGAGGGCACTCTCACAGAGCTTGATGCCAGCTCCCTGTTAACGTCATACACACACAAACAGGCATGCCTTCACATACACACACACACAGGCGTGCATTCACACAGACACATAATCGGTTATACTCACACACGCACACACACGCACATACACACATATATGCAAGTGTGCACATAAACACACAAACATGCATCTACTCTCTCACACAAACACACAGGCTACCATCAAAACAAATACAGGCAAACTGATGCACATTAATTGGCTGTTAAGCCATTGTAAGGGACAGCAGTTTAACTATGGAACACGCAACAAGAGCCCAGTCAATGCAGGCCTCTGACCCATGGGGAATTTCATGTACTCCGTTGTGTAGCCATCTGATGCTATAGAGAGACGATCCTGCGCTTTCCTTTGGAGCTGGGCAGGCCTCTGGCAGATTGTCCAATGCCTCACTACTCCCTACAAATGCTAATGAGGCTTGGGAGTTTTCTTTAACTCTATCACGGAATGTGGGTGGAGCTGGTGGGGCCTGTCCCTAAATGCTCTCGAGAAAGTGGCGATAAATTGTCACCTTGAACCGCTGCAATCCAGGTGGTATTTGTAGCAGCTGAGTGGCTTGTGCAGTCATTCCAGAGGGTGGTTTAGAATCTGCAGTAGGTCTGGAGTCACATGTAGGCTGAACCAGGTAAGAATAAAGTCTTGAATAAAGTCCACCGGCTGCAGTGGTAGGATCTAAACTGTGTCCAGAAGTCCTTAGCTTGCGCCTCTGGATTCTAGACCAGTGTCATGACAACCACATCATCACTGCTTCCATTAAAATGGCCGACACCAGCTTGTGGGACGGAGGTGGGGCAGAGGGCTGGGGTTTTGGAGCTTACATCACACCTCCCCAGCCTCTCCCCTATCAGGCGTCATCCCCAATCTGAGTTACAATCAGCCCTGGATTAACCAAGACCGGAGTTGTGTAGAGCACAGCGGTGATTCAGTTTACTCATTCACCGCAAACGCTTCACTGTTCAGTGTTAAATAAACACACAAGAGATCAATAAAACATTCCCAGAAACCTGATTTGCATAAACCTGAACTGATGGTACAATTAACAACCCCACAGGGGGCAAGAATAAATTTGCCTCTGTCCGGGGATCACTAGGAATGAGTTTTAATGAGGTCGCTTATTTGTGAATTTGACTGGCTGTTTTCTCTTTTAAATCAATACCTCATTAAAACCTTCTCTAATGATTTTACCAGTGAGAGTTTATATTGTAATAGTGTACTTTAACATTAGCTTTGTTGGCTGGATGGCTGGTTAGTAACACCAACAGCGTGGGTTCAATTTCCCCAATGGTTGAGTTTCCCATGAAGGACCCTCCTTCTCAACCCCTTGCTGAAGTATGGTGACCCTGAGGTTAAACTACCACCAGCTGTCTCTCTCTCTCTCTCTCTCTAATGACAGTGCAGCCCTATGGTCTAGTAGGGCAGGTGACCACTTCTTTTTAAACCTCATTGAAGATGAAATCACTTTTTCTTTCTGCATTTTTACACGGAGCAAGTGTTGGTGGGTGTGAGTTGCTTCTCATCCCTGGGTGTGGGTATTAAGGCCACAATCTCCAATTTTGGACGGAATGGGATTATCAGCTTTTCTAAGTATTACATTGACTGTAAAATACTTTGGAATGGCTGCCATTACGAAAGATGTGGTATCAATTTAACTCATCCTTTCTTCTGTCTGTGAAGGCTGCTAACCTAGAAGCTTTTAGGGCTGGATTTGTTGTGTCCGTCAATGATTTTAGCCTTTGCGTACTCTGGCTTGGGCACATTGTCTTCAGATCCTGTCACCAGGCTTTAGGAAGGATGTGAGGATTCTTGAGAAGGTGCAGCCTTGAGATTTACCAGAATGCTTTCTGGGATGAGGGATTTTAATTGGGCTTGTGTTCCTTGGAGCAAAGGAGACTGAGGGGAGTTTTGTTAGGGCCCACATAAGGTTATAGCAGGTTTGGATAAGAAAAACAAAGAAAATGTTGCTCCCAATAGTTGATGGTGCAAGGCCTAACGGAGGAAGATTGAAGATTTTGGGTAAGTGATTTGAGAAAAAGCACGAGAAAGAACACTTTCCTGCAACATGTGGCAATAACCTGGAATGGTCTGCTCATGAGGGATGTGAAAAATGGAGATAGTCAATGATGTCAGCAGGAGATTGGATGGAGTCATTCAAGAAATGAAAGTGTAATGCTACAGAGATTGAGTGGGATTGACTTATTTGCTCTGTGGAGGGCTGCCATGGACTCAATGCACCAAATGGCCTCCCTGTGTGCTTTAGCTGACTATGACTAACAGTCAAGAATTATCCAAAAGATAATATTGATTTTCCTACTGGCTGTTGGAAGGTGGGATGCTATAGGATAGACCTATTGGGTAACAATGCCAGGGGGTGGAGGCAGCCTTGTCAGAGATGATGAAATTTCCACCAATGATATGGTCAGATTGAATCCAAAATTTCCAAAGCATTATCTAGGTCTCTGGATTAACATCACTAGCAAAAATACCGCTAGGCTGTCACTGCCCTAATGGTGAACGAAGATTGAATACATGACAACAGGTGCATGAAGCAGTGAAGTGGTGAGAACAACGGTTTACAAACAAGGAAGAAGAGTAGGCCTCATGGCCCCTTGGGCCTGACCCACCATTCAATCATATCGTGGCTGATCTGACTTTAGCCTCAATTCTACATTCCTGCGTATCCCCAATAATCTTTCATCTTTTATTTCGTAATAAGTATCAGTTCCGCTTGGCGAGGTGGGTTATTGACAAACCTCCAGCCTTCACTTCAAGGACAAAAAAAACTAACTTTGTGCAATACAAATGGAAATAATTAAAGAAAGGCAAAAAAAAAGGGGACTGTGCACACATTTCATCATCTTTATTTAACGTGTTAATTTTGTGACCTTGCCAACATTTTTCCCCAGCATGTCCCTGGATATCTTTACATTTAAAGGTGATGACAGAACCACACAACTTTTCCAAAAAAAATACATTGGATGCTGTTTAATAATATGTAGCAACAGAAAGGTCCTCATTACCGAGAGGGGGAGGGGAAGGGAATGAGGGTGACTTTGGGGAAGAGGGAATTGGGAGAGACTGAATGATGTAGTCAGTGGCTGGCCGGGTATGTCCTCTCTAATCCCCCTCCAAACATCCTCCACCCTCGATCCTCGGTTTGTATCCAGAGCAAAGCAAAGAGGTGAAATTTACCTCAGAACACCTCAGTCTTAATTCAAGTGTAAAGCTTGGGATGGTGTGAACCCAATAATGGTAAGTACATTGAATCAGAGAAAGCTACAGTGTGTAATGAGGCCATTCAGCCCATCGTATCGACCTGGTAGTGTTTCTCAATTAATTCCACTCCCCTCCTCTTTCCCCATATCCTTGTGATTTATTTAAATGTTTATTCAATACTCTTTAGAAAGTATTGAATTTGCTTTTGTCACTCTGTCAAGCAGCACATTCCAAAACACAACCATCCACTGTCAAAGAACAAGTTCCTTCCTGGCTCACCCTTGCTCTTTTGCCAATCATCTTCAATCCAGAACCTTTGGCTCCCAACCCTTTGGTCACTGGAGGTTTTCCCCTTATTTAATTGATCAAAACCATTCACACAAAAGGCTCATGTGGTGTAGTGCTAATACCCTACCTCTCGGTCACAAGGTCAAGTTCCACATGTCCTGGAGGAGTGTCATGACATACCTGAACAGCAAATTCCAATATGGAACAGCTTTCACATTTCCCCTTCTCTATCCAAGAAGAACAATCCCAAATTGTTTTCCAAATTAACTGAAGTCCGCCATCCCGTCTCCCATTCTAATAAAAATTTCTCCTGTACCCTCTCCAAGGCTTTGCCATCTTTTCTACAGTTCAGGAGAAAGTGAGGACTGCAGATGCTGGAGGTCAGAGTTGAAAAATGTGGTGCTGGAAAAGCACAGCCGGTCAGGCAGCATCCAAGGAACAGGAGAGTCAACGTTTCGGGCATAAGCCCTTCATCAGGAATGATCTACAATACAGTGCTTAAGAGTTGTACCTAATCATCTAACTGGAGGTTATGGGATTAACAATGATAAAGTAATGGCAACACTGTACCACTAGAGACATCAGATCACTTGTGACTAGGACCTGATGGAAGATGGTTTTGTTGAGGAACACCTCAGCCATGTTTCAGTACATAGAGTAAATAAGTATTAAATGTTTATTAGTTTTCCTTAGTGGCAGGTGTCCAGTCGTCATTTGGCTAAAGTAAGGAACTTGTTTGTGACATCAACACACTAACCTTCATTTTTTAAAGGACTCAGCTAATTTTCTTGCTTTTTCCTCTGCATGTCAAATGATAAATGCAATTCAAAAACGCAGCACAAATGAGTAATCAGAGTCAATGCTGGCCTCACCTGGTGTAAAGCTGGTGATAGGGAGCCAGCTAGCTCTTTGACTTTGTGGGAGACAGGTGAATGACCAATCCTGTCCATGCAGCCTGAAGATCAGCTCCACAGGCACTGCCCCCCCAAGGACGGCTGGCAGATTGCCAAAATCTAAAGGTCCCTGCTGGGGGTGAGCTTTGGAGTTTAGGGTTGACAGACGTGGAGCAGAGTCAAAGCTGCCCTCCCCGATGACTAACCCAAACTCGGAGTAATTGATGCTGAAAACTCAATGCCAGAACAGTAAAACATTCCGTTCCAAATCGGGTATTTTGAAGGGCATGGAAATTCACATTTTCCGAATGTGCTGAGCTCACGCTGTGTTTCTTAAATAAAAACAGAACTTTCTAGAAACTCGGTAGGTCTGGCAGCCTTTGTACAGAGAGGAAGATAGGGTTAATAATTCAGATCCAGGATCTTTCATCTGTTCAATGTGACATCTTCCAATGGAATGTGTCACCTTCAGCCAATATGAAATTCTATTAAAAGAAACAGCTGCATTTACATAGCAACTTTCATGACCTCAGGGCCCAAAGCATGTAATAACCAATTAAGTGTCTTTTAAATGTCAGAATGTAATATTGACATAATCTATAAAGATAGCTAACTCATAGGCTAACTGTCATTTTGCGTTAATACTTGTTTTGAGGAACAGAAACACATAGTATGTCATTTAGAAACCAGATGGTTCTATAAGAATTGACCATAGGTTTGATGAAATTTCGAATCGAGTGGTGAAAGCAAAAATTTCATCCACTTGTGCATGAGCCGACTAAAATAAATTACAACAACTTGTAATTATACCACATGACCATCAGAAATAGGAACAGGAATAGACCGTTCGACCCCTTGAATCTCCACCAATTGCTCCACTATTCAACAGGAGCATGGCTGATCCGACGTTCCTCACATCCACTTTCCTGTCTTTTCCCTGAAACTCTTGATTCCCTAACTGATCAAGATCTATCTACCTCGGCCTTAAAAATACACAAGGACTCTGCCCTGCCACAACCTCCCCACCCACCCCCCACCCCCCAACAGCTCTCTGTGGCAAGCAGTTCCAAAGCCTCTCAACCTTCTCAGAGAAGAAATTCCTCCCCGTCACAGTTTTAAATTGATGTCCCTTTGTTCTGACACTGTGCCCTCTGGTCTCAGACTCTCCCATGAGGGGAAACATCCCCTCAGCATTTACTCTTCTAACTCCCTTAGGAATCCTATACGTTTCAATGAGATCATCCCTCATTCTTCTCAACTTCAGTGAGTACAGCCCCAACCTGTTCAATCTTTGTTCATAAGCCAATCCCTCAAAACACAAGGGATCATCCTAACCTTTTCTGAACTGCCTCCAGTGAAAAGAGATCTCTCCTTAAATAAGGGACCGAACCTGCTCACAGTACTCCAGCTATGGTCTCCCCAGCACCTTGTACAGTTACAGTAAGACTTACTTACTCCCATACCTCAAGCCCCTTGAAACAAGGGCCAACCTTTCATTAACCCTTCCTGATTACCTGCTGCCTCCATGTGTTAGCTTTCTGTGATTCGTGCACACGTCCCCCCAAGTCCCTTTACGTTGCAGCTTTCTGCAGTTTTTCTACATTTACATAATATTCTGTTCCTTTGTTCTCCTCTCCAAAATGAACCACTTTGTACTTTTCCATATTGTACACCATTTGCCAACTTCTTGCCCACTGACTTAACCTATCAATATCTCTCTGTAAACTGTTTGTATTCCTCTTGCAATCTGCCTTTCCACCCATTCGAGTGTTGGCTGCAGTACATTCACTGCCTTCCTCCAAGTCATTAATATCAATGTTTAAACACCTGACAGTTGCAGGACAGATCCCTGTGGAACCTCACTGGTTACAGGTCCCCAGCACCTTTCCTGTCATGAAACACTCCAAGCTGCTTCTTCGGGTCATTGTCGGACAGAGGGTGACATTGTGCCACATAAATGACATAGGCTATTCAGACAGATGGCCAACCGAGAGGTTTTTAAGAAACGTCAGACAGAAATGTAACATGAGACTTGAACATGCAGATGGCCCAAGATCATGAAGCGGGGATTCTGCAACCATGATGGGAAGTTAAGGTTAGACCAGGAAATATTTTGATTATTTATCGGGAATGAATCCTGTGGACTTTCTTGGGTTGAGGAATCCTTTGTCAGTCTGCTCTTTCCTATGAGCCCTTCCCACCACCCCCCTCCAAAAGACCCCACTATCTTTGAGAGGTGGTCTGTTTGACTCTTCCCCATCACCATCTGCTGCTGGAGATTCTGTTACTAAATTCCCTGTATGAGACTTGCCGACCTGTCTTTTACACCCAGCAGTTTACTAAGTAGGTGCAGGATTAACAAGTTCAACAATGGGCTTGGATCGGCGCAACATCGAGGGCCGAAGGGCCTGTACTGCGCTGTATTCTTCTATGTTCTATGTTCTATGTTCTAATGGGTAGAAGGGTTGAGTCTATACCTGTGGGCTGACAGTGTTGTGCGAGATATGCGGCTGTCCAGCCCCATCTCCGGCACTTTTATTTCCCTTCCCAGGAACAAAGACACAGAGGATGGGGGAGGTCCGGCACCAGTTTCGAGTGTCTGCTTGTGTTTACTATAAGGCGCTTGTGTTTATTATAAGGTAGAAAAGACTAAAATGCAGCTAACCGTTTAAAAATTACACTACCCCCTACAGTGTCAGGTAACATTAGCACAACACAAATGGCAGGCAATGACCATCTCCAATAAGAGACAATCTAACCACCACATTTAAACACGGAATCCCCCACTATCAACATGTTTGGGGGCTGCCATTGACCAGAAACTCAACTGGACTTGCTACATAAATACAGTGGCTCCAAGAGCAGGTCAGAGGCTAGGAATCCTGCAGTGAGTCCTCCTGACTCCCCAAAGCCTATTCACCATCTACAAGGTCCAAGTCAGGAGTGTAACAGAATATTCCCCACTTGCCTGGATGGGTGCAGCTCCAACAACACTCAAGAAGCTTGACATCATCCAAGACCAAGCAGCCCACTTGATTGGCACCACATCCACACGCATCCACTCCCTCCACCACATACGATCAAAGAAAGAGGCCATATGGCCCTTCGGGTCTGCACTGACCCTCCAAAGAGCATCTTACTCAGACCCAGTACTCCTCATCCTAACCCTATAACTCCCCATTTAGGATGGGCCATCCACTTAACCTGCACATCTTTGATCTGTGGGAAAAAAAAACTGAAGCACCCATACAGACACAGGGAGAATGTACAAACTCCACACAGACAGTTATCCAAAGCTGGGATTGAACCCAGGTCCCTGGCACTGTGAGGCAGCAGTGTTAACACTGGGCAACTGTGCTGCTCAGTAGTAGCAGTATGTACTATCTACAAGAGGCACGGTAGAAATTCATCAAAGATCCTTAGACAGCACCTTCCAAACCCATGACCACTTCTACCCCGATGGCCAAGGGAAGCAGAGACGTGGGAACACCACCATCTGCAAGTTCTCCTCCAACAATCTTGACTTGGAAATATATTGCTGTTCCTTCAGTATCACCGAATCCTGGAATTCCCTCTCTAACGGCATTGTGGGTCAACCCACAGCAGGTGGACTGCAGCAGCTCATGAAGGCAGCTCACCCCCACCTTCTCAAGCGTAACTAGGGATGGGCAATTAATGCTGGCCCAGTCAGTGAAGCCCACACCCCATAAGGAATTGAAATAAAAAATTCTCATTTTGAATCACCAAAGTGGACAAACAGTAAAGGTTAGGTTGATAGCCAGCATTTGCTGAAGGAGACTGCCCTCAGCCTCTTGCTTGGTCTGCTACCTCCCAAAGAATCCAGGCTCTGATGGATCACCCCCCGTTAGAGTCTCGGACAGTTCAGGAGTTGGATGATTGATGACTCTTGTTTTTTCAATTGCTGCATCCCAGCAGGACCTTGAGTACTTGAGGCCTAAAGGCGATGGCAATGGAGTGAAAATCTAAATAATGACTCAAGATTTTTAAAGTTTCTGACTGCATCACCCTTTCAGACAATGAATTCCAGACTTCCACTACCCTTTGGTGGAAAAAAAAATTCTCAATTCCCCTCCTGGTCTTCTACTTTTCATTTTAAATCTGTGCCCCTGGTTATTGACCTCTCAACGAATGGAAGAAAGTGTCTTTCTATTCATCCTATCTCTACTCCTCATCATCTTATAAACCTCGATAGGCCCCTCTCAACCTTTGCTCGCCAAGGGAAACAACCCCAGTCTCTCTAATCTTCCCTCATAGCTCAAACCCTCCTGTCGGGCAATATCCAGGTAAATCTTCTCTGCCCCCTCACATCCTTCCGATAATGTGATGACCAGAATTCTCCTCCACGAATTGTGTACTGAGGCTGCCCCCCCAACTATTGGCTCCACATACAGTTCGCTTTGATGACACTGGGTGGTGCAGGGTCACACACATCCTGTATCTTCTTCTAACGCCTGATATTCCAGTTTTAGATGAATACTCTTCTGTCGACTGGAAGATCTGTCGGCCTTACGATCATCCAATGCTTTTCTTCTCAGTGTTCCTCACTCGGTCCTCATGGACGCCATCTTGAATTCCAACCTTAGCCTTATGTGATGCTTAGTTCACTGACCTGACCAACTCCATCTGACAGTGTGGTGAGTCCAAAGGGATGAGTCAAAGGGGTGAGTCCACCAGAGGAACTGTGCATTACGCAAATGTTATGACCTACTCAGGAAAATGCATTGATTCTCAAGCTCTCAGGTTCACCACCAAAGTGAACAATTGAATCGAAATGTGCAAAGCCCTTGATTGAGCTGGTCTGTTGGAATCAAGTTCACCAAGTTCCTGTTACAGCCTTTTATTCCAGGGAGGACCCTTTTCACAGTTCCAGGTGCGCCCAACCCTCCCCACTGTCGCCACCTACTGTTGGAGGCTGAGTTACAGGAGGAAAGAACTGGAGAAAGGTTTAAGGAGGGAACTGCAGAATCAAAGTCGTGGCTGTTATTGATGAAGCAAATAACTTCAGGGATCCTCACGAATTAGACAAATATATACCTCAGAGGTTGTAGTAATGATAAAGAGAGATATGGAGGGATGAGGCTTCTTCAAATTGCTTAACCAGAATGCAGTGTTGGGCAGTGTAGTGCAGGGCGGCAAGTGAAGGGGACTCACTGTGAAGACACAAGGAGCAGAGTTTGCAATAATATCGAGTGTAGGATGGGGGAGGCTGATGTGGTGGAATGGTCAAGTCTAGAGATTACACATTACCATGGATGAGGTGTTCACTGCCTTGTATTTCTGAACATCAACTATCAACACAACGTTTCAAACATTTCATCATGGGGAGTGGACGCCACTGGTAATGACCATTCTTCCTACCCCTGAGAAAGTGTGGTTCCTTTATAAACCTCTTCAGTCCATGATGGTAAATTAAATGATGTCTTTACCATCGGACAGCATATGGGAGTAAGGGGTTTATCTCAGAGGATACTGTCATAAAATCAATCATCAGTTTCTGGGGACAAATCTTTTAAAAGAATTCATGGTTCCACCATTTTGAAGTCACAGAGGTGACCTGTGTCATATCTTTCAGCTTTGTGACATCACAAAACCCCTAGCATTAAGTACCAGTTGCTAGCATTTCATTGGATAATATCAAGAACTTACCAAGGATTAAAGACCCCAGACCCAGAGGACCTGCCCGCCAAGAGCTCCTGGCGAATCAGAGGCTGGGAGGGTGCCCACCTGAGGCCTACTATCCCTGGACCCCAGGGCCCCAGGTGAATAATAATGGGATTGGCGGGGGGGGGGGGGCAGTGTTTGCTGGGGAGATGCGAGAGAAGAGATTGGCAGCAAGGGCAAATGAGCTGACCCTCAGAAAGCCCCAGTACCTTCACGACATCTGACCTTGTGCAATGTGGAAACCCTCCATTGGGTTCATGTCAATTGCCCACATGAGGACCTCAGTTGCTGATGGAGCAGGGAGGTTGTCCATGAGCCTGTTGAGAGTGTGTTTCTGGGAAAACACAGCAGGTCAGGCAGCATCCGAGGAGCAGGAAAATCGACGTTTCGGGCTGGAGCCCTTCATCAGGAATCGAGCCTCGGGAGTGGAGAGATAAATGGGAAATCCACATTGATGCCCTGGGGTAGAAAGGTTCCGAGGCGGAAAATGAGGCGTTCTTCCTCCAGGCGTCAGGTGGTGAGGGAGCGGCGGTGGTGGAGGCCCAGAACCTGCATGTCCTCAGCAGATTGGGAGGGGGATTTGAAATGTTCAGTCACGGGGTGGTGGGGTTGGTTGGTGCAGGTGTCCCGTGGATGGTCTCTAACATGCTCTGCGAGAAGGCGTCCATTCTCCCCAATGTAGAGGAGACCACGTCGGGAGCAATGGATACAATATATGACATTGGTGGAAGTGCAGGTGAAACTTTGATAGATGTGGAAGGCTCCTTTGGGGCCTTGGATGGAGGTAAGGGGGGAGGTATGGGCGCAGGTTTTGCAATTCCTGCGGTGGCAGGGGAAGGTACCAGGAGGAGAGGGTGAGTTATTGGGGGGCGTGGACTTGACCTGGTGGTCACAGAGGGAACGGTCTTTGCAGAAAGTGGATAGCTGTGGGGAGGGAAATATCTCCCTGGTGGTGCGGTCCGTTTGTAGGTGGCGGAAATATCAGCGGATGATGTGATTTATGTGGAGGTTGGTAGGGTGGACAGTGAGGACCGGGAGGGTTCTGTCCTTGTTGCGGTTGGAGGTGTGGAGTTCGAGGGCGGAAGTGGGGGATGTGGATGAGATGTGTTGGAGGGCATCTTCAACCACGTGGGAGGAGAAAGTTTGGTCTTTAAAGAAGGAGGCCACCTGGTGTATTCTGTGGAGGAACTGGTTCTCCAGGGAGCAGATGCAGTAGAGGCGGAGGAATTGGGAATAAGAGATAGCATTTTTGCAGGAGGTAGGGTGGGAGGAGGTGTAATCCAGGTAGCTATTGGAATTGGTGGGTTTGTAAAAAATGTCAGTGTTGAGGCGCTTCTTGTGGATGGAGATGGAGAGGTCCAGGAAGGGGAGGGAGGTGTCCGAGATGGTCCAGGTAAATTTAAGGTCAGGGTGGAATGTGTTGGTGAAGTTGATGAACTGCTCGACCACCTCGCGGGAGCATGAGGTGGCGCCAATGCAGTCATCAATGTAGCGGAGGAAGAGGTGGGGAATGGTGCCGATGGACTGTTCTATGTAGCCAACAAAGATACAGGCATAGCTGGGGCCCATATGGGTGCCGATGGCTACCCCTTTGGTCTGGAGGAAGTGGGAGGATTGGAAGGAGAAATTATTGAGGGTGAGGACCAGTTCAGCCAAAAGAATAAGAGTGTCAGAGGAAGGGTACTGGTGGGGACATTGGGAGAGGAAGAAACGAGAGCTCCTGATGAAGGGTTCCGGCCCGAAATGTCAATTTTCCTGCTCCTCGGATGCTGCCGGACCTACTGTGCTTTTCCAGCAACATACTCTCAAATCTGGTCTCCAGCATCTGCAGACCTCACTGTCTCCCCGTCCATGAGCCTGACTGACATGGGGGTGAAGGTGTGTTGTAATGTACTCTCCCACCCAATTAAATACACCTACAGGCCATCAAACACAGCACAAAGGAGGCATGACATGGTTATATGTCAGACAGGTCAATTGTGGGGTGATCCAAGAGTATATTAAAAGCCATGTCACCAGACAGCACCAGGGAGAAAATCAGAAGCAACATTAACACTGCCACTGGAACCTTACCAATGACAGAATTTGACTAGTGGGCAGCACGGTGGCACAGTGGTTAGCACTGCTGCCTCACAGCGCCGGGGACCCGGGTTCAGGCAACAGTCTGTGTGGAGTTTGCACATTCTCCCTGTGTCTGTGTGGGTTTTCTCCCACAGTCCAAAAAATGTGCAGGTTAGGGTGGATTGGCTGTGCTAATTTGCCCGTAGTGTTAGGTGAAGGGGTAAATGTAGGGGAATGGGTCTGGGTGGGTTGCTCTTCGGAGGGTCGGTGTGGACTTGTTGGGCCAAAGGGCCTGTTTCCACACTGTAAGTAGTCTAATCAAAAATATGTTGAGTTTCTCTTTACTTTTCTTTGTACAGTATATTCTCAGAACTGGCTTCTGATATTAATTTCTGCTGGAATTTTTATGATCGCTATTTTTCATTGATTGTTTTATTTGGAAGGGAGGTTTTTGTTTTCCTTTTGTTCTTACAGCACATAATGGTTCATGGAGCCAGTTTTCTACTGCCAAGGTCGGCCGGAATTGGAACATTTACAAGATGGTTATCGATGGTCTCCAAGAATGTATGAAATGGGGTGACATAAGGGCAGCACGGTGGCACAGCAGTTAGCACTACTGCCTCACAGTGCCAGAGACCTGGGTTAAATTCCCGCCTCAGGCAACTGTCTGTGTGGAGTTTGCACATTCTCCCAGAGTCTGTGTGGGTTTCCTCCCTCAGTCCAAAGATGTGCAGGTCAGGTGAATTGGCCATGCTAAATTGTCCGTAGTGTTAGGTGAAGGGGTAAATGTAGGGGAATGAATCTGGGTGGGTTGCTCTTCAGAGGGTCGGTGTGATCTTGTAAGTAATCTGTAAATAAGCCTGGAGTATTCCACATGCAAGTTCACAAGTGCAAATCAGTTTGAAATTTTTACAAATTTATTCATTGGATGTGGGCATTGCTGGCAAGATCAATATGTCTCTAAGGTAGTGTAGATGAGCTATCCAGCTGAACCAATACAGTCCATGTGTTATAGTTACCCTACAGTGCTTCTTTGGAGGGAATTCCAGGATATTGACCCAGTTTCACTGCAGGAATGGTGATATATTTCTCAATTTGGATGATGAGTGACCTGGAGGGGAGTTTGCTGATGATGGTATTCCTGTGCATCTGCGAGATGGAAGTGGTTCTGGGTTTGGAAGGTGAGTGTTGCAATGCATCTTGTAGTTAGTAAACACTGCTGCTACAGAGTGTTGGTGGTGGAGGGAGTGGTGCCAATCAAGTGGGCTGCTTTGTTCTGGATGGTGTCAAGCTTCTTGAGTGTTGTAGGGGCTGCACCCAACCAGGCAAGTATTATATCACACTCCTGGCT
>NC_057729.1:54611069-54625692 GCF_004010195.1 Chiloscyllium plagiosum
TTGCTCTGAAGAAGGGTCACTGGGCTCTTGTTTTCTCTGTTGCTGAGTTTCTCCAACAAACTCTGTTTGCTTTATTCCCGGGACTGAAAGGAAGATTTCGGGTTACCCTGGGAGGAATTTTGGATGGTTGTGTTCAGATCCGGTTGGTCGGCAGGTGAACAGGTGGGAGGTGTGGCTGAGGATCAGTTTCAGCCTCTAGGGAATGAGCTGTATTATTCAGTACTTGTTGCAGGGAGTGGGGAGAGAGAGAGACATAGTTCCCTGCTCCAGCACTGAGGTGGAGTGGCCAGAGACAAGGAGAGTTTGACCAAGATGATGAATGTGAATGGGAACCTACTGCCCAAAGGCAGTTCCCGCAAGCCCCTGGGGAAGCTGGCTCAGAGGTTGCTGGAGGTGAAGAGTTCCTATCGACAGAGCTCCGGCTTGGAGCTCAGTCACAGCGAGGTGGCCAGGCTGGCTACAGACGCGCTGCTGGAGTCCGGGCCCGCCGCTTACCGCCGGGCACTGGCGAGCGAGAAGGAACTGAGCTTCCTCTCCGAGCAGGAGATCGCCTACATCAGCCAGAGGGCCGGAGTGGCCAGGCTGGCCGAGGCCGGCTGTAGTGACTGGGAAGCCGGGGATACGCAGTCGGAGCTGGCCTCGGGCACCTACTTCCCCATGCAGTCCGACTCCGAGGCTCCTGTCCTGGACCTGGGCTGGTCCAGAGGCCACGGCAATGTCTGTCTGCCCTCGGATACCCAGGTCATCTTCCAAAGAGACAAGACCCACAGTATCAAGGACACCATCCGGCAGCTGCTCAGCAAAGCCAAGTCGGTAGGTGCATTGTCTACTTTCCCCAAGATGTGGAGGGGTCAGTGTTGGACTGGGGTAGACAAAGTTAAAATTCACACACCACCAGGTTACAGTCCAACAGGTTTAATTAGAAATGCAAGCTCTGTATTCCCTGTTGGACCATAACCTGATGTTGTGCACTTTCAAGTGTTACAACTGAAAGGAAGTAGCAGATATTACCTTTAGCATGAAGCCCATTTCCCCCAGCCCCTTGTAAGACCCATTGATCCTACTCCCCTACTCTTTCTCCCTAACCCTGCATTCGTTAGCAAGTATTTATCCACTGTCCTTTGGGAAGTTTAGTTTTGGATTTTCTTCCACCTCGCTTTTCACCAAAAACACACTCCTGTCCACTATGGTTCTTCACTCACTGCCCTCTGGTTGCTGTTGAACCCTCTCCCTGGAAACAGTTGCTTTTGCTCTATCAACATTAGGATTTTGACCATTTCTGGTAAACCTTCCTTCAGCATTTGCAGAGACTAATTCTTTCCAAACTGTTTGTGTAACTGAAGTGCCTCAACCATCATGGATGGGTCCTAAGATCGAACATGGGCACAGAATGAGCTCAGGGTTTAGTGTGATGTTCCACCGCAATCAACATGGTCAGAAATCACACAACACCAGGTTATAGTCCGACAGGGAGTTGTTTAAAATTACAAGCTTTCAAGAGCAGCTGTTTCGTCAGGTGACGTGATTGTCAAAATGGACAGAATAAACAAAAGAGTCATCACAGCAGAATAAGCTGCTTCCTTCCTCCAGAGACAGTGGATTGCAAAATCTAGGCATATTTAAGGCAGAGGTTGATTTTAGATTGTTGATGACCAAGAGGATTCTCGGGAATGTAAAATTGAGATTAAAATCTCTTTAGCTGTGATTTTATTGAATGGTGAAGCAGGGTTGGAAGGGCTGAGCGGCCTATTCCTGTTCACATATTTGTACAAATAGCCATGCATCTACTCCAGTCCTTCTCAGAGATGTACGGAGACATCCTTCTTGTTTCATTTAGCGTTTCATTTGAGTCCTTTACAAACATCTGAGCTTCCTGTTTGAGGTGTTTATTTTTTGTTTATTAAGTGAAATGACATCCCAGGATCTGCTTCGCAGTCGGAACATCAACTTGTTGCTGAGTTTTCGCTCCCATTGGTCCCTCGCAATCCAATTGCCCAGCTTCCCAACCTGGTCTTTTTCACTCTTATTTCGAATTATGTTTAATTCATATATTATCAATCCATTTTATAGTTCACCCTGAATGCAGCAGCCCAGAAATGTGCATTGCAGTTGAATTGGTTAAACAGAATACATGGCGCTATAAGCACCTCATGCTACCTAAATGAAGATTAACTGAAGAATGTAAATGTATATAGATTGCCTATATGTATATTTGTATTATGTTAAACATATTACCTGTCTACCAAGCGCCAGTAACGTTTAGAACTCTTTGGTTGTTTGTTTGTGTTGAATGACTGAATGAATGAATTGAATTTATTGTCACGTGTACTGAGGCACAGTGAAAAGCTTTGTCTTGCGAGCAACACAGGCAGATCACAGCATTAAGTTGCATAGATAAGTAAATAATACGTAAACAGCGGCAAAAACAAAAAACACAGGCACAGGCGAATGTTAAGAGTTTGTGAGTCCATTCAGTATTCTAACAGTCGGGTAAAAAGTGTTACAAAACCGGCTGATGTGTGTGTTCAGGCTTATACTTATGCACATACTTAATGTCACAATTAGTTCATGTTACAATTTCGCAATTGGATTGAGATATGTAAGAGTGCAAAGTACTCAATTAAGAAACAGAATTTTTGTACATTATCCAAAGTCCACTTTAAAACAGTTAGTAATGTACTTCGAGGCATTTGTCAAAAAATGCCTTTCAGCAAAAAACATTAAAATACGGCCTGTGTGGTTTTACTGGTTCCAATTTTTTGCTTTTTTAAAAAAAATTCTTTCATGGAATGTCAGCAAGTTGTTGCCCAAACATAATTTCCCTTGAATGGAGTGATTTATTCAGCCACTTCCAGTGACATTCCATGTCAAGGAGGCCAGGCCCATTTTTCCTGACCTCAGGAACATCTCCAACCTCAGCAGGTGAAGGCACCTTGAACCTGGGTATCAACAATGGACAACAGAAACATCACTGCCACCTGTTGGCGGCTGTTAGAGGTTGCCCTTTCACTCCTGTCCGTTTTTGACGTGTGTCCTGACCTCTCTGAATCGTATAACAGGACGTGCAGATGGTCCGACATGACTGTAAAAAGGTCAAAGGATCAGATGTCCCAGTTCTGGAGCAAATTACTTTGGCTAATGAGGCAAATCTTGGAGGATTCTGAGACAAAAAGGGGATCCTGATGGTTATTTCACCGCCGAGGGATCCCTCCCTTACTTCAGTTTTTGTAAAAGTATACCTTGTTCATAAACTGTCTAAGTATGTTACAAATGGGACTTTGAAGAAGATGAAATAAAACACAACTTTTCTCCATTGAACAAGTTGCATTCTTATATGCTTCAATCCAATTGCTGTACATGTGATGCTTGCTATATCCATTCAGTGACAAGTATTCAGCCCAAGAGCTATTTAAGAGGAACCAGCCTCTCAGTGTACTATCATTGACAGTGGCCTTTCCCCAGTGCACCTTCGCAGCAGCTTTCACAAGCTTTAGACTGTTCCTAGACCCTGGAATGTGCCTGTCTGCAACACATGGTTTCTTTCCATTGGAAAACCAGAAAGTATCAGATCGACCAAAGAGCATTTCTCATCAAGTTCACGATTCTCTAGGGATCTTGCTGTGCATCTTGGGAACAGACCAGAGATCAGAATCTTCTCCTCCCTTCGTTAACCAAGTTCTCTACAGTTTACCAGCTCCAAGGAACTAAGGTTTAGTATTGGGCCCTGACTTTACAGATGCAGCAATTGTACATTTTGTGAACAAAATTCAGCACATATGGATTCCCAGACCAACTGTTCTGCGAATTCATCCCCTCCGGAAACTTCCTGATTACTTTACAATAGCTTTTAAAGGTACATCTCTGCAGGCACATTTTTCTACAATATATTTGCTTGAAATAAAATGTACGTCTAGCCTCAGGTTTGAATTCCTGTGAACTCTGGCTGATTTTTTTCAAAGTGATGGGTATTGGCTCATTGTTCATTTGTTCATCTGTGTTATTTGGTGTGACATTGGGCAGGGCGAGTAAATTAAAATGCACAGGCGGCAGTAGTTGCTGAAAACTGTGTGGTGAAGTCAGCGGCCAAAGAGCTGGCCCTCGTTGAGCATCGGATGACAATATTAGCCAGGTCCCAGATTGTGGATGCGGATGTAAGTTTGCTCACTGAGCTGGAAGGTTTGTTTTCAGACGTTTTGTCACCATATTCGGTAACATCAGTAAGCCTCTGGTGTTATAACCTGCTTTCTATTTGTGTTTAGGTTGTTTTGGGTTGTTGATGTAATTTCCTGTGGTGATATGCCACATTAACTGCTGTGGGAAATGCGTAGGGACAGAAGTGGCATTGGGGTGATCCTCTCCATAATTTGGCTCAGATTGAGGAAGTGCTCGCTTGATTGCTAACGATGCCCCATTTAACTGGACAGTGGTGACACTTGTGAATGAATAAATTGGAAACCTGAATGAAGAGAAAAATTAGGAGGGGAAGGGGGGGAGAATTGGGTAGGATCTTGATAAAGATGAGTTAATGAGATTTTGGGACAGACTTCCAAAGCGTTAGGATTGACTGAAGTATGGCAGCCATTGGTGGGTCACGTATGAGCAAGGTCAACACGATGGAGCACAGTCAGAAGAACCAAGAGTTTAATAGGTTTAAAGGCTGAAGTATGTGAGGGATAGGGAGAAGGAGCTCATAGATCATGTCATCACTTTGGCTAAAATAATAAAAGGATTAACATTTTAAATTTGAGGTATTGAGGAGCCAGAAGAGGATGAGTGAATGATTGGGTATTGGTTTTAAGGATTTAGATAAATGATCGTTTATGGAGTGAACAATGGAAGATAATTTGAATGCTCCATGAACTGGCCACAGGCATAACTGATGGTTTCAGCAGCAGACACAGCTGAAAGGAAAAGATAGAGAAATAGTCACAAAAAGTATTAAATGGAAAGTTATTTTTAAATAAAAAAAAGCTTAGTCGGAGAATGGTTGGATGTGGAATAGTCTGTCACAGAGTGTTGCTGAATCAATGTCTCTATATCTTTATTGTGGGAATTAGGTAATTGCTTGGCAAAGAGGGATATAATGGGGTATGGGAAGCAATGGAATAAAGGAGCTGAGATGAAGGAAAGGACTGATGGTCAGTTTCTGGGTTGTGACAATCTATGATCTGATCTGCCTCAAATATAAAATTCACTGATCAGATTTTAAGATGTTTTGCCATCTGTCATCTCGAGCAATTTAAATTAATTGCTGCTTTTTCACTGTTCCATGCAGTTGCTTTCATTCAGGCTAATTATCTCCTGGTGCTCCTTCTGCTGTTTTAAATCCAGGGAGAAGGTTTGAAACTGTTCAAAAATTACTGTTGGAGCCACCTTCACGTGCTATAGTGTTTGTTTCTACTGTGTTTTCAACAAGTCCTTTTGAAAAAGTAGGAAGGATGTATAAGAATGGAATTGGTGTTTCTTAATTGTTCATGCCCTCTTTTCTTTGCAGCTCATTGCGATTATGATGGATCTGTTCACTGATGTTGACATATTTTGTGATTTGTTGGAAGCTTCTGCGAAGCGAGGAGTCCCCGTCTACCTACTTCTGGACGAAACTAACCTGGAACACTTTATGCTAATGTGTGATGAGCTTGACATTCAAAAGGATCACGTGACTGTAAGTGTTTCTTGCTTATCCAATCTTGTGTCAACAGGAAATGGTGATTCTTTTCTAAAACGGCAGGCTTCGTTTGTGGTAGACACCTATTGTCTCAAGGCACATCATAAGTTGCTGCAGAATCTTTGTTCAATATTATACCAAAATTCCCAATGCAAGAGGACTGTTGTCAATGGCTGCTCGGTGATGTTGTGTTAAACATGACGTCAGGTTAAACTAATCCTGATAGATAGAGCAGGCTCAAGGAGCTGAATGGCCTACTCTTCCTTTTTACTCTGTTCCGATGAAAGCAAGAAAACCAGGAAGCTATTCAATCCCTTCAGCCTGTTCTGTTATGTAATGAAGAGGACTGTGGGAGAAGGCAGGGCAATGGGATTGGAAATGGACTAGGAGAGTTGTTCTTGGAGAGAGCCAGCAAGTGGTTTGCAAGGTCTCCTGTCTTGCCATAACCAATCCAGAATTTTATCCTGATTACATCATTAGATAGAAATGGAGGCATGGCTTCTTTGGCAAGATGGCGGCAGAGTCAGGCAAATTCTGGAGCAGAGGCTGGCGCTGGGGGGAGCAGAGGGGAGTGAGTCCCGGAGTGAAGGCCAGGGCAGGGGGAGGGGAATGAGTCCCCGAGCGGAGACTGAATGCGGTGCGGGGGGGGGAGTGAATCCCTAAGAAAACTTACCTCTGAGTAGCTGAGAGTTGGTGTGGAGTGGACTGGAGGCTTGGGGATGGTTGTTGGACTAGGGCCTGGCGTGGGTGGTCAGACGACGTGTGGAAGCCCCTGCGCTGAGCTACTACAATGGTAATATTTATTTGTAACTTGTTTATCTGACTAACGTCTCTCCCAGAGGTGGGGAACCTCTTCATGTTGGAAGGCCACATTGTAATCTAATAAGACCACATCCAAGACTTACCAATAGCCCTTATGACTTACCAATTTTTTAATTGTGGCAGTCAGTCTGTGAGGATTATTTAGTTGAATTTTCTTTTACTCTCTGCTATTTTAAATACATTCATTTTAAGATTAAAATAAAAATAATAAAGGATGAAAAAAATTAATAAAAAATAAAAGATTTGTTCTGCAAAATTTGGATTCATTCAAAAGGCCACACACAATGGCCGAGAAGGCTTCATGCGGCCTTAGGCTGCAGGTTCCCCACCCCTGGTCTATCTTTTTAGTTATGTCTTTTGTATTTAAGATCTGTAACTGGATCCTTTGTACCTAAGATGGCACCAAAAGAGGCAACATTCTAAAACTTTTCACTCGCCTCCTGTACTTCTGTACTCGAATACACATGACAGTAAAAGGTATTCTAATGCCCAGGGTTGTGATACATCAGGAGAATGCATCTTGCATTGGAAATACCAACAGTGAGATCATAGTGGGCGGCACGGTGGCACAGTGGGCGGCACGGTGGCACAGTGGTTAGCACTGCTGCCTCGCAGCGCCAGAGACCCGGGTTCAATTCCCGCCTCAGGCGACTGACTGTGTGGAGTTTGCACGTTCTCCCCGTGTCTGCGTGGGTTTCCTCCGGGTGCTCCGGTTTCCTCCCACAGTCCAAAGATGTGCAGGTCAGGTGAATTGGCCATGCTAAATTGCCCGTAGTGTTAGGTAAGGGGTAAATGTCGGGGTATGGGTGGGTTACGCTTCGGCGGGTCGGTGTGGACTTGTTGGGCCGAAGGGCCTGTTTCCACACTGTAAAAAGTCTAATAGTCTAGTCTAATCAGTACAGATCTGTGAAAGGTGATTTGTGGCAGAGAAAGTAATGAGAGTACTGAGGAAATTGCCACTCTCTGGAGGACTGGTATCTGATGCCCTTCAGTGTGGTGTGGGCATTTAACATTAGCCACTCCAGTGGCTGATCAGGAAATCCATCAGTACTCTTTGGCTGGACTAAAATTAGATTGTGATATTGAACAAATAGAAACACTGTCTTAACTAGTAAATATTTTTCAGGAAACTTGGTGCGATTATAAAAATCTTTGGATGTCTACCAGACCCAGACCCATCTTAGTGGGTTTCTTCATTCTCTAACAATGGTGTAGAGTTGGTTTCACTCCGTACCAGGCAATTACAAAGTCAATTGTTGTTTGAAGTTCAAGTGGAGCACCAGAGGCTGAGTTTTACAGCTTGATTAACCTCTCTCCCAAATACTCATACAGTATATTTTCCTCTTCCAGAACATGCGGATCAGGAGCGTGGTGGGAGACACATACTGTACAAAGTCTGGGAAAAAGTTTAGTGGCCAAGTCCTGGAAAAGTTCATGATAATTGACCTGGAACAAGTGGTGGCAGGTTCATACAGGTAAATAAAGAGCACATGATTTACACTGAATATTTCAAATTATTGCCTTATCAATCTTCCCATGCTTTCTTCCTAACTGCTGTCATTTTAACATGTACTCATGCCTTTAATTTCTCCAAGTATTGAAATGATCAGTACTCTCTTAGCCAGACTTCCACCTTCTATTCTTCAGAGGAATCAGCTTATCCAAATTTCCTCCTCGTAAAGACTCTATTACATTCTCCCAGATAATCCATCTCTGTTACATCTGTTACAATGATGCCACCTTCCGGAAGGGGGGTTTCAGAAATGTCCAATTTTTTACCTCCACCTACCATCGTGCTTCACAGGACCCTCAGCCATGTTCAACTCATTTCCCTCGTTTCTGCCCTTGCCCTTTCTCTTCCCTCCCATAACAGTGACGGGTTCCTCACTTTCATTCCCCCAGCATCCACATCCAGAGAATCATAAGCCGCCATTTCTGCCACCTCCGACGGGATGCCACCACCAGACACACATTCCCCTCCCCTCCCTTGTCAGCCTTCTGCAGGGATTGTTCTCTCCAGGACACCCTGGTCCACACCTCCTCCTTTCCCAGTACCTCCCCCCCCCCTTACACCTACTTATACAATACATGCCCATACATTCCTCACTACCCAAGGTGAAGCAGTGCTATACCTGCACTTCACACAATCTACTCCACTGTATTTGCTCCTCGCAATGTGGTCAGCGAAACACACACTACGTTCTGTTTGCAAAAAAGACCCTGAGCTTTCAGTTGCCTGCCACTTTAACACCCCACCCTGTTCCCTGGCTGAGATCTCTGTGTCGTGTTTTCTGCAGTGCTCCAGCGAAACTCGGTGCAAGCTGGAAGGACAGCACCTTGTTTTCCACTTGGAGACCCTGCAGCCTTCAGGACTCAATATTGAGTTCAACAATTTCAGGGCTTGGGCATCTTCTCCCATGCCCTTACCCCAACCCCCATCCCCCAACCCTGTTGTGACATAGAGTCATACAGCACAGAAACAGAGCCTTTGGTCCAACCAGTCCATGCTGAAGATAATCTTAAACTAAACTACCCCACCTGTCTGTTTTCAGTTGATTCAGCAATGGTCTGCATCCTGGTGAATCGCTTCTGCACCCTCTCCAAAACATCCACATCCTTTTGGTAATGTGGCGACCAGAACTATACGCTTTATTCAAAATGTGGCTGAACCAAAGGCTTACACAACTGTAACATTACCTGCCAACTCTTGTACTCAATACCCCGCCCGATGAAGGAAAGCATGCTGTATGCTGCCTTGACCACTCTATTGACCTGCGTTGCCACATCCAGGGAACAATGGACCTGAACACCCAGATCTCCCCATACATCAATTTTTCCCAGGACTTTTCCATTTACTATATAGTTTGCTCTTGAATTGCATCTTCCAAAATGCATCACCTCATGTTTGTCCAGATTGAACTCCATCTGCCATTTTTCTGCCCAACTCTCCAATCTATCTATATTCTGCTGTCTTCTCTGACAGTTCCCTTCACTATCTGCTACTCCACCAATCTTAGTGTTAACTGCAAACTTGCTAATGAGGCAACCTACACCTTCCTCCAAATCATTTATGTATTTCACAAATAACAGTGGTCCCAGTGTATGTGAATATAGGTTGTTGTAATATGACACTTCAGTTCCCTAAACTCTATCTTTAATATTGCAGCTTAGCCTCAGTGTTAGGAGACTGTTTCAAAAGTACAATTTCACAGTTTCTCTCCCCTCCTTCCCAAATCAGACCTATCTGAAATCCGAATTGGCTGCACTCCACTTTTTATAGATTAGTATCAGGAGTGACATTGGCCTTGTCCCAAGAAAGGAACTCAACAAAGATACCGAGAAGGTGGAAGGGAGAGCGTGTGTTAGGCTTCCATTGACATCTGTGGCTATTTCATTTTAAATGTAATTGGATCAACAAAATTACTGAATTTAAAATATATCCCATTGGCTGTAGATACACTGACTAGACATTACTGGTTGATCATGATCAGGTTTTGGGGAAAGATGGAGTTAATCAGGATGACAATTTCCCACTTTGTACAGAGTATTGGTCAGAAGGTACAACTTGGCTTCTTACTACTGGTTAGCACTGTTACCCAGGTTCAAGTCCAGCCTTGGATGAATGTCTGTGTGGAGTTTGCACATTCTCCCCGTGTTTCCGTAGGTTTCCTCTTGTAGTTCAAAGATGTGCAGATTAGGTGGATTGGCCATGCTAAATTGCCCATAGTGTCCAGGCATGTGCAGGTTAGGTGGGTTAGCCATGGGAAGTGCAAGTTTACAGAGATAGGGTGGTGGGATGTTCTTTAGAGGGTCAGTGTGAATTTGATGGGCCACGTGGCTCACTTATCCACCGTAAGGATTCTGTGATTCTTTTGGGCTTTTTTTTTTGCTGCTGGAAATCTTGTTTTTTTTAACTGAATGAATTAATAGTTTTTCCTTCATTTTACCCCACCCTTAGCCTGAGGTCATGGTGACTGAATGCATTACACTGTGTAGTAGTAAGGAAGTGAAAAAGGCCATATAGGGATGGGCATAATATTATGGCAGTGCTAGCAAATTAAGTTGAGACTGTTGTTTTCACATGTTCCAGCCAGGTCTCAGTGCTTCACCTCAGTTAGTGAAATGGGACTGGAAACCATTCACAATTACTGCTCTGAATTGTATTTTAGATTCTGCTGATTGTGATTTGCTGATTAGTGTCAAAGTTCAGTGGATATTTGAATGGAGAGAATCTGAGAGGGGCACTTTTAGACCAAAAAACACTAAAGAACTGGCATTTTTATGTCTTTCAAAACCTCTGAGCTTTTTAAAAAAAATTATAGAATCCCTACAGTGTGGAAACAGGCCATTTGGCCCAACACGTCCACATTGACCCTCCAAAGAGTATCCCACCCAGACCCATTCCCCTACCCTACAACCCTACATTTCCAATGACTAATCCATCTAACCTGCACATCCCTGTACTCTATGGGGTATTTAGCATGGCCAATTCACCTTTTCTGCACATATTTGGACCATAGGAGGAAACCAGAACACCCAGACATAAATGCAAATACACTCTGAATTTTGTATTCTCGTTAAAAAAATACCTATAGAAGTGGGGTTTACTTGCTGTTATGTAAGAGGAGCAGATCAGTGAATATGCATTACTGAGCTGATATCAACTTTGTTTAGTGAATTGTAATTTTCAGCAATACTGTCCCCACTGTTTACAATCGCCATTTATAATGGAGCGACTGTCAATTAATTCCTGATGAAGGGCTTTTGCCCGAAACGTCGATTTTACTGCTCCTCGGATGCTGCCTGAACTGCTGTGCTTTTCCAGCACCTCTAATCCAGACTGTCAATTAATGTAAAACACTACTGATCATTGATTGTCAATGTAAGAGTCAGTGCCTAAGTTGTTGCTTGTAATTAATACATTAAGTGGAGGACAATGCCAGGTCATACTCCATCCTTAGATACCTAAAAGGCTCTGTTAATTTCAGGCAAAGTCAAGCAGTTTCAATCAGCTGCTAACCGCTGATTTGGGTGGGATTCTGTCCGTGAAGTGTAACTGTTAATATCTTGTTAAAAAGAGACTGTTCCCAAATGGAGACTTTGCTACTTAAAACGTTGTTACTTTGTTGTGTCCATGACATTTAATGGGAACTGTACAGATAAGCACAAAACATCAAAGTAAAGCTTTGTGTCAGCCTTCAGGCTAAGATGTAAATCTGTGGATGGGCATTATTTAAAATAAACCTGGGAAGACCAGATCCTGTTGTGCTTGTTCAAAAGTGATGAGTCAGGTACGAGTCCTTTTTTTTAAAAAAAGGAAAGCAGTATTGTCTTTGGGTAATCCTTATTTTTAAATGAGTCATGGATAAATGAACTGTATTATTTGAAATAGTGAACGTTGTTGCCAGAGGTACTTTGCATTTTTAAAGAGTGGGAGAAATCCCATCAAATAGATTGCTGAGGCTGGGACCAGTGAAGGTGTCAATACTGAGGTCACCAGGTTTTTGTTGGTTATGTTGTAAAGGTGGGTCAGTTACCCATACAGCGGCACGATGCTAACATCTTTAGCTGAGTACTCCTGAAGTACTCCAGTTAATGATCTGAGGATGTGAGTTCAAATCTCGCCATAGCTGCTATAAGTGATGTTAAGCTTGAAAGGGTTCAGAAAAGATTTACAAGGATGTTGCCAGGGTTGAAGGATTTGAGCTACAGGGAGAGGTAGAACAGGCTGGGGCTGTTTTCCTGGAGTGTGGGAGGCTGAGGGGTGACCTTATAGAGGTTTATAAAATTATGAGGGGCATGGATAGGATAAATAGCCAAGATCTTTTCCCCCGGGGAGGGGAGTCCAAAGCTAGATGACATACTTTAAGGTGAGGGGGGAAAGATTTAAATGGACCTGAGGGACAACCTTTTCACGCAGAGGGTGGTGCATGTGTATGGAATGAGCTGCCAGAGGAAGTGCTGGAGGCTGGTACAATTACAGCATTTAAAAGGCATCTGGTTGGGTATATATATAGAAAAGATTTAGAGAGATATGGGTCAAGTGCTGGCAAATGGGACTAGATCAGCTCAGGATATTCAGTCGGCATGGAAGAGTTGGACCAAAGGGTCTGTTTCCGTGCTGGACAACTCTGTGACTTTATGCCAGCCAGTGGCATTCAAATTCAATTAATGCATCAAGAATATAAGATTATTGATAGTTGTTTAAAAACTCAACTGGGTTCATTAATGCCCTAGCAAGCCACTCAGTTCAAAGGAAGTTAGCAACAATTCAAGGCCTTGCTAGTGACACCCACAGTCCATGTGGAAATAAGGGAGGAAAAGTTGACTTTATCATATAGCAGTAAGGGACTGAGTCTTTAACATCCTGATGCTGTGTCCCTTACTGGAAAGAGTTATTAAGCCCAGTATTGTGCGATCTGATTGGTTACAGAGACTGTCACTGCCCTCAGTTGATTCGGATTTAATAACACACGTTGACTTGGCTCCTTTCCTCTGTCACACTCATTAATCCTCAAACAATCAACTCCCTGATGCAATCAGCACACCTTGCTTTAATGAAAAACATACAGCTGAACCCAACCACCCACCCAAACAAAAGGTACATTAAACATCAGGAGACTTTTTTTAAAAAAGCGTTAAAAATATACACCAGTCCTAATGCAGCTGGGAAGGAAATAAAAGTAAGGTTTCCTATATCTGCCTTTTACTGTAAATGCCAGTTTGTACAGAACTAGGATGATTTAGATTTCATTTTAACCTGATTTTAATAATTGATCTCCAACCACGCTATGTTTCAGTACTGAAAGAAGCCATTATGCCAGTGTGCCGAGCTGACATTTTGAAAGAGCAATCAAATTACTTTCACATATACCACCTGTTTCCCACGTAATCCTGCATTTTCCTCCATTTCAAGTATTCATCCGATCCCATTTTGGAACTTATTCTTCATAGAATAATAAAATAAGTGAATCTGCTTCTGAACAGTACATTCCTAATTCATTTCTCAATTCATTTCCCAATTCAATGCATTACAAAAAAAAACTTCCTGTCTTCCCCCTCCACACCCTCTGCTTGTTAATCAAATAATCTTCAATCCACACCCTCTCATTGCTGATCCTTTTGCCAATGGGAACCCACAAATGGTAATAGAAGCAAACATAAGTGAAGGAAATTTTGTCCCATCAGTGAATAATTGAGAAGTGACTGATCCAGTTACCAGTTAAAGGGACTCTGTGAATTGAGGACATTAAAGGTGTGTTTCATATGTGCTTTGGGGCTCGTGACACCCATTTTTAAAAGATGTAGGTAGCAATAAAGTTTCAAAAACAAAAACAGAAATTGCTGGAAAAGCTCAGCCGGTCTGGCAGGGTCAGTGAAGAGAAATCAGCATTAACGTTTTGGGTTCAGTGACCCTTTCTCCGTTTGATTAACTTTGATTTCTCTTCACAGATGCTGCCAGTCCTGCTGAGCTTTTCCAACAACTTCTGTTTTTGTTTATGATTTACAGCATCTGCGATTCTTTCAGTATTATTCAGGAAAGTTTCATAGAGGGCAGTGTATGGTTTTAAATGGTATATCTTCTGGCTACACATTTGAACAGGAGGTCAGTGCCTTTCACATTGTTACCCTCGGCGCAGTGGAACTGAAAGGTGGTGCGCCTATTATTGCCACCCCTTCTTGCAAACCCCGCCCCCACCACCACCCCCACTTTCCTCCCACACTCCCTGCAACCTATCATCAATAAATTTTATACGTGGCACAGGTCTAGCCTATTCCCAGAACCTGTGCCGCTGCAGTCACCCGGGCCATCTTCCAGTTTATATGGAGGTCAAAGATGGACCGGGTCCGAAGGGACTCGCTGTACAAAGATCTGGGCAACGGGGGAAAAAATACACCCAATGCCACCCTCACCCTGATGGCCACCTTTGTGTGTGGCTGCATCAAGCTGTGCGTGGATCCCCGGTACGCAAACACCAAGTGTCACTACGTACTGAAGTTCTACCTGTCCCCGGTGTTGCGAAGGATGGGCCTGGCCCCGCTGCCGCGGAACGCTCCGAGTAGTTGGACCGTTCAGTATCACCTATCCTTCGTGGAGAAATTTATCAAGAAAAACACCTTTGACCACAAGCCCAT
>NC_057729.1:54625842-54645264 GCF_004010195.1 Chiloscyllium plagiosum
GGGACTCCGTGCTCTATGGCCTGTTCCCCGGGACGCACACCGAGACGGACATCAACTGTGCCTGGAGGATCATCAACTCGGTGAAGGACTCTCTCTGGGCGGTCCAAAACCTGTTGATCTTCCAGCTGAAGGAGTTGACCCCGACTGAGTGTTGCAGACTGGCACATTCCATGGTCCAGGACTACGTGTTGAGGGATGCGCTGAAGCTTGGGGCAGCTGCCGCCAAAGCGCGGTGGAGAAAGACCACCATGCAATGTCTGCCTGCCTAAAGAAGAACAGGGGTCCCACGCAGTCATTTGGGCTCTGCTGACGCCTCAGCTAAAAATGTAATCGTACAGACCTGTAAATAGGAATGATTACTCTGTTTCGGTATGCAAACAAATGGAATGTTTACATATGTATGGCATGTCCAGTTGTATAGATCGTCAAAGTATTTTATGAATAAAATATATTTTTGAAATTAAAAAAATCATCAATAAATGTCAATCCTTGTTGGAAATGCACATATGCAGACGTTGGGTAAACATAGGGCCAGGCTTCAAGGTGATCCACTGCACAGCTAAGTAGAACTGCGGGAGTGCTCCATTACCTAAGATGCTGCTTTTGAAAGGAGTCATTAAACAACCATTGTCTCCAGTAGACATGAAAGATCTCACAGCACTATTTCAAAGAAGAGCAGAAACTTCCTTCTCAGTTTCGTGGCCAATATTTACGACTCCACTGACACCTACACCAGACTGCCTGGCCATTGATACATCACTATTTGCTATATGCAAATTGGCTATGTTTCCGACATTGCAAAGGTTCCTCAGCTTCAACAGCATGTAATTGGCTTCGATAAGCACTTTGTGATATCCTGGCAAGGTGAAAGGTACTACATAAAGGCAGTGCTACCTTTCCATGTCCCAGACCTCCAAAAAGCTGAAGTCCCTTCACTCCATCATGTTTATGAACTGGGATCTGACAGAAAAGTAGATTTGTATTTTAACTTCCACAGCTCGGTATCTATCAAACTTTGACTGAAAATGCCAAAGCAATGTTGGGATTGTATCCTGTGAACTGTTTGTATGTCACACACAGGAACAAATGATTCATAGATCACAAGTTACTAGCAAAATGCCAAGAACCTGATCCCACACACTTACAGGCTCTCTGTTTAGATCAGATCTAAACAGTGTTTAATTCTTCCTTAAATGATGCACGGGAACCCAGATTACAATCAACCTTACTTTTTACCTCCGGTGGGAGCCCACAGATTACCAGGTCTATTGCATTCAATTTACAAAAGCTGTGGTAGGATTGATCTCAAAATGTATTGGTTGCTAGTCAACCAGTCTAGCCACTGGGTTGCTGATTGTGACAGATTATAACTTCAAAGCAATTGAAGAGAAAGTAGTTAAAAATCGCTCAACACCAGATTATAGTCCAACAGGTTTAATTGGAAGCACCAAACTTTCAGAGCGCTGCTCCTTCATCAGGTGGTTCAAGAAAGTGGTGCCTGAACAATTTGTTTATGTGTATCAAAAACATGTAGGGTCCCTAACCCACGCCTCCCCACTATAGGAAGGATTTTGTGAAATGTGAAAGGATTCAGAAAGGATTTACAAGGATGTTGCCAGGTTTGGAGGGTTTGAGCAATTGGGAGAGGCTGACTAGGCTGGGGCTGCTTCCCTGGAGCATTTGAGGCTGAGGGGTGACCTTATAGAAGTTTATAAAATCATGAGGGGCATTGGATAGTGTGAATAAACAAGGTCTCTCCCCTATTGTGGGGAGTACAAGTTTAGAGAGGAAAGATTTAAAAGGACTAATGGACAACTTTTACACGCAGAGGGTGGTGCGTGTATGGAATGAGCTGCCAGAGGATGTGGTGGAGCCTGGTACAATTACAACACCTAAGAGGCATCTGGATGAGTATATGAATAGGAAAGGTTTAAAGGGATGTGGACTGATGGGACTAGATTTATTTAGGATATCTGGTCAGCATGAACAAGTTGGACGACCGAAGGGTCTATTTACGCACTGTACATCTTGTGGGCAGGAACCTCAAACCAATAGTCCTATAGCTCATCCACTTACTTTACACATGCCTGGACACTGCAGGTGATTTATCATGACTAACCCACTGAACCTGCTCATCCTTGGACTGTGTCAGACACGGGGAGAATGTGCAAACTCTACACAGACAGTCACCTGAGGCTGGAATTGAACCCAGGTCCCTGGTACTGTAAGGTAGCAGTGCTAACCACTAAGCTACCATGCTGCCCTTTACATCTTGAAAAGTACTTGATTTGGCTATAAACCATCTCATGCTGTCCTGTAAGAATCATTCCTTCTGCTCAGCAGCAACTATCAATGTCAATAAGAGATATCATGGAGTAATGTTCTGTGAACCAACAACTGTTAAAGTAGCACCCGTAGGAACTAATTAAATGCACAGAGGACATTGCTCAACACTTGAGTCATGATCGTTCATGAAAAGAAAATTAATTTGCCTAACAAGTTGAATTCACAGCAGTTGCTATTTTGACCTGGAGCATGGGAGCTGGCTCCCCTTCTCATCTGTAATTTGTCAAAGAAGCAACTATTTCAAAATGAAAAAGAGAAGTTTTATTGGGTGGCACGGTAACTCAGTGGTTAGCACAGTTGTATCACACCCTCGGGGCGTTTAGTTCAATCCCAGCCTTGGGTAACTGTCTCTGTGGAGTTTACGCTTTCTCCTTGTTTCTGCTGGGTGTTCCAGCTTCCTCCCAGAGCTGGTTAGGTTAGGTAGATTGGCCATGGAAATGTAGGGGGGAAATAGGTTTTTGTAGGATGCTTCTCAGAGGGTCAGTGCAGATTCAATGGGCTCAATCTTTCTGCACTGTAGGGTTTCTGTCTTTGCAAATAAAATGGCGTGTTGTCAATGAGCTCACCAGACTTATGTGGCTACAGTTATAATCCTGGGCCATCAACCCAGAGGTGGGGAGGTCATATCCTGTTGGGAAACTGAATTCTGTAAATTCTGGGCTGGCAGCAAAGGAACTAAATATGAAACCTGCAGGATTTTCTTAAAGACTCAATTAACCAACGGATACTTTGCAGAGGGGATACATGGTTTGTGTAATCCTTAATGCCCTCTCAGTGTAAGAAACATTCCCACCTTGGGGCAACTGGTGATGGTGGTAAATAAACACCAACACCACCAATGTCTAGGAAATCATTAAATGGTCAAAATAATGTGAAATCTTTGTTCTGTAACAATAGATGCTTTCTTTTACTGAACTTAGCTTTTATTCTGAAAAAGAAACCTTAAAAACCCATGAGATGCAAATCAAACGTCCCTCCACCACAGGAATGATGTTGGCGTTGTTTATTTTAGATATTGTTAATCTGATGGTAGCAGGGCCGTGCTTTCCTATCTCGGCATGTTGTAGTTTATAATAGATCATCCTAAAATGGGCGATTAGCTAAAATTCCCATGGCTATTAAAGGGGAGCTTAGTTTCGACACAGTCTTTGCAGGAGCTGGATTAGTGAATCATTTGGATCAATGTTGTGGAATTAAATGAAAAAAAATACAACATCATTTGCCCAGCATCTGAATAGGGGCCCAATCTCTCTGACCCAAAGTAGGTTATCCTATGAGGACAGGTTAAATTGGAAAGGTTTGTTTCTGCTGGATTTTAGAAGAAGGAAGTGTGTCTTGATTGAAATGTGTAGAATGCTGAATGGCCTTAACAAGGTGGGCGTGGAAAGGATGCTTCCTATGGTGCAGAACCATTGGGCACTGTTTAAAAATTAGGGGTCATCCTTTCAGGATAGAGATGTGAAGATGTGTTATTTTCCTCGGGAGGGGAGTACGCCATTGGAACTCCCCACCTCAGAAAGTGACGTAGACAGGGCATTGAATATTTTGAAGTCCGAGAGAGATTCTTGTTAATCAAGGGTTATCAGGGATAGATGAAACTGTGGACTTCAAAGCACAAATAGATCAGCCAAGAATGGCAGAGAATGCTGAAGGGGTTGCATGGTTTACGTCTGCTCCAGTTTTGTATCTTTCTTCATTCATTCATGGTCTGTGGGAATCACTGGCTGGGTCAGTATTCATTGCTCTGAGAGCAGTTAAGAGTGAGCCACTTTGCTGTAGGTCTGGAGTCACATCTAGACCAGACTGGGTAAGGATGGCAATTTTCTTCCTGAAAAGGCATGAGTGAACCAGATGAGGTTTTCCCCCAACGATTATTTAGTGGTCATTATAATACTCTTCATACCAGATTTTTTAAAACTCAAATTCCACTATCTGCTATGGCAGGATTTGACTCCAGATTAACTCCAGAATATTAGCTGGGTCTTTGGATTAATCCACTACTGATAGTACCAATAAGCCATTGCCTCCCCTGTGAATCCTCTCCTTCCATTTTCATTTAGCCACCAATTTATACTGTTCTTCAATGTTGACACAGTCTGCTTTAAAAAACAATTTCAGCTCCACCACCTGACACACAACGCTGAGGGGGAAAAATGTACTGGGTGCCCTCAATCTCCTAAGTTTAATCATATTTATCTCACCCTGTGTGTGATTGCCTATTTTAGTAAGCAGTTCATGGGCATAAATTGCTCAAGTCCCCAACTTGGATATAGGGACTGAGGCCTTTCTTTAATCTCTGTATGAGAGCAGGTGTCTAACAAGGTGAATAACTGTGCCAGCAGAAATCCAGGGAACTGCTGGAACAGGTGCCAAACAGGTGCTGAAGTGCTGACTGGTGGATATTGCAGCCAGTCAGCGATCAGCTCTGGTGAGAAGCTAGATGTCCCTTTGCAGGGGATCGTAGGGTGGGGCAAAGGTAGGCCACTGTTTCAGTTGCCACTCTCCACTCCCCATCTATGCCCACAGTTGCCTCCAGATTGAGAGAATTGGAGTACCACTCCTGCAGACAGGGTGACTTGCTTTCCCTTTTGGGAAGGAAGGTAACTGGATAAGTGGCAGATTTAGGCTTTAAAATGATTATTAATTGGTAGCATTAAGGTGTTGGATCGAGAAGTTCACCCACGTACCTTCCTGTCAAAAACTTATTTGCTGAGGTGATGAGAAGTGAGTAGGTATCTCTCTGGTGCCAATCCACCCCATGATCTGGCTTTCCCTCTACTTGCCCTGTCATTTCTAGAGGGGGGAATGTTCTGTCCCAACAGGAGCCCAAAGAACTCTGTCATTGAAACCACAAAGAAGTGGTGTCTGAAGGTATGGAGCTCACTTCCTTATGGTGGGGATGTTGGATGGAGACACAACCCTTTATTAGGGCCAAATGAGTGCAAATGTCTTCATGTTCCTGCCTACTGCTACCCACACTCTCCTTTTAAAGGACTTTCCTTGGAAGTTAAAGCCAACAAAGTGGTATCCTGATTATGATGCTTTTTCACAGGAAGCTCATGTGGGACATGCATTAGATGTCTGCAGCTAGCTAATCTTGCCCTAGCTATGCCCATAGATTTCGGGCATGAATGACCGGTTTAGCCTATCTCATCTTTCAACCCCAACTGAAAGAGATATTCCGTCTAAACATGACATGTATTTGATAATCCAAGTGGAGCTAATACCAGCAGAAACATGCTTAAAAATGAAAAGATTTATGATGTTGGTAGTATTGTGACACTGGTAAGATGGTGATAACATTAATATCATTGGAAGAAAGTTCTCAAGGGAGTCTGGGTACCTCTCATATGGAAAAATGGAGTCTTCCTTACCTTTGCATACATGTTGCAAGCAGGTAGCTCTGTGTAGTGTTGGCAGAGGATTCAGACTAGATAGACCACATTTGACTATAAAGGTGGTGTGGTACAGTGGCTCAGTGGTTAGCACTGCTGCCTCACAGCAGCAGGGACCCAGGTTTGCTTCCAGCCTTGGGTGACTGTCTGTGTGGAGTTTGCACATTCTCCATGTGTCTGCATGGGTTTCTTCCAGGTGCTCCAGTTTTCTCCCACAATCCAAAGATGTGCAGGTTAGGGTGAATTGGCCATGCTAAATTGCCAACAGTGCTCTGGTGTATAGGTTAGGTGCATTAGTCAGTGGTACATGTCGAATAATAGGGTAAGGGGATGGGTCTGGGTGAGATACTGTTCAGAGGGTTGGTGTGGACTTGTTGGGCCAAATGGCCTGTTTCCACACTGTAGGGATTCTATGATTGTTTAATCAAAAACACCTAATCATCTACCAGGCTTTCATGTGCTGAAAGATAATTGACCATATGTTTCTTTCTTTCTAGCTTTACCTGGCTGTCGGGACAGGTGCACCTCAATTTTGTCACAGTATTGACAGGACAGATAGTGCAAGCATTTGATAATGAGTTTCGATGCCTTTACGCAGAGTCGAAACCCCTTGAACGTTTCTCCTCCTCAGCAGATGAAGATCTTTCTTATTATACATCCAGACTCCAGATTCTTCCAGAGCACCACATGATGAATGAGAGGCTGGTGGAACCTGTCCATTCCAATCCATCCAGCAGCCAATCCGGGAGTAGTCCTCGCAGTGTCATACAGTTGACTGCTTCAGCTACTAAAGCATTCTGGGAACGCCAGCAAATCAGCCCTTGTGCTTCCAATAACTCTTCCGACATTGATTGTAAAATCAAAGACAGTGGCAAATCAATCAATAATCCAGCCCATGACCCATTGGCTAGGCAAAGTGGGTTAGGCTTTTATGATGCAAATCCTAACAATGTGCACAGTATGCATTATCCAGTCAACTCTCACTTTCAAAGTCAAGGGGTAGATGTCCAGCAAAGAAGAACTCCTGTGGTCCCAACTCGAACAACTAAAATGCCAAAGGATGACTTCTCCGAAGCAAGAAAGCCAACCCCTCCATCGTCCCCACGACTGCGGCTGGATTGCTCCCCAAGGCTCAATCAGAGAGAGACTGTTCGTCGAGCTGAAGAGTCTAATGACTCCAGCAAAGATTTATGCAAACCCTCCGGGGGATTTACACGGTCTGGAAATCGACTGACCCTTGGGCACAGTAAATTAGAAATGATGATGGAATATAATGATAAAATGAAGGCCAAAAATGTTTACAGCAGGTTTCAGTTAATGAAACACGGCCCTTAGGCTGGTGATGGTGGATCTGACAGCGATTTCTTCAGACACTTTCCTGCATAAACATTCCTTGATTGTCCAAAGTTGCTGTGTTGAGTGAAGAGCCAGTTTCCACCACATTTCTTTTCCAATCTTGGGAGGTATGTGCTACGTGGTCAGATAGTGCCAACTCCATGGAATGAAGGCTTCACAGGGTTACCCTGATTTATATGCACGTGGATAGTGACAATGACAGGTGACATTGTTAATCCTTTAAATCAGTGTCATCACCAAAATAGAGGTCTTGCCTCATGAGAGAGGGGGTACCACTGATTCCAATCACTTTCCAAATGTGGGAGAGCACTTCTATTTCACTGACTACCCAATGACAGCCTCCCAGAAAACCAGCGATGCCTTTCTTTGGTTTGTATTTATTAGCAGAGGGATATTTGGGCACACACATTGCTCACTGCTATGCAATATTTCTTTCTCTTTGGGCTTCTTATTGTCTCAACGTGTAGTATTCTCGCCTCCGACTCAGAAAGTTGTAGGTGGAAGATGCACTGCACACACCTAGACACATTATTTAGTCTGACACTCCTGGTGCATAGTTGAGGGAGTCTGTGTGCAAGTGAGTTGTCATGTTCCCTACCTGACAGTAGTGACTCCACTTCAAAACTGTAAAACACTTTGAGATATTCAAAGGATATGAAAATGCTGTATAAATGTAAGTTTTCTTTAAACCATGTACACAGTGTCAAATCTCTCATCTCAAAAGTATGAGAGCGTTTATTTTCAGAAATGTTAGCCTTTGAAATATGTGTACAATTTCAATACACGTTGTGACAAGAGATGCTCTTTAATAAGGATCACAAATATGATATTTCTGCCTGTAATCAGTAGGTTTTGTATATATTTCTTATTCTTGGATTGTATATTCCAATTAAAATAAAATACTCAGTAGCGAGCTCTCATGAGTTCAAAACCAAAGGTTATTGGTTCTCAGTTACCCTGAATTCATGCAATGTTGGTCTCACACTCAGTCTCATGTATAGATGAGTGCACACAAAGATTGGATACAGTAGAGATTGAGCACCTTCACAGCATTGAATTCAGTCTGTAATGTATGATCTCCAGTCTCTAATGTGATGGGCCTCTTTAAAGGGAATTAAGGGTCAGCCACAATGGTGTGAGACTGGAGTTCACATATAGGACTGAGAAATGACGATGGACTTCCTTCTGTAAAGCACATCAGGGAACCTGTCAGGTTTTTATGAGAAATTTGAAATTGAACTACACAAAATGAAACAGATTTGAACAATATATTGCTCTTCCTTCCCTCCTGTTCCTACTGAAGTCTGCAGGCTCTGACTTATCAAACATGTGCAGGTGTCAGACAGAATCGTTGAAACACAATTCTCTTTCAATTTAATTTCTATATTTTTCATCATCTGGAAATTCTAGCTTTGGAAGCCTATCTTCCTAGGAATAGGAGAAAGTGAGGACTGCAGATGCTGGAGAGTCAGAGTCGAAAAGTGTGGTGCCACACTTTTCAACTCTATCCTCCTAGGATTGTCTCAAAACTTAAATCATCATCTCTTTGAAGACCATGATTTTGCCAGACAATTCTTAATTGGGCTGGATTTATTTCAACACACCGACATTCCCCCTTTAAGTTATTTTGTGCTTGTTTGTACCTTTGTCCTTGTCTGGCTAGACCTGATTTATTACGAACAGTGTTTCCCAAACACTCCCACTAAAACATACTCCAGTTACTGCCCCACTTCTTCCTTTGTTCCCTAGAATGAGATCCAGTACTGCTGTCTTTCTCTATGGAATGATCAAAAATTTCTTTGGTGCACATTTCAGGAATGCCTAACTTTGCCTTTGAACCTGTTACTGTCCCGTTCTATATTAAAATAAAGTCAATAGTGTATCATCTTGCTATTTGTGTTAACTTCAGACCAGAGAAACTTGTTTCTCTACTTGTTTCATGACTCAGAGCGTGTAGAAACACACACACAGAAACCTACGCGTGTATGAAACTGTTCCTCGAACTTCTATTTATACACAAGGAGCTGATCAAATATCCGCATTGAGTAAGCATTGTGATCGGGACAAAGGAAGTATCTTCGATCAAAAGCTCTTATCCCAGCAGCCGTTTCTAGTCAGACACTGATAATTGCTAGCTTTTTAGAGAATCTTACAACCAATATCTCCCACACCCATCCGCTAAAAGTGTGTAAATAATGGTAAAAGTTGACTCCTATAAGAAAGGAAGGAGTTGATCGACTAATTGACAGTGTTCACAAGTAATTTCACTTTATGTCATATGAGATAAAACCTGCTCATAAACTGGGTCATGGACATATCCAGAGACTTCCCTATATTATGAACAATGTTCCCTCTAAGCTCTCATCTGCTCCAAGGGAATTGAGAGATAAATAGCAGATAGGCCGCTCCACCCTCCCCACCGCCCTATCATAATTACCTTCCATCTGCACATCTGCATCCATCTATTGCCATCCCACCCACCTTTCCCACCCACCCACCCACTCCCAATCCCCCACTTATCTCTCAGCCCCCTTCCCCCTCCACATTCCTGATGAAGGGCTTATGCCCAAAACGTTGATTCTCCTGCACCTCAGACGTTATCTGACCTGCTGTGCTTTTCCAGCGCCACGCTTTCGACACTTAACATCTGTATGCAATTATTTATCATGGATTCTCCAAAATAATGTTAGAGCTAGATGGTTTAAATTATGCCTGAAGATTACCAAGATGTGGCTATATTTCCTTGAATATATAAGGCAAGTTAATTGGCATGTTTAAGAAAATTAAAGGATTTGATATGGCAGCTAAATAGAACCAATTTTTTGTTTAAATAAAGTCCAACAGACTGCTGGCCAATAAATTGCTGACAGAATTGTCAGAGAATGCAGATGTTTCTTGCCTCAGGGATTGCTAGGCTCATGTATAAAGATAAAAAGGCAACAGGTTTATTAGCAAAAGGCTCAATTGGAATCAAAGGTTTGGGAGATCTTACAGCAGTAAACAGTTGAGGTGAAAGTGAGGTCTGCAGAAGTTGGAGATCAGAGCTGAAAATGTGTTGCTGGAAAAGCGCAGCAGGTCAGGCAGCATCCAAGGAGCAGGAGAATCGACATTTCGGGCATAAGCCCTTCTTCAGGAAACATCGATCCATCAGGATTCCTGAAGAAGGGCTTATGCCCGAAACGTCGATTCTCCTGTTCCCTGGATGCTGCCTGACCTGCTGCGCTTTTCCAGCAACACATTTTCAGCAGTAAACAGTTGGAGAGATAGCTGGAACATTATCTGAAGCTGCACTCAAGGAAGAACACTGTCATGGACGAAATTCTGGAAAGCATAGAACACCTGCCTGTCTTTGGGGAGTTGGATGTAGAACCCACAGTGGAGGAGTTTAGCAAAATTGTTGACTCAATTGCCATGGGTAAGTTCCAGGTATTGCTGTTTTTGTGACTATCTAAACTCATCAAGCATATGGCTCTGCTATAGCCTTTGAATGAACTTCTGTCTCTGATGGAGACAGAGGGAAACGAGTAACGATAATACAAAGATTGTTCCTGCACAACAGGAAGAGCATGGGAAAGTTACTTGCCACGGTACATACCACTATCATGTACAACTGCACAAACCTCCTTGCACTGGAGGTCAGTATATCATTTGGCTTCCTACTTGCTTGCAGGACCTAAAATTAACTCTCATTGATTCATGAACACAGAAACCTGGGTTCCTTAGGATACCCACCCTCTCACCATTTAAGAAATGTTCTACCTTTCATGTTTTTTCTACCAAATCGAATAGCTTCATAACTATTCTCGTTATATTCCACCTGACAGGTTCTATGCCATTCACTGAGCCTGTCTAAGTATCCCTGAAGCCTTTTTATAATATCCACAAACTTAGCTTCCCATCCAGTTTGGTACCATCAGCAAGTTTGGAAATATTACAATTGGTCACATTGATATAGACTGTGGGCCAAACACCGATTCTTGTGATAATCTGCTAGTAGTAGCTGCTATCCTGAAAATGATCCTATAGTTATCAATTCTCAACCCCGACAAGTATTATTACCCAATTCCACATGTTTTAATTTTATTTACTCAGCCTTTTTCAACAAGATCCCTCATGGTGGGCTTATCCAGAAGATTAAGATGTGTGGCATCCATGGTGACTTGGCTGCGTAGATTCAGAATTGACTTGCCCAGAGTAGGCAGAAAGTAATTTGGAAGGGTGTTTTTCAGGCTGGAGGCTGGTGACGAGTGGTGTTCTGCAGGGACCCGTACTGGGACCTTTGCTGTTTGTGATATATTTAAATGACTTGGATGAAAATGTAGATGGATGGGTTAGTAAGTTTGGAGATGATACAAGATCTGTGGAAGTATGGATAGTGTCGAATGGTGTCAAAGGATACAGCCGGATATAGGTCAGTTGCAGATATGGGCAGAGAAATGGCAATGGAGTTTAATTTGGGTAAATGTGAGGTGCTGCACTTTGGGAGATCAAATGTGAAGGAAACGCACACAGTTAATGGCAGGACCCTGAACAGTATTGATGTACAGAGGGATCTTGGGGTTCAACTCCATAGCTCCCTGATAGTGGCCCCGCAAGCAGATAGGGTGGTAAAGAAGGTGCATGGCATTCTTGCCTTTATTGATCGGGGAACTGAGGACAAGAGTTAGGATGTCATGGTGCAGCATTATAAGGCTTTGGTTAGGTCACACAGAGTATTGTGTTCAGTTCTGGTCACTACATTACAGGAAGGATGTGGAAGCTTTGGAAAGGGTGCAGAAGAGGTTTCCCAGGATGCTGCCTGGATTCAAGGGAATGAGCTACAAGGAGAGACTAGAAAAACATGGATTGTTTTCTCTGGAGTGGGTTGAGGCTGAGGGGAGACTTGATCGAAGTCTATCAATTTATGAGATGCATAGATAGGCTTGGCAGTCAGGATCTTTATCCCAGAGTTGAAATGTTTAAAACTAGGGGCATGTGTTTAAGGTGAGGGGGGAAAGTTTAAAGGAGATGTGAGGGGCAAGATTTTAACACAGAGAGGGGTAGGAGTCTAGAACACACTGCCAGGGGTGGTGGTGGAGGCAGATATGATAGGGGCATTTAAGGGACTTTTAGATAAGCACATGGACATACGGGGAATGGAGGGATATGGACCAAGGGCAGGCTGAAGGGATTAGTTTCATTTTGTGTCAGGTTTAGCACAACCTCATGGGCCGAAGGGTTGGTTCCTGCGCTGTAAATGTTCTAAATCCATGAATCTAAAATCCACTTTTGGTCCTTAATCAATGCTACAAGTAATATCTTCAAGAAACTCCAGCAAGTTTGTTAAATTTCCATTCTTCAGATTTACGACCCTATTCTCAGAAAAAAACTATAATTTATACAAACTTAATGCAAAAATCAATCATATTATGATCACTATTTCTCAAAAGCTTCTTTATTGCAAGGTTATTTCCAATTCTATTATTTGGAAAACTATTTCTCATTATACAGCACCAAATCCAAAATAGCCCAAACTCTAGTTAACTCTTCCATGTACAGCTCTAGAAAACCATCTGACACATGTGCTTTTGGTAGCTATGTGTATTAAGAGATATAATACTTAGATGGATATTAATATATAAGAGATCCTCACTGCCTTCTCTTAAACATATTACCTACCTGTGTTTGTCTGTGTGTCTTTCCTTTCTATCAGGGTTAATACATAATAAAGTTCCTTTTTCTTTCTCTTAAGACAGTCTTGATAATTGGCTCCTTCATGTTCTAGAAAACTACTGTGACAAATGTATGTATAACAAACAATTTAAGAATTTTTTAAAATCCAAACAAGACTGGTGATAAAATAGGGGTCCAATTGCCCATTTTTACCTGATTATAACAGGGTAAGTTGAGTTTAATGGACCAGCCATGATACAATTGAATAGCAGTAAAGCTATCAAAAATTTGAAAGGTCTACATTTGTTATTGTGTTTATCCATTTAGAATAATGAGCTGTTTTATTTATCATTACCAAAACTGCTCTGGTGCGCTACAATCTATAGACCTGTCACCATCTCTTGAGATGGAGAGAAGTAAAAAGAAAGTCATTGAGAAAAACAGAAACACAAACAACTTTAGAATATAACTGAGCAGTAGATTAAACTTTGTAAATATTGTGTTTCCAAATGTTATGGCCACAAGTCACGGACTAAATCATTCCTGCTGAGGCCAGTCAATTGATGAAACCCTTCAATAACTCATTCAACAAGAGACCTGTAGTAACCTTTAGCATCCTACCAGCTATACCTGAAAGCTGAGCAGAATAATCCATGCAGCATTTTAAAGAAAATCAGTTCAGGTTCACATGTGGTTGCACTCCTGAATGTCTTATTAGCTCTGCATGCTGTTTTTTTAATCTATGATTGATAACAGTTGTATTTGGCAGGGATTTCTCAGTCATGTAGGTGAATTGGATCCAATGTGAATTGTTTGCCTTAGAGCTAAGTGAATTAAGGGGTGAGCATTTTGAGAGAGTAAGTGAGGGGGAAAGGTTTCCATTGGAAAGAAACTCAGTAATTAGAAAACACAGAATTAAAATAATTGGGGAAAAGAAGCCAGGAGGAAAAATGAATTTTATATTTTAAAATTATAACTTTATAAGGTTTTTAAGATCAGGAATGCATAGCCTGTTAGGATGGTGGCACCAATTCAATAATAATTCTCAGGGGGGCATTGAATACATAATTACAAGCTAAACATTTGAATGGCTATGTGAGAGGAATGAGTAAATGGGGTCAGTTGGAGGGCTGCCCCACACAGCTGGCACATTGGGCTAACTGAGTTCCTGTGCAGGACATTTTCTGGTCACGTCTTTGCTGTCATTCTCAAAGTTGTATGGAGTTTGTTTTTATTCATTCACTGGATGAGGGTATCGCTGGCCAGGCCAGCATTTATTGCCCATCCCTAGTTGTCTAGAGTAAACCACATTTTTGTAGGTTTGGAGTCACATGCAGACCAGACCAGACCAGGTAAGGCCGGCAGTATCCTCGCCCAGTAGTGAACAGGTGGGTTTTTCCAACAATCGGCAATGGATTCATGGTCATCATTAGACTCTTCATTCAGTTTTTCTTAATTGAATTCAAATTCCACCATCTGCCATGACGGAATTCAAATGTGGATCCCCAGAAGGTTACCTGTGCCTCTGGATTAACAATCCAGCAATACTGTCACTAGGCATCGCCTTCCCAGCTAATGACCTTACTGTAACTAAACAACAATCAAATGAATAATCATATATGTGAGTCCATAATAAGTCTTTAGATAACATAGTGCAGCAGAAATAAATACAACCATATTGCACCTTTCATTATGTTGCAGTACTATACTATCAGTTAACTACTTCTGAACGGTACATACCACTATCATGTAAAGTAAGTGATCACATTGTGTTGTTTAACTCGGCTGATGCATGTTAAGTAGCCATACAGCTCACCGGAAGATGAGAAGCAGCATTGACCATCTTGATGTGACTTTTTTGCACCATACGCACGTGCCATTCTTCACCTGCTTGCCAGAATAATGTGTAAACCATTTTCAATATGATTCCAATCTGCTCTTGCACAATGTTTCCACGCTCCAATTCTGCTAGAGATTACCAGTAATGAGCAGGCATAGAAACTGTTATGTTTGATTCAACATTTCTGTTTGTTTCTCCACAGATACTGCTGGGCCTGCATTTCCAGCATTTCCTGCTTTTAATCGCTGAAACTTTGTCTGATTTTTATCTCCTCTTTCTGTAGCCAGGAACCAAATCCGTTCCTAATGCTGTTCAGACTGAGCTTGCTTGACTGGGTCTAGACTGGAACAGCCCAGTGGTTTAACTTACATATTTCAAGCTATAACTTTACTGTGAATCACAGTCCTGGGTAATTCCTCTCTTTGTTAATAATACACCCAAGAAAAAAAAGTTTCACGTCATGGTTTATAAGGTTGCCAGAAGAGAATTATTACATTGCAGTTGTAGGTATATAAAGTAACAGTTAATAGGTATTCTTATTGACAATTCTGTCTTCAAAGATACTGGGCTACAGTAAATCTGCCTTCTGAAGACATTGGGATGTGCTGCTACTGTCAGAAGGATTTGCTGAGACACAATTCGATGGTGTAAGGCCATTTAACTTTGTCTAAAGTCAGTTAAAATCTTGTGAGTTAAGATCCCACTTAAGGTTTGTCACAGTAGTTGTCATGTAAAATTAGCAATTTTTTAATAATAAGAAATATGAAGCTAGAGGTCCAATTAATCACATAATTAATTTTCGACCAGACCTCTGACATCATCGTCCTCAGATTTGTTTTGAAACCTACGCAGATTTATTTCCTTTGATAATAACTTTAGTCTGGCAGTCTGAGGGAAAGCAGACAGCGAGTAGCTTTTCCATTTCCGATACTAGACAGAGACCCTGAGGGAAAAGACAGCGTAGCAAGACAGTTACCAAAAATCAGTGGGACAATAGGTCTGGAACAGAAACAGCAAATGCTGGAGATACTCAGCAGGTCTGTTAGCATCCGAGGACAGAGAGGAACTGAGTTAACATTTCGAATTAGTGTCCCTTTGTCAGAACTGAAAGCAGCTGTGAAATGGTGGTATTTATGACAAGGTGTGGCTGGAGGAATGATGAATAAATGGAGGAAGTGCTCAGAGAGAGAGGGAGAGAGGGAGAGAGAGAGAGAGAAAGGAGAAGCAGACAAAAAGGTTGCTGATGATAAGTCAGGACAGAAGCAGATCACTTAAATTTGCCTCTGAGCTGAAGTATTTATCATGATATCAGCACTTCCCATTTTAGGATGTTCAATGTAACCTTAATGTAAATATAAGGGGAGGTGACGGCTGAGTAAAATTATTGCTAGACTGTTAATCCAGAGAGGTAAAAGCAGGTAAAAACAATGACTGCAGATGCTGGAAACCAGATTCTGGATTAGTGGTGCTGGAAGAGCACAGCAATTCAGGCAGCATCCGAGGACAGGCAAAATCGACGTTTCGGGCAAAAGCCCTTCATCAGGAATAAAGGCAGAGAGCCTGAAGCGTGGAGAGATAAGCTAGAGGAGGGTGGGGGTGGGGAGAAAGTAGCATAGTTAATCCAGAGACACAAGAAATGTTCTGGGGACCCATGTTTAAATAGTACGATAGCAGATGGTGGAAATTGAATCAAATACAAATTAGTGATTCACAATCTCATGATGATCATGAATCCATTGCCGATTGTCAGGGAAAGTCCATCAGGTTCAGTAATGTCATTTAGGGAATGAAGCTGTCACAGCTCCCTCACAAACACAGACCCTCTATATAGCAGCCCCTCACTATCACAGGCCCTCACTGTCACAGCCCCTCACTATCACAGACCCTCACTGTCACAGCCCCTCACTATCACAGACCCTCACTGTCAAAGCCCCTCACTATCACAGACCCTCACTGTCACAGGCCCTCACTATCACAGTCCCTCACAATCACAGACCCTCACTGTCACAGTCCCTCACTAACACAGACCCTCACTGTCATAGATCCTCACTATCAGAGACCGTCACTGTCACAGCCCCTAACTATTATAGCCCCTCACTATCACAGCCCTCACTATCACAGCCCTCACTGTCACAGCCCCATACTATCACAGCCCTCACTATCACAGCCCTCACTGTCACTGTCCCTCACTGTCACAGCCCCTCACTGTCACAGCCCCATACTATCACAGCCCTCACTATCACAGCCCTCACTGTCACAGACCCTCACTATCATGGCCCCTCACTATCACAGCCCTCACTATCACAGCCCTCACTGTCACTGTCCCTCACTGTCACAGCCCCTCATTATCACGGCACCTCACAGTCAAAGACCCTCACTATCAGAGACCCTCACTATCACGGCCCCTCACTATCACAGCACCACACAATCAAAGACCCTCACTATCACAGCCCCTCACTATCACAGCCCCTCACTATCACAGACCCTCACTGTCACAAACCCTCACTATAACAGCCCCTCACTGTCACAGATACTCACTATTCCAGCCCCTCACTATAACAGCCCTCAATATCGCAGCCCCTCACTGTCACAAAACCTCACTGTGACAAACCCTCACTATAACAGCCCCTCACTGTCACAGACCAACACTATCACAGCCCTTCACTGTCACAGCCTCTCACTATCAGAGACCCTCACTTTCACAGCCCTCACTATCACAGCCCTCACTGTCACTGTCCCTCACTATCACAGCCCCTCACTATCACAGCGCCTCACAATCAGAGACCCTCGCTATCGGAGACCCTCACTATCACAGCCCCTCACTATCACAGCCCTCACTGTCACAGCCCTCACTGTCACTGCCCCTCACTGTCACAGACCCTCATTGTCACAGTCCTCAATGTCACGAATCCTCACTATCACGGCCCCTCACTGTCACAGATCCTCACTATCCCAGCCCCTCACTATCATAGCCCTCACTATCGCAGCCCCTCACTGTTACAGCCCCTCACTGTCACAGCCCCTCACTATCAGAGACTCTCACTTTCACAGCCCTCACTATCACAGCCCTCACTGTCACTGTCCCTCACTATCACAGCCCTCACTATCACAGCCCCTCACAATCAGAGACCATTGCTATCAGAGACCTCACTATCACAGCCCCTCACTATCACAGCCCTCACTGTCACTGTCCCTCACTGTCATTGTCTCTCACACAGCCCCTCACTATCACAGCCCTCACTATCACAGCCCCTCACAATCAGAGACCCTCGCTATCAGAGACCCTCACTATCACAGCCCCATCACTATCACAGCCCTCACTGTCACAGCCCCTCACTGTCACAGACCCACACTATCACAGACCCTCACGGTCACAGATCCTCACTATCCCAGCCCCTCACTATCACAGCCCTCAATATCGCAGCCCCTCACTGTCACAGCCCCTCACTGTGACAGACCCTCACTGTGACAGACCCTCATTGTGACAGATCCTCACTGTCACAGCCCCTCACTAGCACAGCTCCTCACTATCACAGCCCCTCACTTTCTCAGCCCTCACTATCACAGCCCTCACTGTCACAGCCCTCACTGTCACTGTCCCTCACTGTCACTGTCCCTCACTATCACAGCCCCTCACTATCACAGCCCTCACTGTCACTGTCCCTCACTGTCACAGCCCCTCACGATCACAGCCCTCACTATCACAGCCCCTCACAGTCAAAAACCCTCACTATCAGAGACCCTCACTATCACGGCCCCTCGCTATCACAGCCCTCACTGTCACCGCCCCTCACTGTCACGGACCCTCATTATCACAGCCCCATCACTATCACAGCCCTCACTGTCACAGCCCTCACTATCACAGCCCTCACTGTCACTGTCCCTCACTGTCACAGCCCCTCACTATCACAGCCTCTCACAGTCAAAGACCCTCACTATCAGAGACCCTCACTATCACGGCCCCTCACTATCACAGCCCTCAGTGTCACCGCCCCTCACTGTCACAGCCCTCACTATCACAGCCCCTCACTATCACATCCCCTCACAATCAAAGACCCTCACTGTCACAGACCCTCACTATCACAGCCCTCACTATCAAACCTCCTCACAATCAAAGACCCTCACTATCACAGCTCCTCACTATCACAGCCATCACTGTCACAGCCCCTCACTGTCACAGCCCCACACTATCACAGCCCCTCACTGTCACAGATCCTCACTATCCCAGCCCCTCTTTGTCACAGCCACTCACTATCACACCCCTCACTATCAGAGACCCTCACTATCACAGCTCCTCACTACCACAGCCCTCACTGTCACAGCCCCTCACTGTCACAGCCCCTCACTGTCACAGCCCCACACTATCACAGCCCCTCACTGTCACAGATCCTCACTATCCCAGCCCCTCTTTGTCACAGCCACTCACTATCACACCCCTCACTATCAGAGACCCTCACTATCACAGCTCCTCACTACCACAGCCCTCACTGTCACAGCACCTCACTGTCACAGCCCCACACTATCACAGCCCCTCACTATTACTGCCCCTCACTGTCAAAGACCCACACTATCACGGTCCCTCACAGTCACAGACCCACATTATCACAGCCCCTCCCTGTCACAGATCCTCACTATCTCAGCCACACATTGTCACAGCCCCTCACTACCAGAGACCCTCACTGTCACAGACCCTCACTGTCCCTCACTATCAGAGACCCTCACTATCACAGCCCCTCACTATCACAGACCCTCACTGTTACTAACCCTCACTATAACAGCCCCTCACTGTCACAGACCAACACTATCACAGCCCCTCACTGTCACAGCCCCTCA
>NC_057729.1:54645764-54650163 GCF_004010195.1 Chiloscyllium plagiosum
GCCACTCACTACCAGAGACCCTCACTGTCACAGCCCCACACTATGACAGCCCCTCACTGTCACAGACCCACACTGTCACAGCCCCTCACTGTCACAGCCCCTCACTATCAAAGGCCCCCATCATCAGAGACCCTCATCATCAGAGACCTTCACTATCACAGCTCCTCACTATCGCAGCCCCTCACTGTCACAGACCCACAGTATTACGGCCCCTCACAGTCCCAGACCCACATTATCACAGCCCCTGACTGTCACAGATCCTCACTATCTCAGCCACTCATTGTCACAGCCCCTGACTGTCACAGATCCTCACTATCAAAGACACTCATCATCAGAGACCTTCACTATCACAGCCCCTCACTGTCACAGACCCACACTATTACGGCCCCTCACAGTCACAGACCCACATTATCACAGCCCCTTACTGTCACAGATCCTCACTATCTCAGCCACTCATTGTCACAGCCCCTCACTACCAGAGACCCTCTCTGTCACAGACCCTTACAGCCCCTCACTACCAGAGACCCTCTCTGTCACAGACCCTCACTGTCCCTCACTATCAGAGACCCTCACTGACACAGCCCTCACTGTCACAAACCCACACATTATCACAGCCCCTCACTGTCACAGATCCTCACTATCTCAGCCACTCATTGTCACAGCCCCTCACTACCAGAGACCCTCACTGTCACAGACCCTCACTGTCCCTCACTATCAGAGACCCTCACTATCACAGCCCCTCACTATCACAGCCCTCACTGTCACAGACTAACACTATCACAGCCCCTCACTGTCACAGCCCCTCACAATCAGAGACCCTCACTTTCACACCCCTCACTATCACAGCCCTCACTGTCACTGTCCCTCACTGTCACTGTCCCTTACTATCAAAGCCCCTCACTATCACAGCCCTCACTATCACAGCCCTCACTGTCACTGCCCCTCAATGTCACAGACCCTCACTAGCACAGCCCTCACTGTCAAAGCCTCTCACTGTGACAGACACGCACTATCACACACCATCATTGTCATAGCCCCTCACTATCGCAGCCCCTCACTGTCACAGACCCTCACTGTCACAGCCCTCACTATCATAGCCACTCACAGTCAAAGACCCTCACTATCAGAGACCCTCACTATGACAGCCCCTCACTATCACAGCCCTCACTGCCACCGCCCCTCACTGTCACAGACCCTCATTATCACAGCCCTCACTGTCACAGCCCCTCACAATCACAGCCCTCACTATCTCAGCCCCTCACAATCAAAGACCCTTACTATCAGACACCCTCACTATCACAGCCCCTCACTAGCACAGCCCTCACTTTCACAGCCCTCACTATCACAGCCCTCACTGTCACTGCCCCTCAATGTCACAGACCCTCATTGTCACAGTCCTCAATGTCACAAACCCTCACTATCACAGCCCCTCACTATCACAGTTCCCTACTATCCCAGCCCCTCACTATCACAGCCCTCACTATCGCAGCCCCTCACTGTCACAGAACCTCATTGTCACAAACCCTCACTATCACAGACCCTCACTATACCAGCCCCTCACTGTCACAAACCCTCACTGTGACAGACACGCTCTATCACACACCCTCATTCTCATAGCCCCTCACTATCACAGTCCCTCAATTTCACAGCCCTCACTATCACAGCCCTCACTGTCACTGTCCCTCACTGTCACTGTCCCTCACTATCACAGCTCCTCGCTATCACAGCCCTCACTTTCACAACCCTCACTGTCACAGCCCCTCACTATCACAGCCCCACACTCTCACAGCACCTCACAAAGACCCTTACTATCAAAGACTCTCACCATCACAGCCCTCACTATCACAGTCCCTCACAGACAAAGACCCTCACTATCAGAGACCTTCACTATCACAGGCCCTCACTATCGCAGCTCCTCACTGTCACAGAACCTCACTGACACAGCCCCTCCCCGTCACAGCCCCTCACTATCACAGCCTTCACTATCGCAGCCCCTCACTGACACAGCCCCTCCCCGTCACAGCCCCTCACTATCACAGCCTTCACTATCGCAGCCCCTCACTGACACAGCCCCTCCCCGTCACAGCCCCTCACTATCACAGCCTTCACTATCGCAGCCCCTCACTGACACAGCCCCTCCCCGTCACAGCCCCTCACTATCACAGCCTTCACTATCGCAGCCCCTCACTGACACAGCCCCTCCCCGTCACAGCCCCTCACTATCACAGCCTTCACTATCGCAGCCCCTCACTGACACAGCCCCTCCCCGTCACAGCCCCTCACTATCACAGCCTTCACTATCGCAGCCCCTCACTGACACAGCCCCTCCCCGTCACAGCCCCTCACTATCACAGCCTTCACTATCGCAGCCCCTCACTGACACAGCCCCTCCCCGTCACAGCCCCTCACTATCACAGCCTTCACTATCGCAGCCCCTCACTGACACAGCCCCTCCCCGTCACAGCCCCTCACTATCACAGCCTTCACTATCGCAGCCCCTCACTGTCACAGAACCTCACTGTCACAAACCCTCACTATCAAAGACCCTCACTATCAGAGACCCTCACTATCACAGCGCTCACTATTGCAGTCCCTCACTGTCACAGCGCCTCACTGACACAGACACACACTATCACAGACCCTCACTGTCACAGCCCCTCACTGTCACAACCCCTCACTATCACATCCCTCACTATCAAAGACCCTCACTATCAGAGACCCTCACTATCACAGCGCTCACTATTGCAGTCCCTCACTGTCACAGAACCTCACTGTCACAAACCCTCACTATCACAGACCCTCACTGTCACAGCCCTTCACTGTGACAGCCCCTCACTGTGACAGACCCTCACTATCACAAACCATCTTTGTCATAGCCCCTCACTGTCGCAGCCCTCACTGTCACTGTCCCTCACTGTCACTGTTCCACACGATCACAGCCCCTCACTATCACAGCCCTCACTATCGCAGCCCCTCACTGTCACAGCCCCTCACTATCACAGCTCCTCACTGTCACAGACCCACACTGTCACAGCGCCTCACTGTCAGAGACCCTCACTATCACAGCCCTCACTGTCACAGACCCTCATTGACACAGCCCTCAATATCACAGCCCTTCACTATCACAGTCCCTCACTATCACAGGCCCTTACTGTCATAGCCCCTCACTATCAGAGATCTTCACTGTCACAGACCCTCACTGTCACAGCCCTCACTATCACAGCCCTCACTGTCACTATCCCTCATTGTCACTGTCCCTCACTATCACAGCCCCTGACTATCACAGCCCTCACTATCACAGCCCTCACTATCACAGCCCTCACTGTCACTATCCCTCACTATCAGAGACCCTCACTATCACAGCCCTCACTGTCACTGTCCCTCACTGTCACTGTCCCTCACTATCACAGCCCCTCACTATCAGAGACCCTCACTATCACAGCCCCTCACTATCACAGCCCTCACTGTCACCGCCCCTCACTGTCACAGACCCTCACTATCACAGCCCTCACTATCACAGCCCCTCACAATCAAAGACCCTCACTATCAGAGACTCTCACTATCACAGCCCCTCACTATCACAGCGCCTCACTGACTCAGACACACACTATCACAGACCCTCACTGTCACAGCCCCTCACTGTCACAACCCCTCACTATCACATCCCTCACTATCAAAGACCCTCACTATCAGAGACCCTCACTATCACAGCCCTCACTATCGCAGTCCCTCACTGTCACAGATCCTCACTGTCACAAACCCTCACTATCACAGACCCTCACTAGCACAGCCCCTCACTGTGACAGCCCCTCACTGTGACAGCCCCTCACTGTGACAGACCATCATTGTCATAGCACCTCACTGTCGCAGCCCTCATTGTCATAGCTTCTCACTATAACAGCCCCTCACTATCACAGCCCCTCACTTTCACAGTCCCTCACTATCACAGACCCTCACTATCACAGACCCTCACTATCACAGACCCTTACTGTCACAGCCCCTCACTATCACTGCCCCTCACTATCACAGCCCCTCACTATTACAGGCCCTCACTATCACACCCCTCACTGTCACAGGCCCTCACTATCACACCCCTCACTATCACTGCCCCTCACTGTCACAGAACCTCACTGTCACAAACCCTCACTATCACAGCCCCTCACTGACATAGCCCCTCACTATCACAGCCCCTCACTATCACTACCCCTCGCTATCAATGACCCTCATCATCACAGCCCTCACTATCACAGCCCTCACTGTGACAGAACCTCACTATCACAGCCCCTCACAATCAAAGACCCTCACTATCAGAGACTCTCACTATCACAGCCCCTCACTATCACTCCCCTCACTGACACAGCCCTCACTATCACAGCCCTCACTGTCACAGCCCCTCACT
>NC_057729.1:54650225-54654455 GCF_004010195.1 Chiloscyllium plagiosum
ACCCCTCACTATCACAGCCCCTCACTGTCACAGCCCCTCACACTCACTGCCTCTCACTGTCACAGACCATCACTGTCACAGCCCCTCACTTTCAAAGCCCCTCACTATCGCAGGCCCTCACTCTCACAGACCCTCACTGTCACAAATCCTCACTATCACACACTCTCACTGTCACAGACCCTCACTGTCACAGCCCCTCACTATCAAAGACCCTCTTATCAGAGACCTTCACTATCACACCCCTCACTATCACAGTCCCTCACTGTCACAGAACCTCACTGTCACAGCCCCTCACTATCACAACCCCTCACTGTCACAGCCCCTCACTGTCACAGCCCCTCATTATCAAAGCCCCTCACTATCACAGACCTTCGCTGTCACAAACCCTCACTATCACAGACCCTCACTGTCACAGCCCCTCACTATCAGAGACCCTCACTATCACAGCCCCTCACAGTCACAGGCCCACACTGTCTCAGCCCCTCACTGTCACAGCCCCTCACTATCAGTGACCCTCACTGTCACTGTCCCTCATTATCACAGCCCCTCACTGTTACAGACCCTCACTGTCACAGCCCCTCACTATCACAGCCCTCACTGTCACTGTCCCTCACTATCACAGCCCCTTAATATCACAGCCCTCACTATCACAGCCCTCACTGTCACTGTCCCTCACTTTCACTGTCCCTCACTATCACAGCCCCTCACTGTCACAGTCCCTCACTATCACAGCCCATCAATGTCACAGCCCCTCACTATCATATTCCACTGTCGCAATACCTCACTCTTACAGCGCATTGTTGTTTAAGCTGTCAATCACCTTCAGAATCCTGCATGTTTCAATGAGAGAGTTTATCCACTGGAGGTGCCAGCATTGGACTGGGGTTGACAAAGTTAAAAATCACACAACACCAGGTTATAGTTCAACAGGTTTATTTGGAAATACAAGCTTTTGGAGCGCAGCTCCTTCGTCAGGTAGCTAGTGACGTAGGATCATTGGACACAGAATTTATAGTAAAATATCAAAGTGTCATGCTACTGAACCTCACACCTTTACTCATTGTCTGAGCTGAGATATCACCTTTTTTTATAAAACCTTAAGTTATCTCAGGACTGTGACTTGAAAGAAGTTCTGGGATTTACACATTAATCAATCAAACCTGCATCCCCATTCTAAGTAATTAAAGACTTAACAGCAATCTAGGTTTGTTTAATAAATTACATCAGTTTATGACACTTTGATCTTTTACTATAAATCCTGTGTTCTATGATCCTATCTCACTAGCTACCTGATGAAGGAGCAGTGCTCTGAAAGCTTGGACTTCCAAATAAACCTGTTGGATTATAACCTCCTACTGTTTTCAAAGCATCTTAAAAAGTTACGTTAGAGCCCCCTCTTGTGGTTATGGGTACTAAATGGGAATACCCTGCTGCAGAGTTGAGATAATGTTTGACTGTGTTCTTAATATACTCTGAGTCAATAGATGTGAAGCAGGTCAAACAGCAACCGAGGTGCAGGAAAGTCAACGTTTCAGGCCGAAACCCTACGTCAGGACTGATGAGGGGGAAGGATTCCACAGTAAATACCGGGCGGGAGCAAATGGTGGGTTGGAGCGCGGAAAGGATGGGGCGGATGGTGATAGATCGATGCAGGAAGGGGGTAACTGTGGTTGGTCAGTGGGAAGGGTAGAGCAGATAGGTGAATAGGAAGATGGCTAGGTTAAGTCAGGTCAGGGAGGCGGGGAGGAGACGGAGGGGTTGATGGGACTTTGAAGCTGGTGAAGTCAATGTCAGGGTCATTGGGCTGTAAGCTCTCCAGGTGAAATACAAGGTGTTGTTCCTCCAGTTTCCATTTGGCCTCACTCTGGCAGTGGAGGAGGCCAAGGATGAATCTGTCGCTGGGGGAGTGGAGGGGGATTAAAATGGATGGTAACCGAAAGGTCAGGTTGGTTGATGCGTGCAGAGGGCAATACTCCACGAACCAGTCCCCAAGTCTGCCTTTAATCTTCCCGATGTAGAGGAGACCACAATCAGGAGCAACCGATACAATTGATCAGGTTGGATGAAATGCTGGTGAATCTCTGCTGGATCTGGAAGGATTGTTTGGGGCCTTGGATGGAGATGGGAGGGGACGTGTAGGGGCCGGTCTTTCAGAGCCTCTTAATATACTCTGCCCTGAGGAGAATGTTGGGTGCTACAGTGATTGCACTAGTGCTTCACAGCACCAGGGAGCCAGGTTCGATTCCACCCTCAGGTGACTGTGTGGAGTTTGCACATTCTCCTTGTGTCTGCAGGGTTTCCTCTGTGTGCTCCAGTTCCCTCCCACACTCCAATGATGTGCAGGTTAGGTGGATTGGCCATGAGAAATGTGGGGTTACAGATCTGGGTGGGATGCTCTTCAAAGGTCCTTGACGCCTTAATGGGCTGAATGACCTTTTTCTGCACTGCAGGGATTCTTTGATTCTCCAGTCTGTTCATATAACCATAATCCCTCAGCCCTGACCCCATTCCAGTAATTATCTTCTCTATCCTCTCACAAGTCTTCATGTGTTTAATAAAGTCTGAAACAAGAATGTAAAACCGAGACAAATCATTGGATATGCTGCCAAGAGAATATCATATTCAATTATTGGGCTCTCACTTTAGGAAAGAATTGAATGCAAAAGGATGTAAGAAGAATGTTTTATGTAAGCTACATTTTTAATTTGTTTATGATTCATTCATTACTTCCACCATTTCAGTTCTATAACTGTCTGTCAGTCTGCTTGTAAATTTTCAAAAACTAAAGGATAATTCCAATGAAGGAAGAATGGAATCATTTTTGGTGAAAATTCAGATCTGAACCCTGGAATTTTTAAAAGGATACATTAACATGAGGAGACAAGGAACATTGATGTTTTATTTTAAAATAGTGTGGCTTGTTTAATTTAGAATGTTGTTTATTGATTTAAAATGTTATGGGTTGTCTCAGCCACTGTGGTGCTACTCGGCTCAATTGTCACCATAAGGGCAGAGTTTTCAGAGCAGCTTGTTGGAAATGGGTTGGTCTGAAGCCTCCTCAGAAAGATGGAAGCGCCCATTAAAAAATATTTCCTTCTTTCAGCTTCGTTGTTACAGAGGGATGAATTTTACTAGAAATCGGATAAGCATCAATGCTGGGGAGTTTCATCAAGTGTATCTCTCTGCCAGCCCCACCATGCTTTCTTTTGTGATCTACCCAAATCCACCTTTAGAGCATGGTTCAATGGCTCATCTTTCTCCTGCCTGCCACTGAAAGTACTGACCACTACCAGGATTCCCAAGATTCCTAGGGCAGACTCCACCTCTGAAACTCAGCTATGCACTTGGTCAGGTTCTCTCAGTCCATAATTGCCAGCACAGTTCCTGCCAGTTTCACCATGTCAAACAGAGGGACATTGAAACTCCACTTCACAGAGGAGAGCTTGGAGATCCCTGTAAGCAGGGATACATGTAGCTGTTACCCATGGAGTATGCCCTGGGATATTAGTGATTGGTGTCTAAGATGGAGGGCCAGAGGAGGAAATCTGGTGATCTGGAATTGTCATGTTGCTGCTATGACTTTCATGTCAGGAACTGTCACCATGTAGTTTCAATCCAATAGGAGGGTGAATGGAAAACTGCGTATCAATAAGCCTAGACGACATCATAATTCAGGGTGTTAATGCTGGTTAATGTATGCAGTTAGGCATCTCACTGCTCACTAGTGAGGATCTCATCTTGCCTTTCAACATTTGGTTGGGAAATAGGATTGTTTTCTCTCAACATCAGGATCCTCCCAACTTTCTTGCCATTGCCCACGTAGCTGAATGGCTGGGAATATTCTGGTGAAGCTATAGCATTGGACTTAATACATGCTAAACAATGGAAGCAACGTGCAATAGATAGGACAAACTGATCCTAGCACCAATGGATGAGGATCTGCGCTCTGCAGTCCTGCCACAGTGAGTCATGAATGATAGAACATAGAAAACATAGAACATAGAAAAATACAGCGCAGTACAGGCCCTTTGGCCCTCGATGTTGCGCCGATCCAAGCCCACACTAGCCCCACTAGCCCACTATCCTCCATATGCCTATCCAATGCCCGTTTAAATGCCCATAAAGAGGGAGAGTCCACCACTGCTACTGGCAGGGCATTCCATGAACTCACGACTCGCTGAGTAAAGAATCTACCCCTAACATCTGTCCTATACCTACCAACCCTTAATT
>NC_057729.1:54654465-54693255 GCF_004010195.1 Chiloscyllium plagiosum
CCAGCCAATTCCTAGTCCAAACCTCCAACTCACCCTCAATGCCATATCTCCGTATTTTCTGCAGTAGCCTACCATGGGGGACCTTATCGAACGCCTTACTAAAATCCATATATACCACATCTACCGCTTTCCCCTCATCAACCTCCTTCGTCACCTTTTCAAAGAATTCAATAAGGTTTGTGAGGCACGACTTGCCCTTCACAAAACCATGCTGACTATCCTTGATCACATTATTCCTATCCAGATGTTCATAAATCCTATCCCTTACGATTCTCTCTAAGATTTTGCCCACAACAGAAGTGAGACTCACCGGCCTATAGTTACTAGGGTTATCCCTACTCCCCTTCTTGAACAAGGGAACCACATTTGCTATCCTCCAGTCTTCTGGCACTACTCCTGTAGACAACGAGGACATAATAATCAAGGCCAATGGCTCTGCAATCTCCTCCCTTGCTTCCCAGAGAATCCTAGGATAAATGCCATCAGGCCCAGGGGACTTATCTATTTTCACCCTTTCCAGAATTTCCAACACCTCTTCCCTACATACCTCAAAGCCATCCATTCTAATTAATTGTGACTCAATATTCACAATATTGATGGTGGACCATAAATGACAAACAGGAGGAGCAGGCTCCATACACCTCTCCATCCTCAATAAAGGCGAAGTCCAGCACATAGGAACTCACGCCCGTGGTAAGCTCTTCATGCGGCACGGTGGCACAGGGTGGCACAAGGTGGCACAGTGGTTAGCACTGTTGCCTCACAGCGCCGGGTTCAATTCCTGCCTCGGGCAACTGTCTGTGTGGAGTTTGCACATTCTCCCCGTGTCTGCGCAGGTTTCCTCCAGGTGCTCCTGTTTCCTCCCACAGTCCAAAGATGTGCAGGTTAGGTGAATTGGCCATGCTAAATTGCCTGTAGTGTTAGGTGTAGGGGAATGGGTCTGGGTAGGTTGCTCTTCGGAGGGTCGGTGTGGACTTGTTGGGCCCAAGGGCCCATTTCCACACTGTAAGTAATCTAATCTAATCTACTATGTAGGGAATCACAGTCAGTTCCTGGAAGGGTGTTCAGCTGCAGCTATTGACTCACTGTGTTTAGGAGCTGGACATGCAGGTGGACTCATTGTGGAGCATTTGTGTTGCTGAGATCATTGTGACAGTACATTCAATGAGGTGGTCCCACTGCAGATAAAGATTGCACAGGCAGGTAGGGATGGGTGACCACCAGCAGAGTGGTCTCTGCTTGACCATGCCCATCTTGAAGGAAATGCAGTTTTGGATATAGTTCAGGGCAATTTTCTCAGGGGGTAATAGCAGGAGCCAGGTCCACTGATGGCTCAGCTGCACAAGAAGGGAGGAAGAAAATTCACAATGCAATAGTGAAAGGGGAATCGTTAGTAAGGGGAGCAGACAACGGCTGCAGAAGAGACTCCAGGACGTTATCCAGCTCTGAAATAACCTTATTCCTGGTTAGATACTTGGAAACTGTCCCCATACCGATCACAGTAAAGATGGACTATCATATGCATCAATTGAATCATAGAATCCCAAGAGTGTGGAATCAGGCCATTCGGCCCAACAGGTCCACACTGACCCTCTGAAGAGCATTCCACCCAGACCCATTCCCCCACCCCATTGCTCTGCATTTCCCACGACAAATGCATCTAAACTACACATCCCTGAACACAATGGACAATTTAGCATGGCCAATTCACCCAACCTGCATAGTCTTTGGACTGTGGGAGGAAACCGGAGCATCCGGAGGAAGCTGACACAGACACAGGGAGAATGTGCAAACTCCACACAGATAGTCGCCTGAGGCTTTTTGACTTTAATACCTGAGAATTGCATGGACTAGAAATGATTTTAAAAAAGGATGGTGATGACCAAAAATAGCTGCTGTGATTACTTGAAAACCTAGGCAACTTGCATCAAATATAGAAAACCAGCTGCCTCAGAATTACCGTTTCAATCAAATGACACAGAAACCCAGTGGGTCATCGAGAAAACTGCATCATTTGTTTTACTTAGAAGGGTATGATAACTGCACATGGTGAGAAATAAAAGGCAGCATACAACTGTCCAGCTTGAATTGAAACAATGACATGGACACCAGAATCCGTAAAGAAAGGATGTAGCAGCAAGCAACCTTTGAAGAAAAAGAAAGAAAAAGCAAAATGGCTTTTTCTCTCTCTCTCTCTTTGTCTCTCTCTACTGCAGATACCAGTCCTGGTGAAAAGGCACAAACCATCTGGAACTTCAAGCTGTGTAAAATTTGCCACTACCCAAGAAATTGGTCAATAGCTTAACAGTTGGACTCAGATCTTCATTCTCACAACCTTAGGCACTCTTAAAGGCTTATGTCCGAAATGTCGATTCTCCTGTTCCTTGGATGCTGCCTGACCTGCTGTGCTTTTCCAGCAACACATTTTCAGCTCTGATCTCCAGCATCTGCAGCCCTCACTTTCTCCACTCTTAAAATTAAGCCTAATTAATCTGGGCTTAATTCTTCCATCTATTTATATGCAGTTTCTTATTCGCTCCCACAATGGAGAGAAACATGATGACAACAATCCCTGACATGAAGTTCAGAGCAGGTACTTGGCAGTTCCACCTTGGACAGTAATCCCCAAAACCTCAGGGTATGGTCCATGGGCAGCGAAAGCTTGCTCCACTGTCCACAGAGATTGGCATCAGACGCATACCAGCTTCTCAGGGCTTGTCACTCGCTCTCTTAGCACTCACTCACTGCACGTTCTTGGATGCTCAGAGCATCTCTGCCTTGATCTGCACTTTGCCACCTCATTCAGAGCTCTTCTGTCTTGCCTTCCCTGTTAGTGCTGTTACAGAGTCAAACAACTTGTCGTGGTTACTGTAGGACCATTAGAAATAGGAATAGAAGTGACAATTTTCCCCATTGAGTCAATAGGTCATGATTGTTCTGATATTCTGCAAAGCCACATTTATGAATTATCCGCATAATCCTTGATTCCCTTACTGATTAAAAATCTGTCTCAGCCTTGAATACATAAACCAGCCTCAACAGTCCTCTGCAATAAAGAATTCCAAAGATTCATAACTCTGTAAGAGAGAAAATTCCTCCTCATCTGTCTTAAAAGTGCTTTCCCTTACTCTAATATCATGCCCTATGGTCTGAGATTCTTCCACATGGTGAATGAAATTTCCTGCATCTAACCTTTCCTTATAAGACAGTCATCCATATCAGCATAATGAATCTTTTTTGGACGATATCCAATGCCAAGTCTATATTTCCTTAGATCAGGGTCCAGTTCACAGTATTCCAGCTGTAGCCTAACTACTGCCTTGTATAGTTTTAGCAAAATATCCCATCTTTTATATTCCTTGCCCTTTTGAAATAAAAGTCAACATTCCACTTGCCTTCCTTGTCACCCACTGAATTTGGATGCTAACTTTTTGTGATTCATGGACAAGGACGTCCAAGTCCCTCTGTTCTCTTGCTTTCTGCAGTTCTTTCTTCATTTAAATAATAATCAGCTCCTCTATTCTTCCAGCCAAAGTGTATTTCTTCACATTTTCTCACATTATATTCCATTTGCTAAGTTTTTCCTCTCTTATATAAACTGTCCATATCTCTCTTAAGATTCTTTATGCCATCTTCACCACTTGCCTTCCCACCTATTTTTGTGTCATTGTAAACTTGGCCATTTACTTTCCTCATGCAAGTTATAATATAAATTGGAGGTAATCATAGCCACAGTACTGGTCTCTGTAGTTAATCACTAGTTACAGGTTGCTATCTAAAATGCCCCTCTTATGCCAGCTCTGTTTTTTATTAATTGGCCAATCTTCTATCTATGCTAACATGCTTCCTCCAATGCCATGGGCTTTTATTTTATTAGGTAGCCTAATAAGTGGTATTTTTAGATTCCGTACAGTATGGAAACAGGCCCTTCGGCCCAACAAGTCCATACCGACCCTCTGAAGAGTCACCCACCCAGACCCATTTCCCTCTGACTAAAACACCTAACACTATGGGCAATTTAGCGTGGCCAATTCATCTAACCTGCACATTTTTGGACTGTGGGAGGAAACCGGAGCACCCAGAGGAAACCCACGCAGACACGGAGAGAATGTGCAAACTCCACACAGATAGCCACCCGAGGCCAGAATCGAACCTGGGACCCTGGTGCTGTGAGGCAGCAGTGCTAACCACTGAGCCACCATGCCGCCCAATATCTACTGAAAACCAAAATATATTGCATCGAGTGCTTCCCCATTGTCTATCCTGCTTGTTAACTCTACAAAAAATGACAGAACATTTGTTAGATTCCTGATGAAATGTTTATGCCTGAAATATTGATTCTCCTCTCCTCGGATGCTTTTCCAGCACCACACTCTCGATAGGAAATATATCAGGTATGATTTCCCCTCATGAAACCATACTGACTCTGCATAATGATTATTATATATATCGAAATATACTGCTATTAGATTCGTTATAAAAGACTCTAACATTCTTCCAGGAACAGATATTAAGCTAAATGACCTCTAGTTACCTGTTTTTAGTCTCATTCCCTTTTTGTATCAAAGTGTTACATCAGCAGTTTTCTAATCCTTGGGGACTTTTCCAGAATCTAAGGATTCTTGGAAGATTACCACAGTACATCCATGAGCTCTGCAGCTACTTCTTTTTAATGTCCTCGGATTTATCTCAGGAGGTCCTGACGCAGGTGTGTGTCTTTGCCAGGATTTGGGATATCTGCTGTAGACTGGAGAAGAACTTACACTGGGAATAGGAGGATTGTGGTCCACATTGGTACCAACAGCACAGATGGAACCAGGAAAAAGGTTCTGCTTAGGCAAGTGGACAGCTAGGGGCTAACTTGGAAAGCAGAACATCAAAGGTGAACTACAAGCAAATTGGTATAGGGTCTACTGGATTTGAGAGTAAAATGCATGGCTCAAAGATTAGTGTGGGAGAAATGAGTTTCAACTCATGGGGCACTGGCATCGGTACTGAAGAAAGTTGAAGCTGTACCATTGGAATAGTCTTTCCATGATAGATAATTGGAAAGACAAAACAGAGCAAGGCTTATATATACAATGGTAAGGTCCTGGGGAGTGTTACTGAACAAGGAGACCTTGGAGTGCATGTTCATAACTCCTTGAAAGTGGAGTCACAGGTAGATAGGATAGTGAAGGCAGCGTTTGATATGCTTCCTTTATTGGTCAGAGTATTGAATATAGGAGTTGGGAGGTCATGTTGCAACTGTACAGGACATTGGTTAGGCCACTTTTGGAATATTGCGTGCAATTCTGGTCTCCCTCCTATAAGAAGGATGTTGTGAAACTTGAAAGGGTTCAAAAAAGATTTACAAGGATGTTGCCAGGGTTGGAGGATCTGAGCTATAGGGAGAGGCTGAACAGGCTGGGGCTGTTTTCCCTGGAGCGTCGGAGGCTGAGGGGTGACCTTATAGAGGTTTACAAAATTATGAGGGGCATGGATAGGGTAAATAGACAAGATCTTTTCCCTGGGTTGAGGGAGTCCAGAACTAGAGGGCATAAGTTTAGGATGAGAGGGGAAAGATTTAAAAGGGACCTAAGGGGCAACTCTTTCACGCAAAGAGTGATGGGTGTATGGAATGAATTGCCAGAGGAAATGGTGGAGGCTGGTACAATTACAGCCTTTAAAAGGCATCTGGATGGATTTATGAATAGGAAGAGTTTAGAAGGATAAGGGCCAAGTGCTGGCAAATGGGACTAGAATAGGTTAGGATATCTGGTTGGCATGGACGAGTTGGATGCAAGGGTCTGTTTCCATGCTGTATATATCTACGACACTATGACTTACGTAAGTAGGTGACAACATAGCAAATGTAGTGTAATGTGGGAAACTTAAACTTACCTACTTTGGCAAGAAAAATAGATAAGTAACAAATTATTTAAATGAAGAGAAATTTCAGAACTCTGATGTGGGAGGATGTGGGATCCCTGGTGTATGTAGTTAGTATCCAATTACAGCAAGTGATGAGGAAGGCAAGTGGATTGTGTCATTTATAAGGGGAAAGAAAGTAACAAGTAGGAGGGTTTTGCTATAGTTGTACAGAGAACTAGTGAGGCCACATCTGGAGCACCATGTACAGTTTGAAGCTCCTTATTGAAGAAGTGATGGAAATGCATCAAAGGCTGTCCAGAAAAGGTTCATTCGCCTGATACCTGGGACAAAGTTGTGGGTTATCTTAAGAGGAAAATTTGTACAGTTTGAGTTTATTAGGAGAAAGTGAAGACCACAGATACTGGAGCTCAGAGTCAAGAGTGTAATGCTAGAAAAGCACAGCAGGTCAGGCAGATTCCGAGGAGCAGGAGAATCGAATCAGGTTTCCTGATGAAGCACTTATGCCTGAAACATCGATTCTCCTGCTCCTCGGATGCTACCTGACTTGCCGTGCTGTCCAGCACCACACTCTCAACCCTGACAGTTTGAGTTTATGCCTATTTAATTTAGAAGATTGCAAGGTGACGTTATTGAAGCATATACAGGCTTGAGGATACTGAATGGATATTTTCAGTTGGAGGGGGAGACAAGAGCTAGGGATAGAGATGATTAGAATTTATACCTGTTAACATTGCTGTCTCTCTTTTATCACTATTATCACTGCCTGTGTATTTTGCTCTGGACACCCTCACTTCCTCTTCCCCTTCTTAACAGGATAAAAACCACCATTTTCCATCTACTTATAGTTCTCAAGAAGAGTCATGCTAGACCTGAAATATTAATTCTCTTTCTCTCTCCACAGATGCTGCCAAACCTGCTGAGCTTCTGCAGCACTTTCCATTATTCTTTCACTTAATGATCACTTGCCGTTTATGGGTCCTACTGTACAAAATATGAGTGCCACATTTCCGACATTAAAACAGGGATTGTACGCCAAACATTTCATGGACTATAAACAGTTTGGGATGTACTGATGTCATGAAATGTACTGGATAGGTACCAACATTTCACTGAATATCTACCTAAGTTAGTTTTAACACTTGATCTAAAATGCAGTACAATACATACACAATACCGCACAGGATTGTTCTCCTGGTTTATTTATATTGCTTCAGTTCTTGAGTCAGTTATTTCTCCAGAGGTTCCTGGGAGCCTCTGAGTTAATGAGACTGCTGCTACAGGCAATAAGTCAGATTTATTATGTTTCATCTGTTTTGTCGGACAGTTGCCATCAGTTAACGATCTTCTCGTCCAGAGGACACACTTTGAATTTGATATATTGTCACAAGGCATCAATCAGAAAGCCACCCTGGCCAAGAGATGTTTTATCAAAATAGAGATCGAGAACACAAATGCTTGATAGTACAGGAACTCCAAAAGCTTTTATTTTAAAATTTGCCTGTTTGAAAATCATTATCCTCCTCTTTGTTGGATATCAGACACTTGGGTACCTGGGATGCAAGTAACTAGAATGTTGTGCTGATGTGACTATGCATTCCTTTTCCTTCTACTCTTTAAAAAGACCCATTTTCTGACTGAATTCATGATTATATTATATAATTCCATTTGTGACATCATCTTGCTACCATCAATAACACCATTTCTATCTATAGCACTTTTTATAGTTACAGAACAGAAGAAATCTGCTGCAGTACTGCTGTGTAGTATATTGCTGACAATATTGAGAACTAGGACCTGATAGTTTCAGTAGCAAACATTTCAGGCCTGTACTTAAATCAAGTAGCTGGGCCTGTAGGGGATGATTTGCTACAGTATGAATGGGAAGCCACACCTGTATAAACAGCCTTATGTATAACCAGATAGAGCTCTCATTTTGGCTAGGCAGAAGTGAGGACTGCAGATACTGGAAACCAGAGTTTAGATTAGAATGGGTGCTGGAAAAGTACAGCAGGTCAGGCAGCATCCGAGGAGCAGGAAAATCGACATTTCGGGCAAAAGCCTTTCATCAGCTTTTGCCCATAATGTCGATTTTCCTGTGCCTCGGATGCTGTGCTTTTCCAGCACCACTCTAACCTTGACTCTGATCTCCAGCATCGGCAGTCCTCACTTTTGCCTGTGAGATACGGGCCAAACACAGGCAAATAGGAATGGTTCAGTTTGGGATACCTGGTCAACATTGGCAAGTTGGGCCAAGCAATCTGTTTCCATGCTGTATGACTCAAAGACTCTAAGGCCACTCAACCCATAGTGTGGATGCCAGCTTTCTAATATCAACACATTATCTTACTTTTATTCATCAACCTCGAAGACCTTATTCTTCAGACAATGATCCAATTTCCATTTTCGAGAGCCTCAAATGAATCTGCCTCCAACAGATTCTCTGCCAGCTACATAAAATAAACTTCACCTCATATGCCTATGGCTCTTGGAGTCATAGAGATGTACAGCATTGAAACAGACCCTTAGGTCAAACTCGTCCATGCTGACCAGATATCCCAACCCAATCTTGTCCCATTTGATAGCACTTGACCCATATCCTTCTAAACCCTTCCTATTCATATACCCATCCAGATGCCTTTTAAATGTTGTAATTGTACCAGCTTCCACCACTTCCTCTGGCAGCTCATTCCATACAAACACCACCCTCCGTGCAAAAACGTTGCCCCTTAAGTTCCTTTTCAATTTTTTCCCCTCTCACCCTAAACCTATACCCTGTAGTTCTGGACTCCCCCAACCTATGAAAAAACCTTGTCTATTTACCCTATCCATGTCCCTTATGATTTTATAAACATGGTTACAGAGATGGTGCTGGAGGAAGGGTTTTGGATTCCTGGATAATTGGGGCTCTTTCTGGAGTAGGTGGGACCTCTACAAACAGGATGGTCTTCACACGAACCAGACGGGTACCAATATCCTGGGGGGGATATTTGCTAATGCTCTTCAGGTGGGTTTAAACTAATTCAACAGGGGGATGGGAACCAAAATTGCAGTTCTAGTATACGGGAGTTTGAGAGCAGTGAAGTCAGAACTAAGATTTCAAGATCGCAAGAAGGCACCAGCAAGCAAGAAGTTGGTTTGAAGTGTGTCTATTTCAACTCGAGGGGCATCAGGAATAATGTGGGTGAACTTGCAGCATGGCTTGTTACCTGGGATTTCAATGTTGTGGCCATTTCAGAGACATGGGTAGAATGGGGACAGGAATGGTTATTGCAGGTTCCGGGATTTAGATGTTTCAGAAAGAACAGAGAACAGAGAGGTGTAGCAAGGACAGTGTTATGGTTGCAGAAAGGATGTTTGAGGACTTGTCTACAGAGGTAGCATGGGCTGAGGTTAGAAACAGGAAAAGAGAGGTTACCCTATTGGGAGTTTTCAATTGGCTTCCAAATAGTTCCAGAGATGTAGAGGATAGGATAGCAAAGATGATCCTTGATAGGAGCATGAGTGACAGGATAGTTATTATGGGGAACTTTAACATTCCAAATATTGACTGGGAATAATATAGTTTAAGTACTTTAGATGGATCAGTTTTTATCCAATATGTGCAGGAGGATTTCCTGACACAGTATGTAGACAGGCCAACAAGGGACGAGGCCACATTGGATTTGGTACTGGGTAATGAACCTAGCCAGGTGTTAGATTTGGAGGTATGTGAGCACTTTGGTGATAGTGACCACAATTCAGTTATATTTACTTTAGCAATGGAAAGGGACAGGTATATACCACAGGGGAAAAGTTGTAGCTGGGGGAAAGGCAATTATGAAGTGATTAGGCAAGATTTAGGATGCATAGGATGGGGAAGGAGACTGCAGGGGATGGGCACAATTGAAATGTGGAGCTTATTCAAGGACTGGCTACTGTGGGTCCTTGATAAATATGTACCGGTCAGGCAGGGAGGAAGTTGTCGAGCGCGGGAGCTGTGGTTTACTAAGGAAGTTGAATCTCTTGTTAAGAGGAAGAAGAAGGCTTTTTTAGAATAAATATTTGAATAAATATTTAAATATTAAATAAACCTTTTTAAATCTTTTACAAAACATCTATATACAAAAAAAGAGCAATACCAAAAAACAGAAAGATAGAGGCAGTACGACAATGTCATATTATAATACAATTGGTAATGAACCACCTGCTATTCTACCAGAGCAAACCTATCTACTTAACTTAAACTAAACTGCAAACAAATTAAATTCACTGGATTCAAATTAATTTAAATTAAATTATATCTCACCATTTTATTCTATTTTACTCACTACACCTCCACTGAGGCTCCCATCCCCGGGAGCACCAGTAATTGTACCCATATTCTTTTCCCCCAGCACCCCCCTCTCAGAGTTCCATGGGCGTCCAGACTGATTCCCACGGCTATACCACGGCCCTAATTAATGTTGCTGATGCGCCTGGGTCAATGTAATTTAGAAAGGGCCGCCACGTCTCGTAAAACTGCTCCGTTTTGTGGTACACCATATTTGTGAGGTAGTCTTGGGGGGAAATGCTCCATCACCAGTCTACACCACTCCATAAGACCTGGTGGTTTTTCCAATGTCCAATTCATTAAAATGTTCTTCCCCACACAGTGGGTAAGAATGTTACACAATCTTTTCCTGTGTTCCCCCAGAGAGGGCAAATTTGGCAACCCTAGAAGAAGAAATACCGGATCCACATTAACTTTGATCCACAGGACGTGCTTTAACTCCCTTACTATAGCACTCCAGTATCTCTGGATCTTAGAACATGACCAGTAGCAGTGTGTAAGAGTGCATATATTAATTTTACAAGTGACACTCCTCTCTTGACTTTAGACAGCCTCTCTGGCGCCATATGAGCCCTGTGTAAAATCTTCAATTGTATGGCCTATGCTCTGCTTATATACTGAAATTTTCCTTCCATTTTCCCATATATCTTCCCATACTTCCAATGAGATATCCTCTCATAGCTCTCAATTCCACATCCTACAGACTCCCTCCATGTCCCCTAAGGCATGTACCTTCTGTAAATGATACAAAGTACTAACTGAAAAAGTGCCTGTACACTGGGGCACTCTTTTCTCTGCGTCTAACTTGTAAAAGTGAGCTGGGAGCATGGTCTTCCTCTCCTCCTTATCTGAAAGTCCTCGAAAAGGTCCCTATTGGACAATCCATATTTCTGACTTAGCTGGCTAAATGACATCAAGACCTCTCCATTGAATAAATCTCCCAGACAAGAGATTCCCTTATTCTCCCATAACTTAAAGCTGGAGTCCATTGTACTAGGTTTAAGTCCTGGGGCTCCTGCCAATGGGGTAGACAGTGAGGTTTTAAGCCAATTGCCCTCGTCTTGCCTCATTATCCTCCCGGCTTTCACTGTATTTAAAATGATTGGATTCTCACACTGCTCAGTCACGGATTTCATCTTATCCATAAATAGTAGATTAACTAGAGGACATCTCGACTGCGAGGCTTCAATATCAAGCCAAATCAACTCCGAATTCCCCCACCCAGTGACCAACATATGCTGACAGGGCACTTATTTGATATCTCTTCAAGTCCGGAAGATCCACCCCTCCCTCACCCTATGAAAGCTGCAATTTGGTAAGTTTAATTAGGGGGTGCATCAAATAAAAGAACCTAGCCAACCATTGAGCCTCCGTAAGACTTGTCTAGGTAGCAATAACGGGAGCATCCTCATGGAACGGTAATCCCTCCCACTGCTGCAAATCCTGTCTTATTCCTACTAATAGTTGTACATGGTTAGCTTTATACAGCTGGTGGAAGGCAGGGGTAATAAAAATCCCCAAATACAAAAAAACCTTTTGACGACCAGCTAAATGGGAACTGCATTCCATCCTTCAGATCAGGCACCTCCACTAATCCCCCCACCGGCATGGCTTCCGATTTTGTAAAGTTGATCCTGTAACCCGAGAAACCACCAAATAAATTAATTGCTTAAATCAATTGAAGAAGGGAGTCCTCCGGATTGGCCAAGAGCAAAAGGACATCATCAGTGTATAGGGTGATCTTATGCTCCCCCATTCCCACCCTTGGCACCACTATTTCAGGATCCCTCCTGATAGCCTCAGCTAATGGCCCAATCCCAAGGTAAATAACAGTGGTGAGAGAGGACACCCTGTCGACCACCTCTCCCAATACTAAAGTTATCTGACTTCGCACCATTTGTGATGACTGCTGCCTTAGGATCATTATAAAATACTGCCAGCCACCTGGCAAAGGCTCCCTCCCAAAGTGCTCTAGGACCCCAAACAGGTACGGCTATTCTATCCAGTCAAGCGTCTTTTCTGTGTCTAGTGAGACCACCAAACCCCGGGATCAATTTTTGTTGGCATACCTGCACTATGTTCAGTACCCTCCTGATATTGTTGGAGGAGCTATGGCTCTTAACAAAACCCATCTGATCTTCTTTTATAATATGGGACAACACCTTTTCCAACCTCAGGGTCAGCATCCTTGATAGAATTTTACGATCTACATTCAACAGTGAAGTTGGTCTGTATGAAGCACATTTTTCGGGGTCTTTCCCCTTCTTTAAAATGAGGGCGATATTAGCCTACCTAACAGAAGGTGGCAGACAATCCTGTGCATATGAATAGCTATACATCTCCAGAGGTGGCTCCATGAACACATTTATGAATTCCTTGTGAAATTCACTTGGGAATCCATCTGGCCCCGGTGCTTTGCCACCCTGGAGATGCGTTATTGCTTCCTGCACTTCAGTCATAGGCACATTCAACAGGGAAACCTATTCCGCGTTTATACTGGGGAGGTCCAGGTTCTCAAAAAAGGACTGCATTCCCATTGTACCATGTTCATCTCCCTCCGACCGATACAGCTCTGTGAAGTATCCCCTAAATCTAACATTGATCTTCTTTAACTGACGGGTAACCCATACCAGCCTTCTCTCTAACAGACATAATGGATTGGGAAGCTTTTTTCTTTCTAACCAGATACGCCAGATATCTACCTGGCTTATCTCCAAATTCAAACAGTCTTTGTTTAGTGAAGGAGACTTCTTTTTTTTGCCACCTGTGTATGTAATGAGTCGAGAGCCGCGCGGAGGGCCCTGACCCACTGCATCTTGACCAAAGAGAGCCTATTAAAATACGTTTCCTCGGCTATCTGCAGCCAGGTCTCCAGCATCCATTGTTGCTCCTCCCTCTGCCTCTTTCTAGTCATTGAATCTGAAATGATCAGGCCTCGTAAATATGCCTTAGTGGTCTCCCAAAGTATTGCCAGATTACTGGCAGTATCCGAGTTGATACCCCAGAACACCCTGAACTCTCTTGTAAAGTACTTAACAAATTTGCTATCCCTTAACAGAATTGGGTCCATGCACCAGTGCAGTGCATCCATTCCACCACCCTTGATTTTAACTTCTAAATACACTGGCGCGTAGTCCAAGACAGTTATATTCCCAATTTTGCACACTAACGTTCTGTCCAAACAATCCAATGGCATGAAAAACATGTCAATTCGCGTATGGCACTTGTGTGGGTTAGAATAGAAAGTAAAGTCTCTTCCATTAGGGTAGAGATGCCTTCGCACATTCACTAATCCCAACTTCTCACACATGTCCACCAACTGTCTAGATTGTGTGGGCTTACCTGCTGGGCCCCTTGGCACCCTGTCAACCTCAGGATCTGTTAAGCAATTAAAAATTCCCTCCTATGATTGTGCAGTGCACCCCAAGACCCATTAATTTAGTGACTGCATCAATTAGAAATTTAAGAGGGTGTGCTGGGGGACAATACACATTCAGGATGGCATAGTCTTCTCCATGTATTAGAGCTTTAAGAATGATGGACCACCCATGTTCGTCCTTAATTTGCTCAGTTACCTGGAAAGGGAGGTTTCTTCTTACCAGTATAGCCACTCCTCTACTCTTGGAGCTAAAGGAGGAGAAGAATACCCGATCATAAACCCCCTGCTGCAGTTTCAGATGTTCCTTATCAGTTAAAGGCATCTCCTGCAACTGGGCAATGTCCACCCTTTCCTTCCGAAGGCTTGACAGCACCTTCTTTCTTTTAATGGGGGAATGGCTCCCTTTTACATTCTAGGTGCACCACCTGAATAAATCACTAGCCATGGCCATCCAGGCCACCCCTTGGTTTCCCAAGAGGAGGAAGGTTATCTGAGGTGCGGCGAGTGACAAAGACATTAACTCAATAAAGTCTAAAAACTACTACAGCTAATAAACTAATCACTACGTTTAACTTAAGCAAACACCCAAATAACCCCTAATTTACCAGAGATCTCTCCCCTTGCCCATTGGAGGCACTCCTCCCAATCCTTGCTACCACCCCAACTCCCTCTAGCTGAGGCCGTGCTCTAGCCCCAGACAATTCACAACGGAAGAAAACCTGTTATTTACATTCTGAGAGTTAACAATGGATGCCCATTCCCCCCTCCACACATCTTAAACACAGGTATAACCACCCTCCCAATCCAAAAACAAAAGGACAGCAGTTAAAAAAAAGCCTTAGATAATACCCAACCGACCGATATAAGAAATAATTTTACATCAAGGTAGTATGCATCAAGCCGATAACCACAAAAAAAAGTGAGAGTGGAGAAAAAAAGGGGCAATTTAAATTTTTTTTAAATCCCATACCATTGTCCGTAATGATGCCCCTCCCCCCACCCCTACTCAAGTCCTTTAATTCAGAAAATTCACAAAGTCCTTTGCCTTTTCTGCAGAATCAAAATTATATACTGGCCCTCCATGAACGAAACGTAATACGGCTGGGTACCTCAAGGAATATTGAAAGTTCAGGTCCCTTAATTTTCTTTTAACTTCAAATGCCCTTCTCTTCTTAATTAGGGCTCCTAAGAAGTCCTGGAAAAACATTATTCTTGAGCCTTTGTACATTAAAGTCTTTGAATCTCTTCCCAGTTTTCTTGCTGTTTCAATCCCTAACTGTTTTTCTTTGTAATGCAAAAGTCGCATTAAGACAGCGTGGGAGCACGGGTCCAGCCCCAACTTGCGCATTGTGATCCAGTGGGCCTGCTCCACACTCAATAGGCCCGACTCCAACTCCAGCCTCAGGAATTTCGGGAGTCACTCCTCTAGGAAGTCGACGAGGTGCTCGCCTTCCTCGAGTTCTGGAAGACTCATGAACTGGAAGACACATGCTCCTGAAGGCCCCAAACCAGTGTTTGGATCCTTCCTCCCGAGACCTCCACCATGGTTTCCAATACCACGGTCCTCTCCTCCACTGCCTCCATTCTTCAGTCCAACAATTGAATCTCCTGCTCATGCTTTCTCAGCATGGCAGATAGTAGTTCCACCGCTGCCTCAATCTTCTCTCGGAGTTTGGCAAACTCCGAAAACTAACTGCTGCTGCCCCATTAAATCCAAAGGGGCCACCCCGGGATTGAGCAATGGCTGCAGGCACCCCCGATGCAGTAGGGGAGTGCCCTTCCTGCTGTACTCCTTTAGGCCCCTTTCCTTTAGTTCCTTTCATTCTGGCCTTAAAGCTGTCGCACCACAATTTTAGCAGCTCCAGATGTTCAGCAAGTTTATATTGGCAGTTTTTTTTTCTCTGAGGGGTGGATGATGAGTGGGGTAAAGGTCCACCTTGCCAGGAGGTATGATACAGAGTCCAGCAGAGCAGACCATTCAGACCACCGCCATCTTGGATCTTCAGAAGAAGAAGGCTTATATTAGACTGAGATGTGAAGGCTCAGTTAAGGCGCTTGTGAGTTACAAGTTAGCCAGGAAAGACCTAAAGACAGAGCTAAGAGCCAAGAGGGGACATTAGAAGTCATTGGCGAATAGGATCAAAGAAAACCTTAAGGCTTTCTTTAGGCATATCAAGAATAAAAGATTGACTAGAGTAAGATTAGGGCCAATCAAAGATAGTGATGGGAAGTTGTGCGTGGAGTCAGAAGAGATAGCGGAAGTGTTAAATGAATACTTTTTGTCAGCATTCACACTAGTAAAAGACAATGTGGTTGAGGAGAATACTGAGATACAGGCTACTAGACTAGATGGGAATGAGATACATAAGAAGAAGGTATTTGCAATTCAGGCAAGTGTAAAAATAAGTCCCCTGGGCCGAATGGGATTTATCCTAAGATTCTCTGGGAAACCAGGGAGGAGATTGCCGAGCTTTTGGCATTGATCTTTATGTCGTCATTGTCTACAGGAATACTGCCAGAAAACTGGAAGATAGCAAATATTGTTCCCTTTTTCAAGAACAGGAGTAGAGACAACCCTGGTAATTATAGACCAGTGAGCCTTACTTCAGTTGTGGGTAAAAGTTTAGAAAAGAATAAGTTGATTATAGATAGTCAACACAGTTTTGTGAAGGGTAGGCCATGTCTCACAAACCTGATTGAGTTCTTTGAAAAGGTGACCAAACAGGTGGATGAGGGTAAAGCGGTTGATGTGGTGAATAAGGATTTCAATAAGGCATTCGATAAGGTTCCCCACCATAGGCTTTTGCACAAAATAGGGAGACATGGGATTGAGGGTGATTTAGTGGTTTGGATCAGAAATTGGCTAGCTGAAATAAGACAGAGGATGGTGGTTGATGGGAAATATTCATCCTGGAGTTCAGTTACTAGTGGGGTACCGCAAGGATCTGTTTTGGGGGCCACTGTTATTTGGATGAGGCATAGAAGGATGGGTTTGTAAATTTGTGGATGACACTAAGGTCGGTGGAGTTGCGGATAGTCCTGAAGGATGTTGCAGGTTACAGAGAGACATAGGTAAGCTGCAGAACTGGGCTGAGAGGTGGCAAATGGAGTTTAATGCAGAAAAGTGTGAGGTGATTCACTTTGGAAGGAGTAACAGGAATGCAGAGTACTGGGCTAATGGTAAGATTCTTGGTCGTGGAGATGAGCAGAGAGATCTCGGTATCCAGGTACAGAGATCCTTGAAAGTTGCCACCCAGGTTGATTGGGTTATTAAGAAGACATACGGTGTGTTAGCCTTTTTGGTAGAGGGATTGAGTTTTGGAACCATGAGATCACGTTGCAGCTGTACAAAACTCTGGTGCTGCCAAATTTAGAGTATTGCGTAGAGTTCTGGTCACCGCATTATAGGAAGGATGTGGAAGCTTTGGGAAGGGTTCAGAGGAGATTTACTAGAATTTTGCCTGGTTAGGAGGGAAGGTCTTATGAAGAAAGGCTGAGGGACTTGAGGCTGTTTTCATTAGAGAGAAGGTTGAAAGGTGACTTAATTGAGACATATAAAATAATCAGAGGGTTAGATAGGTTGGACAGTGAGAGCATTTTTCCTAGGATGGTGATGGTTAGCATGAGGGGATATAGCTTTAAACTGAGGGGTGATAGATATAGGACAGATGTCAGAAGTAGTTTCTTTACTCAGAGAGTAGTAGGGATGTAGAACACACTGCCTGCAACAGTAGTAGGCTCACCAACTTTAATGGTATTTAAATGGTCATTGAATAGGCAAATGGATGAGAATGGAATACTGTAGGTTAGATGGCTTCAGATTGATTTCACAGGTTGGCGCAACATTGAGGGCCGAAAGACCTGTACTGCGCTGTAATGTTCAATGTTCTATAAACCTCTATAAGGTCACCCCTCAACCTCCGATGCTCCAGAGAAAACAGCCTTGGCCTATTCAGCCTCTCCCTGTAACTCAAATCCTCCAACCCTGGCAATACGCTTGCAAATCTTTCTGAACCCTTTCGAGTTTCACAACATCCTTCCTATAGCAGGGAAACTAGAATTGCAAACAATATTCCAACAGAGGCCTAACCAATGTCCTGCACAGTTGCAACATGACCTCCCAACTCCTACACTCAATGTTCTGACCAATAAAGGACAGCATACCTCTTCACTATCCTATCTACCTGTGACTCCACTTTCAAGGAACTATGAACCTGCACTCCAAGGTCTCTTTGTTCAGCAACATTCCCCAGGACCTTACCGTTAAGTGTATAAGTCCTGCCCTGATTTGGCTTTCCAAAATACAGCACCTCACATTTATCTAAATTGAACTCCATCTGCCACTCCTCAGCCCATTGGCCCATCAGATCACGATCCCATTGTTCTCTGAGGCAACCTTCTTTCCTGTCGACTACACTTCTAATTTTGTTGTCATCTGCAAACTTACTAACTATCCCTCCTATTTTCACATCTGAATCATTTATATAAATGACAAAAAGCAGTGGACCCAGCATCGACCCTTGCGGCACACCAATGGTCACAGGCCTCCAGTCTGAAAACAACCCTCCACCACCACCCTCTCTGTCTTCTACCTTCGACCCAGTTCTGTATCCAAATGGCTACCCTAGAGTGGAGGATTTCAGCACTGGGGGCATATTTTTAAGGTGAGAGGAGAAAGATTTACAAAAGACATGAGGGGCAATTTTTTTATACAGAGAGTGGTTTGTGTGTGGAATGAACATTAAGGGAGGTTGTGGATGTAGGTACAGTTACAACATTTGAAAGACTTTTAGATTAGTACATGAATAAGAAATGTTTAGAGGGATAGGGGCCGAGTGCAGGCAGATGGGAGTAGTTTAATTGGGGATTCTGTTCGGCATGGGCTAATTGGACTGAAGGCTCTGATTCGTGCTGTCTGACTCTATGACTGTATGATATCCTTTGAAGCAGGTGGTTGGATGCCATCAACGAGTTCCTGCTTTGACTCCCATCTCAAGAATCCTTGGCATTTAGATTGTTGGTGCGGGTCGGTAAGATAAGAAGTTACATATTAACGCAACATGGTCATTAACAAAAACTGATCCCCCTTCATAGGCAACTCACTGCTGCCTCACAAGAAACTTGGCTCAACATCCCAGTTGCATAAGAAAAACAATAAGTTACTCCCAATGTCGAGATAGGCTTCCTGGATGTCTCTCATGATTCATCCACATTTCTTGTGATAGCCCACATCATTCAGGCCCCTATAAAATTCAACCCACAATCGTTTTTAATGACCCAATGATTTTTCACCAGGGGTGCCCACCGCAAGGCCCTGGAAATTGATCTCCATTTCCTGGCATATTCAAGCAATTCTGGTTGGTTGGCAACCCCTAGGTAATGGTGCAAATGAATGAAGCACAGCTGCTCGGGAGGTCCCACTGTCAGATTTATAAAGATGATTATACAACATCACAGCCATGCTCCATAATCTAAATTGCTGCTGCAGGCTGATTGCACTCTGTCACATTTTAGCTGCGTATGGGAGGGAGGATTTGGCAAGCAGACATTCACGTTGTAACTGACATAGGCAAAAACATTGTGTCACAGTACCATTTAGGGCAAATGTACACCACACTGTAAAAACGATGTAATCACCACAAATAACAGTTGGCCTTTTTTTAATAAGTGATAATTATATTCAGCTGTTTGAGTGTTCAAGGGTTGGTTGTGTTTAATGACAGATCAAATTGTTGCTTTATTATTATTGTGGCAGAGCGACCGAGCTAACTACCTGGTAACTGCATATCCATCATTCTGCCAGACACTTCTCTTTAATAACCCTCTTCTAATGGCCTGCCTGTCACTTCAAGGTTACTTTGATCTATTCAAAGCTAAGCACACAATGATCGCCCTGCTGGATTTGCCTTGGAAACAGGGTAATCAGTAAATGGATTAGTGTGGTCAGATTTAAGTTAAGAACTAATGATCGAATTCTGTGCTATTTTGTTAAACTAAAAGTCTGCAAAAGTGTGTGTGTAAAGGATCCTGCGACACAATGGTAGTGTCCCTACCTCTAAGCCAGGAGGCGTGGGTTCAGGTCCCAGCTGCTCCAGCGGTGTGTAATAATATCGCAGAACAGGTTGATTAGAAAAACCATTCAGAGTGAGGACTACTTCACATTCACTGAAAGCAATTATTTTCATTTCCTTCATAAAATATTCCCCAGAGCTGTGCATAAAGACTCTTGTGGTGCTGGGGGTAGTGTCCTTACCTCTCAGCTAGGAGTCCTGGGTTCAAGTCTGATCAGCTCAAGAGGTGCGTCATAATATCGTTGAGCAGTTTAATTCAAAATGCTGTGACAGGAGTGTTCATGTGGTGCAGTGGTAATGTCCTTGCCTCTGACCCAGGAGGCCCAGGTCAATCCTGACCTGCTCCAGAGATGTATACGAATATTGTCTAGGATAATATGACTGAACAGGTTGATTAGAAAATATATAAATGCTGTTACAGGACACCAAGGTCACTGGCCAAATCCATTAATCATTTGATCTACAAAACAAGCTGGAAACATTCCCCATGTCCAGGAAGAGGGCAAGAGGGTAACTAATGGATTCTTGTCTTCTGGAGGTGGTGAGCTTGGAGGCAAGAAGAGCACTTAACTAGGCAGAAGGTGACCTGCCCAGACCCCTTCCCAGCTCTTCCCAAATAAGGTTCAATGCAAGAATGCCTATGGTTGACCTTCCTGTCCCACCACCAATTAAGGTCCTGAAATGGCTAATTGAGGACCACAGACAGGTTTCAGCCCACCGCTGCAGGGGTTAATCTAGCTGCAAGCTATGCACAGTGCCCAACAGTTCAAGCAGTTCGGGCAGTTTGTGACTGCAAGCAGTCGGTTTCTTTGATCAAAGGCAATCAGTGGTTGATTGAGCAACTGCCCATGGAGCCATTTCCCTGCCCTGCTTTATGAACCCCTTGATCTACTCCCTGTGACCCTCCAACCTCCTCCCTTTGTGGAAGTTATGTTACATTTGATGGGCCTTCCCTGGAAGAGACAATGCAAGTCTCTCACTAAATCCCCACCCAATTGCCTCGACCCCTGATGCCTCAACAAGATTCCATCCAAAGTTTCCAGTCAAGGACCTTTCATTAGTTGTGACGAGAGGTCATCGCCCTGAAACATTGAGTGGACTCTCACAGGAGGAGGCAGATGTGAGCTCTGGTGAAATGTGTAGCTGAAGCAGACAAGAAGTCTAGTGAGGCCAATCTCAGCTTTTACATTTTTCTCAAGACATGTGGCAAGTTCCTCATTAGGCAATTAAAGGGGATTTATTGCCTGTTAAATACATTGTAAACAACACAACTTGCCTCAATAATATCAGTTTCCAAAATTACGAAACAAGCTAAGTGTTGAGAAAGCCTGATATGAAAAGCAGAGAAGGTGCCTGGCCAATTTAGTTTGTTGCTTGTTTCAAATGTCCTCCATGTTGGACACTGGCATCTCAGGGCACATTCCATGGGCTCTGCCACATATACCCTACACTCACAGATATTAGCAACTCATGATCAAAACTGGAGTGAAATCTCCAGCAAATTGCAGTTAGTGGAGTAGAGTCACATAGCATGAATTATGCACTTAAAATTAATTCTAGTCACATACAGTAGAGCTGAGGATTGACAATCATCTCCATCCTGGCCAGGTCTTGTTACGTCACTGTACATGCAGCCACATTTTATCCATCAGCAAGGTTTTGGAAGATCAATTATAATTGGGGTAAGTGATTTGATGGGACAATTACCACCTGAAAATTACAATGCAGTTATTGGGAAAATAACTAACCTCTCAGCTGCTTCCACAGAATATCTTGTTTCCAATCCCAATCAATTCTCTCCCCTTGCGGGTGCTTTAATTGCAATCAGCAGCTTGTTGTAATGTGTTGGTCTGCTGCCTCTTCTCAACCCATTGAGTGCAGAAGCAAGTTTCCAGCTGGTTAATGGAATAACAGACAGTCAGCTCAACAGAACAATTCAGCTCATCAGCAGTGTTTGAAAGACAGGGTTAATTTTCCTAGAATTTAAATGCACAGCAACTGTACAAACAGATGTTAAGGTAATCAGCAAACACTTCCTCCATTCTTAGGTAACTTGGCAGAAGTAAAATGCCAAAATTTTGAAACATATTACTGATTAAAGTAAATGTTTAGGCAAGTAAAGGACCCCTAACTTCATTAATTTGAAGATTGAAAGGTTTATACAATGGAAATGTTTTTAAAAATGTTTCTACTAGCATGTAGGTCAGTGACGAGAGGACACAAATTTAAGATATTAAAAAGAATCTCCACATCCCTCCTGCAATGTTTTTATTAATTCAGTAAGCTGTTAAGATCTGAAATGATTTTTTTTTATTCTTTCATGGATATGAGCATCACTGACATTTATCGCCCATCTGTAATTACCTTTGAGAATGTGGTAGTGACTAGTCTTATTAAATTGCTGCAGTCCATATGAGGCAGGTACACCCACAGTGCTGTTGCTTCAGGATTTTCAACAGGAATATTGATATAGCTCCAAGTCAGAACAATGTGTAGCTTGGAAGAGAACCTGCAAATAGTTGTGTTTCCAGAAGGTTGCTTTCTTGGTTTTTCTGGCTGATAGAAGGCATAGGAAAATGCCAGGCTTGTTACAGACGCTGTCACTCAGGCATATAAACGCTATTCCATCACACTCTTGTCTAGTGTCTATGATCCAGTTAAGTTTCTGTTCAAATGTAACCTCCAGAATGCTGATAATGGGGGATTCGGTGATGGTAATGCCATTTAACATAATAGGGAGATGATTAGGTTAGATTGGAAATAGTCATTGCCAGACATTTATGAGGCATGAATGTTATTTACCATTTATCAGCTAAGCCTGAGCATGGCCGAAATCTTTCTGCATGCAGACATGGACTGCTTTATTATTGGACAAATTGAGAACCTGTAAGTCAAGTGATAGGAATAAAAGGCGACATTTGCAAAGCTATAACAAAGAAAAGGATAACACTTTCAAAGGGGCCTCAGTTTAATATCCCATCTGAGAGAAAACATCCTCGACTGGCCAAATAGCTTGTTTCGATGTTCTATGATTCTAAAGTAGAAAAATCTGACCAAGGAATATTGCACTCTCAGATGAAAAATGTAGGGTTTTTTATTGGATTGTGTTTAGCGATAAACTATTTGTCCAATCTATAATAGAATCTGTATTCCACCTTCCAGCTCCCTAACCCTGTAAATTGATAATGAGGTGACCTCTTAATACAAAGACAATCCACACGGTCATACAGCTACTCAGAGATAGATAAAACAATTTCGGAATGTTAGAGCTGGAGTAGATCATTTAACCCTTCATTCCTGTTCTGCTACGAAATTATATCATATCAGACCTGCAGCTTATTGTATTGTTATATCGCCTTCACTAACCTCCGATGTGCTGAAAATACTTTTCTGAAGTGCAGTCACTGTTCTCATGCAGAATTCAAGACAGCCAATTTGCAATCAACAAGCAAGTGTGATAATAGCAAAATAATTTGTTAAAAATTAATTAAAGATAAATATTGACCAAGGTACCAGAGAGAACTTTGCAATTTTCCTTTGAAATATTGCAGTGCAATCCTTTATATTCAAGTGGGAGAGAAAGGATCTCTGTTTAATATCTCATCTGAAAGGCAATAACTCCTACAGTGTGTTATTGGTACCCATGAGGTACCCATGAGAATGGCCTCAACCAGCACCTTGGGTTCATGTCACACTATGACATGACCCACTACACTTTATACTCTCTCACACACACACACACACACTTACATACACACACAGACCCTCTCTCATACACATGTTCTCTCTTACACACACAAATACACCCCTCACACTCACCCATGCATGCAACTTCTCACAGGCCTATGCCCCATCATACTCACACACACACTTTACCAAGCTTGCATAAACGCAAACACACACTCTCTCACGTGCTCTCATGTGCTCTCACACACATACACTCACATTCACACACTCTCTCTCTCTCTCTCTTTGTCTTGCACACGCGCACACATATAAGACTATGGGGTGAATTTATATTTGCAGATACATTTTATTTTACTAATTCTTAGAATGGGACTATGTGAGACAAATTGATCTTTTGGGAGGATCCTTCAATCATGATGATTCTGGCCAGGATACTCCCAAATGCTTATGTTCCAGGGTGAGGAGGGATGAACCTGCTCTCTTTCTTAAATCAATCCATCTCTAGTTGGTCACAACAAGGTTAACTTAAAAAAAACTTCCCTTATGAATAATTTTGTCCATCCAAATGTATTTGTTTTTAACGGAGTAAAATTGACCAGGATTTCTTGAGTTAAAGATAGAATGAGTTTATTAGCTAATAACTGCAAGGGGTGACAATCCATTGTTCCTTAAGGAGCTTTGTTAAACAGGCACTGAATTTATATCCGCAGTCATCTTTTGGACATATGACCTCTTTCGTAAAACATATGTTGTAATTAAAAATGTTTGAGACTGTAGCATGGAAGATGAAACTATGTAATATCCTATCACTGCTACTGCAACATTATCGATGCGATTTTTAGCATTTATTATCTGGATAATGTCCAATGGTTGATATAGAATTATGAAACAGTCAATGGGTTTGGACAATATCATAAATTGAAGTTCTGAGCCTAACAATGCCATGACAAGATTACTAGGAGCAATCCAATGGTCCCAAGTTATTGGCACAAGAAGTGGGCAATCCATTTTATCTGCTTTTACGATGTCTTTGACCTGCAGCTATGAACTATGAAATGGGCAACAAACGGTAATTGAGAGTCACCAATATTTCTCTTTGCAGACCTTAAGCCTACAGGACAGTTCGCAACCATAATTTACATCTTTAACGTGCCTTACAGGGGCCGAATAAGATAACCTTTAACACTGAGCCAAAGGAGGAAACATTAGAACTGGTGACAAAAACTTGTCTAAACAAATAGACTTTAAATTAGGGTACCAAAGGAGGGAAAAGCAGAGAGGCTGCAAGATTAGCGGCAGGTTTTGCTGCCTATGGTAAGATGAAGGAAGTGCTAGATGGACAAGAAGTCAAAAGGAATGAAGTGTTTCTGAGGCTTGTAAGGCTGAATAAGTTTGTAGAGTTGGAAAAAAAGACAATACTGTGGAGATTTTTGAGCATGGGGATGAATATTTAAATTCTAACTATAAAATAAAAACATTGTTGGGCTTAGAGCCAATGTAGGTGAATGAGTAGAGAGATAATGGATGAATAGCACCTGATACAAGTTAGAATACTTTAAGATAGTCAATAAATACAATTAGAAGACTTTGTTTTGCTTTCATCATCTGGACAGAGAGCAGACAGAACATTTCATCTTGCCCACTGTCGGAACACCCCAATTTAATTCATACTTTTATGGTATCTGTTCCAGAGCAAACTTTCCCCAGTAGCCATTATTGCTTCAAATGGAATATTCAAAGAAAAGCATTATTAACTCAGTATTTGAACCTGGCTGAACCCATACGGAATTATGCTACAAAGATCAAAGAAAGAAGGACAGTACTACTGATCCTTGAAGTTCCAGCAATTATTAGTCACTATATTTAGAGTCTGGTTCATAATTATATATTGCAAAGTAACACTGCATGTGTATGATTTCTCAGATATTATTTGTATTTTTAAAATATGGACATTTATATATTATAGTTGTTAAGTCTCAGAACCTTACAGCACAGATGGAAGTTGTTTGACCCATTGTATTTGCACCAATGATGATAGATGGCAATATGATAACAACATTAGTGATGTCTACACTGGCTCAGTCACGTTTGACATATGGATGAAGGCCATACACCCAAAAGTCTTTTTTATGGTGAACTGATCACTGGGTTATGACTCCTTCACTATATGTCAAGGGCACTGTGGCTTAGTGGTTAGTACTGCTGCCTCACAGCACAAGGGACCCAAGTTTTAGGCCTCAGGCAACTGTCTGTGTGGAGTTTGCACATTCTCCCCATGTCTGTGTGGGTTTCCTCTGGGTGATCCAGTTTCCTCCCACAGTCGAAAGATGTGCAGGTTAGGTGGATTGGCCATGCTAAATTGCGCATTGTGTTCAGGGATGAGAAGGCTAGGTGCATTAGTCAGGGGAAATGTAAAGTAATAAGATAGGGGAATGGGTCTATGGTGGGATACTCTTCAGAGGGTCAGTGTGGACTTGTTGGGCAAATGGCCTGTTTCCACACTGTAGGGATTCTAAATTCTTTAAAAAAAGTTCTAAATACCTGGATACCTTGCAAGTGAGATAAGAAGATTGTAGACATCAGCACAGACAGTTGGGAGACAGTCACTGATAATTTTGACATCTGGAAGCTGACTGTTTGGAAAGGCATTTGAAGAGTCAAGCAGAAATGAACAGATCAGCTGGCTGAGAGGGCCCAGGCAAAACTCAAGCCAGAGAATTTTGCTTCTTAGCCCAATGTCTTCCTCTGCAGCAAATATATCAGAAACTGCAACACCAGAGCAAGGTTCCTGAGACATACCAGGTGACACTTAACATAAATACCTAACACATGCAGGGCTTATGCCCAAAACGTTGACTCTCCTGCTCCTCAGATGCTAATTGACCTGCTGTGCTTTTCCAGCTCCACACTGTTCAATACTTAGCATGGAGTTGACCACTTGTATAAAATTGCAAAGATCTGAATGAGTTAACATCAAGGAGTGCCATAAGCACTGAAAACAAAAAATGCTGGAAATCACAGCAGGTTAGGCAGCATCCATGGAGAAAGAGCAAGCTAATGTTTCGAGTCGAGATGACTCTTCATCAGTGCTGACATGAAGTGTGAAGAGGGAAGCATTTATGCAATAGCATGGGAGGGTGCGGGGTTGGAGTGCTGGGGGAGCAAGGGTGCTGATAGTGCAGATTAAATGATTGGAATGTAAGAACGGCAGAACAATGGTGTTCTAACTGTCAGTTTGGAAATAACACAGTCCCTCTGGAGTGGGAGGGGGGAGGGGGGAGGAGGTGAGAAAAGATGTGGTGACAAAGAATGTGACAAGTAAGCTCAAAGGAAGGGAAGTGCCTTAAGCATCATCCACTGTGGTGATATCATGTAGACTTGTGGGCAAAACAATGCTAGATTCCAGAGCAGTAAGACCGACTGTCCTGGTCCTCCTATAATCTCTGTGACAATGTATATCATTGTAAATGTAACTGGTAACTAGCTTCTAATATGTGGTAAATACTTCCTGTTCAATACAAGAGCCTCATCCAAGGTGTACACCATCTTATGAGAGAGAAAACTGTCACACCTGGTTCTTAGAAAGAGCTATCCATATCAACATCCAGCCCAAATCCTGCTGTGTTTCTCCATAGTCCTGTAAATAGAATAGAATCCCTACAGTGTGGAACCATGCCCTTCGGCCCAACAAGTCCACACAGATTCTCCAAAGAGTACCCCACGTGTACCAATTCCCCCTACACAATATTTATCCCTGGCTATTGCACCTAACCTACACATCCCTGAATACTATGGGCAATTTAGCATGGCCAATTCACCTAACCTGCACATCTTTGGACTGTGGGAGGAAACTGGAGCACCCAAAGAAAACCCACGCAGACACGGGGAGACTGTGCAAACTCCACACAGACAGTTGCCCGAGGCTGGAATCGAACCTGGGTCCCTGGTGTTGTGAGGCAGCAGGCACCACTGAGCCACATTGCCGCCCTGCTTTCATTTTCAAATGTACAACCAATTCCCTTTTCAATTTTACTGCTGAACCACCTTTTCAGGTAGAGCATTGCAGATCCTCAGAACTCATGGTGTCGGCAATTACACAGAAACAGCTCTCTGGTTTTATTACTACCAGTTCTAATTGCCTTGCTATTTAAAGTCTTCAGCAATCCTTAGGGTGCTTATGGGCAAAGAAAATTGAATGAGCAAGGATGTATTATTTTCCTGTTGAAGTGAAGGACTGAGTCCACAGTGTTGGTGATCACCAAGAATGGAAAGGTAGAAGAGAAAATCTAGGATATCCTTATGGGTGACAAGTTTGGATTGTGAAGCACTGTCCACTTTTCAAACATGAGAATATAGTCGAATGATAAGGAATTACATAGGCATAAGGTGCTCAAAATAACTGAATTATAATTGAATAAATCTGGATTTTTTTACTGTCAAGATGTAAGTTGAGTATGTTATTTACTGTAGGAGAAAAAAACGTTTGGATGAATATTAACAATAGCAGCATTGAATAAATAAATAATATTGAGATGTGTTTTTCTACACCAAGATCAATCAACATTTATTGTTCATACTTTCCAGTTCCATTGTCAGTGGATATAAAGCCAAGTAAATAACCTCACCAGGAAGTTATTTAACATGGTGAGGATTAGATTTGAGATGGTACGTGATGTGTGTTATAGCCTAATAAGTACTTCAGTGATAGCATTGGCTTAAAATATGACACTAGTTTTAAACTTGTGACATTAAAAAACCCTAAAATACACTGATAGGAAGGTAAGATTCAGGTTGTACTAGCTGAACGCAAGTCAAAAGGTTGTGTTATTGCAAGTATTTGTTACAGCTGAACTAAAGCACATTATACATTTCTGATTACTTGATCAAGGATGAATGGCATTGTCCTTGAAGGTAAGTTATAGTCATAGAGTCATACAGTACAGTAAAGGCCATTCAGCCCATTGAGTCTGCACCAACAATAAGCTAGCAATTATTATCAACCAAACTTATTGAGATTGTCTGAGATCAGAGTTGTGCAGAAGTTTAGGAAAGATAGTTTTGTTGTTTGTTGAAAAAGTACTTTGAAGCAACTCTATTGATATTTTCATGATTATGAGAAAGATTCTCAGTCAGTTCAACATTGTTCTCAGTGTTCAAAGGTTAGTAAAACTGAAAATCTGAAGTTAAGGTAATAAAGAAAGTCATTCAAATTTCATTAATGGTTCAGTAGGTTAGGTCAGTAAGCAGCTGAGGCAAGGAAGTCTCTAGAATTGTTTTTGTTCTCTTTTTGGTCAGCTGGGTATTTGTACAAGGAAACATTTAATAAGTTTAAAAGGCTTTGAAGTGAGCCACGAAGGTATCCGTAAGCTAAAATGCATTTGCACAATGTAATATCCCCACTGCTTCCCCAAATGTGCATAGGAATATGATTGAAATTTAGCTTATATCAAAAATACTATTCTATAAAATCAAAAATCCTTCTTGAGAAATAAACCAATGCAACTAACAAAAATCAACAAAATCTGCCCAAAATCTTTCTCCTAAAATGAGTAAGCACTACTTTAAGAAAACTCAATCACAAACTCTAGAAAGTAAATATTAAACATGCCTGTTTTTTTTAAAAAAAATCTTTATTATTATCCCACTTTTGGAAATACTTGACAAGTTAGATCTTTGCTATGCTGTGGCTTGACAGACCATAATATTTTTAATGAATAGAATGTTTGGAAGAACAAAGGGAAAGAAAATTGAAATTGAAAATCTTCATCATGTGAACCTGAACAAATTAAACACAAGTTATAATGACTAAATAGGTAAATCAAACAGGTCAGGTAATGATTCTGAACCCAATACATACCACATACAATTCTATCTCTCAGGAAGAAAATGAAAAACAATGTATTATCTGACAAATTGTGGTTGAAACCCCACAGACTGAGTACTAAATGGCTGATATGGAAACACCAATACAAAACCAACTTTAAGTGACACTGTGAGTCATTAACTCCCTCCAAAACTCTGTCTTCTTCACAAGGGATTCCAATTCTTCACTTTTTAAGATTAAACTTAGACTGTCCCCAAAGCCTCTCAAATTCAGACTGCCTCAATCACAGCTCATGTCTTGATAGCTCAGGCAGCTTGAGATCTTGTTCCTTGGGTTCCCAAGACTGCACCCAAGCTTATAATTATGTTATGACCAGTCCTGCCGTGAGCTTCCCCAATCCATTACAGTTCCAACAGGTTACTCCAAATCATTGGGCTCCCAGGTGAGGAGGGATGACCTGGCTCTCCCTCTTTAGGAGAAACTGAGGACTACAGATGCTGGAGGTCAGTCAAGAGTGTGGTGCGAAAAGCACAGCTGGTCAGGCAGCATCCGAGGAGCAGGAGAATTGACATTTTGTGCAAAAGCTCTTCATCAGGAACGAGGCTGTGAGCCAAGGGGGTAGAGAGATAAATGGGAGGGGGGATGGGGCTGGGGGGAAGGTAGCTGAGAGTGCGATAGTTGGATTCAGGTGGGGGTAATAGTGATAGATTGGAGAGGGGGATGGAGCAGATAGATGGGAAGGAAGATGGACAGGTCATGAGGGCCGTGTCAAGTTGGAAGGTTGGATCTGGGATAAGGGGGGGGAAGGGAAATGAGGAAATTGATGAAATCCACGTTGGTCCTGTGTGGTTAGAGGATCCCAAAGTGGAAAATGAGGCGTTTTTCCTCCAGGCATCGGGTAGTTAGGGTTTGAACATAGATCGTTACACTGCAGTACAGGCCCTTCGGCCCTAGATGTCGCATTGACCTGTAAAACCAATCTGAAGTCCATCTAAACTACATTATTCCATTCTCGTCCATATGCCTATCTAATGACCATTTTAATGCCCTTAATGTTGGGAGTCTATTACTGTTGCAGGCAGTGCATTCCATACCCTTACTACTCTGAGTAAAGAAACTACCTCTGACCTCTGTCTTATATCTATCACCCCTCAATTTAAAGCTATGTTGCCTCGTGCTAGCCATCACTATCCGAGGAAAAGGTCTTTCCCTCCATGCCAGTCAACATCCTAGAAAATCTCCTCTGAACCCTTTCCAAAGCTTCCATGTCCTTCCTATAGTGCAGTGACCAGAACTGTACGTAATACTCCAAGTGTGGCTGCAGCATGACCTCATGGTTCCGAAACTCAATCCCTCAACCAACAAAAGCAAACACACCATATTAACAACCCTATCAACCTGGTTTGGCGATGGAGGAGGCCCAGGACCTGCAGGTCCTCGGCAGAGTGAAAGGGGGAGTTGAAGTGTTCTGCCATGGGTGGTGGGGTTGGTTGGTGCGGGTGTCCCGGAGATGTTCTCAGAAGCATTCTGCAAGTAGGCATCCTGTCTCCCCAATGTAGAGGAGACCACATCGGGAGCAATGGATACAGTAAGTGACGTGTGGAAGTGCAGGTAACTCCGATGGATGTGAAAGGATCTTTTGGGGCCTTGCATGGAGATGAGGGGGGAGGTGTGGGCACAGATTTTGCAATTCCTTCAGTGGCAGGAGAAGGTGTTGGGAGGATGGGTTGGTGGGTGGCGTGGACCTGACGAGAGTCATGGAGGGAAGTGGAATACAGATAGAGGTGGGGAGGGAAATATACCTTTGGTGTTGGGGTCTGACTGTAGGTGGTGGAAATAATGGAGGATGATCCAATGTATCCAGAGGTTGGTGGGGTAGAAGGTGAGGACTGGGGGGTTCTGTCCTTGTTGCGGTTGGAGGGTTGGGATTCGAGGGCGGAGGTGCGGAATGTGGATGAGATGCGCAAGAGAGCATCATCGACCATATGGGAGAGGACATTGTGGTCTTTGAAGAAGGAGGACATCTGGTGTGTTCTGTGGTGGAAGTGATCCTCCTGGGAGCAGCAGAGGCAGAGGAATTGGGAATAAACGATAGGGTGAGAGGTAGTGTAGTCCAAGCAGCAATTTGAGTCGGTGGGTTTGCAGAAGATGTCCATGTTGAGTTGGTCACCATTGATGAAGATTGAGAAGTCCAGAAAAGGAAGGGAGGTGTTAGAGATGGTCGAGGTGAACTTAAGGTCAGGGTGGAATGTGCTGGTGAAGTTGACGAACTGTTCAGCCTCCTCATGGGAGCATGAGTTGATGCCAATACAGTCATCAATGCAGCGGAGGAACAGGTGGGGAATGATGCCAGTGTATCTGCAGAAGATGGACTGTTCCACATACCCAATATGTGGGTGCCCATGGCTACCCCTTTGGTCTGTAGAAGTGAGAGGATTCAAAAGAAAAATTATTAAGGGTGAGGACCAGTTCAGCCAAACTAATGAGAGTGTCTGTGTAGGGGTACTGATGAGGATGTTAGGATAGAAAAAAACGGATGGCTTGGAGGCCCTGGTCATGGTGTATAGGGACTGGATGTCCATGGTGAAGATGAGCCATTGGGGGCTGGGGAAACAAAAGTCTTGGAGGAGGTGGAGGTGAGTTCAGTGGGGCAGGAGCAAGCTGAGATGATGGGTCAGCCGAGGCAGTCAGGTCAGGCTTGTGAAGTTTGGATAGGAGATAGAACCAGGCGGTGCGGGGTCCGCAGACTATGAGGTTGGAGGCTGTGGATGGGAGATCCCCTGAGGTGATGAGGCTGTGTACGGTCTGGGAGATGATGGCTTGGTGATGGGAGATGAGGTCATGGTCAAAGGGGCGGTAGGAGGAGGTGTCTTTGAGTTGGTGCCTGGCTTCAGCGGTTTAGAGGTCAGTGTGCCAAACTACCACTGCACTTCCCCACCCCCCCACCTTGTGTGCTGGTTTGATGGTAAGGTTGGGGTTGGAGCAGAGGAAGTGGAGAGCTGTGTTGTAAGGGTGAGAGGTTGGAGTGGAGGAGGGGGGTAGACAGGTTGAGGCAGTCAATATCCTGGCAGCAATTGGAAATAAAGAGATCGAGGGCAGGTAACAGACCAGCACGGGGTGTTCAGGTGGATGGGGTGTGTTGGAAGCAGGAAAAGGGGTTCTCGGAGGGTTGGCTTGGTGGAAAAGATAAGCCCAGAGGCAGAGGTGGTGGAAGAAATGTTCGATGTCACAATACCAGATGGCTTCCTTCTTTAAAGACCACAATTTCTCCTCCCACATGGTCGATGGTGCCCTCCAGCACATCTCCTCCACTGCCCACACCTCTGCCCTTGAGTCCCACCCCTCCAACTGCAACAAGGACAGAACCCACGGTCCTCACCTTCCACCCCACCAACCTCCGGATACATCATATCATCCACCGCCATTTCCGCCACCTACAGTCAGAACCCACCACCAAAGATATATCTCCCTCCCCACCCCTATCTGTGTTCCGTAAAGAGCATTCCCTTTGCAACTCTCTTGTCAGGTCCACGCCACCCACCAACTCACTCTCCCCTCCTGACACCTTCTCCTGCTACCGTAGGAATTGCAGAACCTGCGCCCACATCTCCCCCCTCACCTCCGTCCAAGGTCCCAAAGGAGTGTTGCGCATCCATCAGAGTTTTACCTGCACTTGCACACATGTCATTTACCATATCCATTGCTCCTGATGCGGTCTCCTCTACACTGGGGAGTTAGGGCACCCACTTGCAGAACATTTCAGAGACCGTCTTCAGGACACCTGCAACAACCAACCCCACCGCTCTGTTGCCAAACACTTCAACTCCCCCTCTCACTTTGCGAAGGACATGCAGGCCCTGGGCCTCCTCCATCGCCAAACCCGAACTACCCGACGCCTGGAGGAAGGACACCTCATCTTCTGCCTTGGGACCATCCAACCACATGGGATCAATATGGATTTCACCAATTTCCTCACTTCCCCTCCCCCCACCTTATCCCAGATCCAAACTTCCAATTCAGCACTGCCCTCTTGACCTGTTCTACCCTTCCTACTTCCTTCCCACTATATCCGCTTCACCCTCCTCTCCAACCTATCACCATTACCCCCCACCTTCATCTACCTATTGCACTCTCAATTCCCTTCCTCCCACCTCCTCCCATTTATTTCTCCACCCCTGTGGCTCACAAGCCTCATTCCTGATGAAGGGCCTTTGCCTGAAACGTCGCTTCTCCTGTTCCTCGGATGCTGGTTCTCCCTCTTTATTTACTCCCCTTTTCTTAGTCATAACAGGATTAATTTGTCTTTTCTTGTGGGTACCTGTCTCCCAGACCAAAAGAATTGATGTTGTGAAAAGACCCTATTTGACTTGGCTTTTTTGATTTAACAAAATGTGAATCTATTCCGAACGTGAGAGAAATGATAATGCAACATGTAAAACAGAGATTAGGATAAATAGCAAGTTTTAAAAGATATCTGGATTAATTTCTGAATCATTGATGAATGAGAGTAAATCATTGTGGCCATTACATGAAACAGTATCTTGAAAGTTGAATTTGATTGTTGTAGTTATTTTGAAATTGCTGCTCTCACTGACTGAAATTCTTCAGCTACTTTCATTATGATGCTGTTTGGCTGATCACACAGAGGAAGAGAGTGTTTTATCTGTAATGTAGGGATGTTTGATGGCTATTCCAAGTTGTAAGCTTCACAGCATAAATAATCTATAACATAGCATGATTTGGAGATGCCGGTGTTGGACTGGGGTGTACAAAGTTAAAGATCACACAATACCAGGTTATAGTCCAACAGGTTTAATTGGAAGCACTAGCTTTCAGAGTGCTGCTCCTTCATCAGGTGGCTGTGGAGTACGTTGCTATAAATTCTGTGTCTTACAACAATGTACTACACAACCACTTGATGAAGGAGCGTCGCTCCAAAAGCTAGTGCTTCCAATTAAACCTGTTGGACTATAACCTGGTATTGTGTGATTTTTAACTTTATAATGTAACATGTCTGGTCACTAACACAGATGGCCAGCAGCAGTCAGTTTTTAAGTCCTTTTTTTGTATAACTCCAGAAGGGAAAAACACAAACATGTCTGCAGGAGATGGTCTTCCAACTGAGAGGGAATGTGGGTAGCCAGCCTGATATCAACTCTTATTTTTTACTCTGTTTGAAGGTTCCTTGACTCTGAACAAGTACAAAATTCCATTTTTCAACACAAGACTATCAGACTGAATTTGCATTGTTAAAAGTCACACAATACCAGGTTATTGTCCAACAGGTTTATTTGGAAGCACTAGCTTTTTATTGTCCAACAGGTTTATTTGGAAGCACTAGCTTTTGGAGCGCTGCTCCTTCATCAGGTGGTTGGTACCTAAAGAAGGAGCCGCACTCCGAAAGCTAGTGCTTCCTTTGTACACCCCAGCCAACACCAGGTCCTCCACATCATGAATTTACATCCATTGCCATCTTTTGGCTCCAGTAATTTTTCTTTTAAAAAAAACATATTGGAATTAAAAATTCAAATGTCCATAAGCACATAGAGATTCTGGTTCATCATCATGACAATCACCAGCACAATTTCAGCTTTTGTCACCAGCAACATCGCTGAGCTGCCACTGAAATTATCCAATCGTTTTAGATTAGATTACTTACAGTGTGGAAACAGGCCCTTCGGCCCAACAAATCTACACCGACCCTCCAAAGAGCAACCCACCCAGACTCATTCCCCTATATTTACCCCTTCACCTAACACTACGGGCAATTTAGCATGGCCAATTCACCTAACCTGCACTTTTCTTTGGACTGTGGGAGGAAACCGGAGCACCCGGAGGAAACCCACGCAGACACAGGGAGAATGTGCAAACTCCACACAGACAGTTGCCCGAGGCGGGAATTGAACTCGGGTCTCTGGTGCTGTGAGGCAGCAGTGCTAACCACTGTGCCACCGTGCCACCCGTGAACTGTATCAACTGCATCAGGTAAGCTCATGGGCTTCCCACACCTCTGCTCCTGACTGCAAAGAACTAACAATGACACCCAATATACTGATTGTAATAAGAGCATCCAGCTGGACCACATAGAACATGAGTTCCCTGATTGGGATTGTTAATCTGGTCCATTCAGGGAGCACTGGCTGACAGAGAGAACATAGAACATTGAACATTATAGCGCAGTACAGGCCCTTTGGCCCTCAATGTTGTGCCAACCTGTGGAACCAATCTGAAGCTTATCTATCCTACATTATTCCATTTTCATCCATATGGTTATCCAAGGACCATTTAAATGCCCTTAAAGTTGGTGAGTCTACTAATGTTGCAGGTAGTGCGCTCCATGCCCCTACTATTCTCTGAGTAAAGAAAATACCTCTGACATCTGTCCTATATCTATCACCCCTCAATTTAAAGCTATGTCCCCTCATGCTAACTACAACTATCTGAAGGAAAAGGCTCCCACTGTCCAATCTATTTAACCCTCTGGTTATCTTATATATCTCAATTAAGTCCCTTTTCAACCTTCTTCTCTCTAACAAAAACAGCCTCATGTCCTGATTTGGAGATGCCGGTGTTAGACTGGGGTGTACAAAGTTAAAAATCACACAACTCTAGATTATAGTTCAACAGGTTTAATTGGAAGCACACTAGCTTTCGGAGTGTCGCTCCTTCATCAGGTGGTTGAGAGGGAGCAGCACTCCGAAAGCTCATGTGCTTCCAACTAAACCTGTTGGACTATAACCTGGAGTTGTGTGATTTTAAACTTTGTAGCCTCAAGTCCCTCAGCCTTTCCTCATAAGACCTGTCCATACCAGGCAACATCCTAGTAAATCTCCTCTGAACCCTTTCCAAAGCTTCCACATCCTTTCTATAATGCAGTGATCAGAACTGTCTGCAATACTCCAAGTGCAGCCGCACCAGAGTTTTGTACAGCTGCAGCATGACCTTGTTCGTGGCTCCAAAACTCAATCCCTCTAACAAACAAAAGCTAACATACCATATGACTTCTTAACCACCCTACCAACTTGGGTGGCAACTTTAAGCGATCTATGTACATGGACACCGAGATCTCTCTGCTCATCTACACTACACTAAAGGTGGTAGGTGCCTGGAATGCATTGCCAGCAGAGGTAGTAGAGGCAGGCATGGTAGATTCATTTAAGATGCGTCCGGGCAGATGCATGAGTAGGTGGGGAGCAGAGGGATACAGATGCTTAGGAATTGGGCGATAGATTTAGACAGTGGATCTGAATCAGCTCAGGCCAGGAGGGCTGAAGAGCCTGTTCCTTGGTTGTAAATTTTCTTTGTTCTTTGTTCTACCAAGAATCTTACCATTAGCCCGGAACTCTTTATTCCTGCTGCTCCTTCCAAAGTGAATCACCTCACACTTTTCCACATTAAACTCCATTTGCCACCTCTCAGCCCAGCTCTGCAGCTTATCCAAGTCCCTGTGTAACCTGCAACACCTTTCAGCACTATCCACTATCCGCAAATTTATTAACCCATCCTTCTATGCCCTCATCTAGGTCATTTATAAAAATGACAAACAGCAGTGGCCCCAAAACAGATCCATGTGGTACCCCACTAGTAACTGAACTCCAGGATGAACACTTCTCATCAACCACCATCCTCCGTCTTATTTCAGCTAGCCAATTTCTGATCTAAACTACTAAATCACCCTCATTTCCTCGCCTCTATAGTTTGTGCAGTAGCCTACCGTAAGGAACCTTATCAAACACCTTATTGAAATCCATATACACCACATCATCCGCTTTACCCTCATCCACCTGTTTGGTCATCTACCCTTCACAAAACCATGTTGACTATCTCTAATCAACTTATTCCTTTCTAGATGATTACAAATCCTTTCTCTTATAACCTTTCCCAACACTTTACCACAACTAGAGAAAAGCTCACTGGTCTATAATTACCAGGGTTGTCTCTACTCCCCTTCTTGAACAAGGGACAACATTTGTTATCCTCCAGCCTTATGGTACTATTCAAAGGTTATGCATTCTCTTCCCTGGTTTCCCAGAGAATCCTAGGATAAATCCCATTATGCCCAGGAGACTTATTTATTTTCACACTTCCCAGAATTGCTAACACCTCCTCCTTGTGAACCTCAATCCCTTCTAGACTAGTAGCCTGAATCTCAGTATTCTCCTCAACAACACTGTCTTTTTCTAGTGCGAATACTGACGAAAAATATTCATTTAGCACTTACCCTATCTCCTCAGACACCACGCCCAAATTCCTACTACTATCCTTGATTGGCCCTAATCTTTCTCTAGTCATTCTTTTATTCATGATATACCTATAGAATGCTTTGGGGTTTTCCTTGATCCCTATGTCCCCTCCTGGCTCTTCTTAGTTCTCTCTTTAGGTCTTTCCTGGCTAACGTATAACTCTTAAGCTCCCGAACTGAGCCTTCACATCTCATCCCAATATAAGCCTTTTCTTCCTCTTGACAAGAAATTCAACTTCTTTAGTAAACCATGGCTCCCTCGTTCGACTACTTCCTCCCTGTCTGACAGATACTTACTTATCAAGAACACGCAGTAGCTGTTCTTTGAATAAGCTCCACATTTCTATTGTGCCCAGCCCCTGCAGCTTCCTTCCCCATCCTATGCATCCTAAATCTTGAATAATTGCATCATAATTGCCTTTCCCCCGGCAATAACTCTTGCCCTGCTTTATATACCTAGCCCTTTCCATCGCTAAAATAAACATAACGTGGTCACTAACACCAAAGATAAAAAGGTGTGTGTCAGAGATACTAACACTCTGGTGCCTGATTCTGTATGCAGTCTATAGTCAAAAACTAGACGAAAATGAGGACTGCAGATTCTGGAGATCAGAATCGAGAGTGTGGTGCTGGAAAAGCACAGTAGATCAGACAGCATCCGAGGAGCAGGAGAATCAAGGTTTCAAGCATATGCCCTTCATTAGGCTTCCTGATGAAGGGCCTATGCCTGAAACATCGGTTCTCTTGCTCCTCAGACGCTGCCTGACCTGCTGTGCTTTTCCAGCACCACACTCTTGACTATCATCAAAAATTGTTCATGTGTAAATAAAAGATTACTTGGCAACGAGTTTCTGAGCTCTGTGGAGGTCTTTTTAGTCTGAACCTATTTCCACAGCACCAAAGCCCACTTCATAGACCACAAGATATGTGAGCAGAAATAGACCATCCACTCCATAGAGTCTGCTACGCCATTCAATGAGATCACGGTTGATCAGATAATCCTCAACTTCACTTTCCTACCTTTTCCCTGTAACCCTTGATCCCCTTTCTGATTAAAAATCTTTCTAAATCAACCTTGAATATACTTCACAACCCAGCCTCGACAACCTCGGGGGCAGGGAAATTATGATGCGGTGAGGCACGACTTAGGATGCGTAGCTTGGAAAAGTAGGCTTCAAGGGAAGGGCGCAATTGATATGTGGAGCTTGTTCAAGGAGCAACTATTGAGTGTCCTTGATAAGTATGTACCTGTCAGGCAGGGAGGAAAGGGTCGTGTGAGGGAGCCGTGGTTTAATAAGGAATTGGAATCCCTTGTTAAATGGAAGAGGGCGACCTATGTAAAGATGAGGCGTGAAGGTTCAATTGGGGCGATTGAGAGTTACAAGGTAGCCAGGAAGGATCTGA
>NC_057729.1:54693392-54713558 GCF_004010195.1 Chiloscyllium plagiosum
ACACTATAGGGCAACCCATTTAATATGCACACCTTTCGATTGCGAGAAAAAAAAACAGAGCACCCAGAGGAAGTCCATGCGGAGAATGTGGCCGCTCCACACAGTCATTGGAGGGTGGAATCGAACCCCGGTCCTTGGCACTGTGAGGCTTCAATGATAGCAACCCTTAAATCTCTGTGGATTCACACCATTACTATAGATGTTGGAGGACGATGGCCTAATGGACCTATCACGAGATTGTTAATTCATAGACTTAGGTAACATTCCCCATGGCAGATGTTAGAACTTCAATGAGTCCAATGATGATGATGAAACAGTTGTCAGTTGTCAGGAAGAAAAACCATTTCATTCACTGATGTCCTTTGGGGAAGGCGATCTGTCATTCTTACCTCATCGACCCCACATGTGACTCCAGACCCGTAACAACCTTGTTGACTGTTACATGCTCTCTGGGCAATTACAGAAGCGTAGGAAATGTTTACCTACCCAGCAATACCCAAATCCCTTTAATTAAAAAAAAAATGGAGTTTCTCATGCACAGCCAAATCCCTGCTGCAGCCATAACTCCCTTTTTCGATTTTACTCTGGGATTGGATATCCCCACAGTGAGTGCATCATCACAAATATGAAATGATCAACTCCAAATTTGATCCAATTTAAAAGATCAAAAAATGCAGGAAAATAAGGCATTCTTCCTCCAGGTGTTGGATTGGAAGGTTTGCGATGAAGGAGACCCAGGACCTGCATGCACTTGTTGAGATGTTTATGCACGTGGCGGTAGGGTTTTTAAGTTCAGGTGTCCCAGAGATGTTTAGTGCAAAACTTGCACCCGCACCTCTCCCCTCACCTCCGTCCAAGGCCTCAAATGATACTTCGACATATGACAGAAATTTACCTGTACTTCCACCAATGTTACACCTGATGTAGTCTCCTCCACATTCGGAACATCTCTGAAACGCCAACACCAACTGTTATGAAGGGTTGGGTGTACTTTAAGAGGGTTAAACGCAGCAGAACTATCAGATGCAGCACCAAATGTTCTCAATAAAGTAAGAATGTAATATTTGGTAAAACAACTCGATTAGCTCGTTGCCTGGAGACAAAAACAAATTTGAATTCGGCCAATCAGTTTAAATTATATTTCGAAAAATATGAAACTCCAGTCCAGTTTTGAATTGATTATATTGACAATCTTAAAAGTCAATGACACAATCTGATGCTCTGGGGTATAAAACTGGGAAAATTTAATATTTGGGAGGAGAACTGCCATGCCACCAGTCTGCCTGAAAAATAGCTCTCTTAAAACTACTTTATAAATCTGTAATTTCTGATGCAGAAATTCCTATGAGGAAGATAAGAAGTCACAGGAAGATCCAAATAGATCAATTGAAAGCTGCCTGGTTGAGTGATAAGAAATGTGGTTTAGGAAATCTTAATTGGGAGTTTTTGGTAACTGATTTCATAGAAGGGAAGGTAAAAGATGGGTTAAAGTAAGTATTTTTTCATAGTTGTGAGTTAATTATTCTCTGTTACACTTTAAGAAATAAAGTAGTTAATTATTACTTTAAATAGAACTTGGCCATTCGAATATTTACAGATTACAGCTAAATATTTCTGTGTTGCTCGTTTTAAATTAGGCAGAAAAGTTAACACCGACCATCCCCACTGCTCCATGGCCGAACACTTCAACTCACCTCCCACTCCCCCAATGAAGGATATGGAGGCACTTATAGGAAGGATGTGGAGGCACTGGAACGTGTGCAGAGGAGGTTTACCAGGATGTTGTCTGGTATGGTAGGAAGATCGTATGAGGAAAGTCTGAGGCACTTGGGGTTGTTTTCATTGGAGAAGAGAAGGTTTAGGGGTGACTTGATAGAGGTGTACAAAATGATTAGGGGTTTAGATAGGGTTGACCATGAGAACCTTTTTCCACATATGGAGTCAGCTATTACGAGGGGTCATAACTTTAAATTAAGGGGTGGTAAGTATAGGACAGATGTTAGGGGTAGATTCTTTACTCGGCGAGTCGTGAGTTCCTGGAATGCCCTGCCAGTAGCAGTGATGGACTCTTCCTCTTTATGGGCATTTAAACGGGCATTGGATAGGCATATGGAGGATAGTGGAATAATGTAGGTTAGGTGGGCTTGGATCGGTGCAACATCGAGGGCCAAAGGGCCTGTACTGCGCTGTAGTTTTCGATGCCTATGTCTATAACCCTCTGTGGTAAAGAATTCCACACACTCACTCCCCTCTGAGAGAAGAAATTCCTCCTCATCTCTGTCTTAAATGTGTATGATTATGCCCTTTGGCAAACCTTACCACATTTACCATGTCAAATTACCATAAGAACCTTGAATCCTGTTCTGAAGAAGGGTCACTAGACCTGAAATGTTAATTCTGCTTTCACTCTACAGAAGCTGCCAGACCTGCTGAATTTTCCCAGTAATTTCTGTTTTTGTTTCTGATTTCCAGCATCCGCAGTTCTTTGTGTTTTTTGGCCTAAGAATCTTTTAATGAAATCACCTCTCAGTCTTCTAAATTCCAATGAGTACAGGCCCAACTTACTCAACCACTTCTCAGAAGACATTCCCTCCATGCCTGGTTTCAATCTAGTGAACCTTCTCTGGATTGCCTCTATTGCCAGCTTACTGCCAGAGTTCCAAAACTGTTCACAAGATTCCACCTGTGGTCTTCCTTCTGCCGTTTAGAGTTTTAGCAAAATTTAGTCCCCCATTCCCTTTGAAATAAAGGTCAACATTCCATTTGCCTCCCCTAATATGTTCTAAATTTAGACACTAATTTTTTATGATTCATGGACAAGGACTCCCAAACCCCTCTGTTCTGTAACTTTCAGCAAATTTCTTCATTTAAATAATATTCAGCTTCTCTATTCCTGCTGAAGTGCATAACCTCTCATTTTTTGACACTATATTCCACCTTCAAGTTTTTGCCTACTCACATAACCTGTCTATACCCCACTGCGACTCCTTAAGTCATCCTCACCACTTATATTCCAACTTATTTTGTGCTATCTGCTGACTTGGCTATTTACTTGCTTCATCCAAGTTATTTACATCTGTTATAAATAATTGTTTCCCTAACACTGATTCCATTAGTTACAGTTTGCCATCCTGAAAATGCCCCCTGGGATAGCTCATGAACGTTAACTGTCTGGAGTCTACTTAGAACTGCACTTGCTGCCTGGGGCCATTTTTCTTCAGCATTCTTCCAGGTCCAAATTGATACTAACTTCTTGCCCTCAACGCATCCGGAAATCACTGGAAACCAGAGAACTTTCTTCAGCTCAACCCGTCTCCATTATGACATAACCTGCCCTGAGCTGACCTTGACAGTTCACTGAATGCTTTAATGCTAATTCAGCTCTAATTTTCTCTAGACCTTCATTATTGTAAGCTTTGTAGACTACATGTCTCCAGTTAAGTAAGCCCACCTGCTTTTATGTAGCCCATCTCTCCTATTCTGATTCTATTAAACAAACATGGGTAACTTTCTGAACTGTCACTTTGTTTTAGGTAAAGACCAAAATTTTAATTGACTTTCCTTCCTAGGTGTTGAGGCAACGTGTCTCCAACATTTAAAGTGCTCTACAGACTTTAATGTGTTTCAGTTGACTATCTCATTTTCTGCTGTTAAATTTTAATTTCTAAATTTCAAAATTATGTACTAAAACTCATGAATCAGCAATTCACAACAATGTTCCTACTGTGATGTCTTTACTTCTCTGGGGCAAACCACATGAGTTAGAAGGCTGGGAAGCCCAACCCTTGCTAGCGTAAGACAGGAGCCTGTATGAAGCATAAGCTGCTCTGGCAATAAAAAGCCTTTAGCAGCAGCATCGTCATCAATGCCTATTGTAAGCTGCAGCCTCAGCAGACCTGTTCTTCTGACTAATGCAGGAATGTGTACAGCTGTCAGCTGATTCTGGAACAAAAACACTGGAACATGTTTACATGTAGCTTGAGGTTTCAACTCTTTGTACTTAACTTCTATGCCTCCTACGTCCTTATCAAGCGAAGCAATTGGAAGAGCTGAAGGAAAGAAACTAAGCCTTTGAATTTATAATATAACTTCCATAATGCTGCAAACTGCTTTCACACAATGCATTCACTGTTGTACTACAGGTGAAATGGCAATCAAATTGCTCACAGCAAGCTGCAATGCAATCATTACCAAATAAATTTTCCACTGATATTGGCTAGGGGATAAACGTGGGCGAGAACATCTAGGAGAACTCCCTTACCCTTTCCTGGCAGACAAATGTGAAAAGAGGCAAAACTGGGTGACTCCAACTTCTCATGAACACAAAAAGATTTTTTTGTAGGTTCTTTTCAGGGCCTTTGCTTTCACTCAGTAGGCTGTAACCTCAATTTTCATGTGTTTATGAGATTGTCGGAGTCAGACAGACTTCAACCATTCATGAAAACAGCAGTATGGTAAAGACTCATGGACACAAACAAAATAACAACTGTACCCAGTTTCAGTCTAATTCCCACCCAATCTGGCTTCCATATGAAGGCACTTATGATTTGCCCTAATGTGCCTGGCCTAATTGATCTGGTTAATTACAAAACTATATTTGCAATGCATTTTTATTTGTTGATGCTATTATTTTTGTAAAGTAAATATACAGTCTTCCATTATACTCTACCTGATTCAAACCTAAAGTATTATTGATTGCACAGAAATGAAAATTGAAAATGCAGAGCTAAATATAGGTTAATACTATCCTGGAGGCATTGCAATCAGGCCCATTTAAAGCTTTATTTTGACAAATAGGCTGAATATGCCAGCATGTCCTTGGTTTCAGTGAACCAAGTCACAGTTTTAAAGGATCATCCTGTTCAACATCATGGTGAGAAATTGCATTGCAAAAGAACAGAACGTGTTCAGACTTGAATAAGCAGTTAATGATGAGCACTCCAAATCCAGATCAATTTCTCATCATTTGTGGTGTTTTACCTGTACACTTGCATCCATGCTGCTACATTATTATGGCGCTTACATCCACTTTCAGTATGGTAGGATAATATTACCTGCTTAATTTTCCTAATGGAATTCCATTTGGTTCCCATTTATTGGGGTTTGCTACTAATGCCTATATCTAAATGAGTGACCACAAACTGCAGTAAATGTTCAGTAGCTTAGTCTCAGTTGTGGTTCAATAAGTAAAATTCTTATGTCTGGGCAGAAGGTGATGGGCTCCAGTCCGACACAAAGGCTTCAACACAGAACCTAGACTGACATTAAAATGTAAAATGGGGAAATACTGCAGTGGTGGAGGGCTAACTTTTGAATAAGATGTTAAACTAAAGCCCTATCCATCAACTCCGTAGACGTAAAAGATCCCATTTAATTATTTCGAAACACAGCAGTAAGTTCACTGCAGTTTCCTAATCAATATTTATTCGTTAACTAAGGTCACCAAAGGTGGAATATTGGGTGCATTACATTGTAATATTGCTAAATTACATATGTTACATTGCTATTTGTGGCACCTTATGCATTGATTGGCTTCCACAGTTTCTACATTATAATAGTGACTGCATTTCCAGAGTGCTTCATTGAGTGTAAGGCACTTGAGGATGTTCTAAGTCTGGGAAAGGTTATATATAAATGCAAATAATCTTTTTCTGTCATTTGATAGGGTGTTTTAGGCCTACATGAGATTTTAAAAAAGATACAGCAAACATTGGAATATAAAATCACACATTAATCCAATGACATCAACTTTCTTTTATACCTCTAAAGGGGTGAGGGGACTTTACCTGAAAAGCAGCATTTATTGCCTATCCAAATTGCTCTAAGATGCCGGCTTTTGTTTTAAAACTGTGCAGTCTCTGTTCTGACAGTGGTCATATAGTAATGTAGAATAGAGAATTTCAGCATTCTTGACTCAGTGACGATGCAGGTGTAAGTCTGGATGTGTGACTTGGATATAAATATGGACCACAATATCTGGATGTAGGTTTGCTCGCTGAGCTGGAGGGTTCATTTTCAAACTTTTCATCACCATGCTTGGTAATATCTTCAGTCAGCCTCCAGATAAAGCAATGCTGGTGTTTCCTGCTTCCTGCGAGCAAACCTACATTCAGAATCTCAACCTGAGCTACAGATCTTCTCAAAACTTGCTAGGACCACAATATTGTTGTTTTGAATAGATTTTCATCTTGATGGAAAACTCTGAGCAACTGTCAAAGTATTTTGGTAAGTTAATGTCATGCATGCTGTAGATTGTATAATCTGTAGCCATATTTTTCTGTGATTGATATTGTGCCCAGTGCTACGACACCAATCAGATGAGTTGTTCTTTACTGAGCTTTTGAAATTTTACTTTGCTTGCACCTAAAACCTGAAGGAGACTTTTTTGAAAGTTGTTTTGTGCGATGTCAGCATCGCTAGGTAAGCCAAAGTTTGTTGCCCACCCCTAAATGCAGTTTGACTTCTGGCATCTTTAACTGTTGGTAACCATCTCCAAATTTGCCTCCCCCCCCACTAAGATGTGTAAGCTAAAACAGACATAGTGAATGCAGCCGTAGAGAGAGAAAAACAGCTCATGTTTCAAGTCTGGTATAACCTTACTTCAGGACAGAATTCTGAGTTTTTCTTTAAAGTTTCACCTACATTCTCTGTGTTTCTCTCAGATTACCAGCATCTGCAGTATTTTGCCTTAATATGAGGTATGTTGGGTGTCTTGTTAAAAATATACAAGGCACTAGTTGGACTACTGTAAACAGTTTCAGTACCCTTAGAGAAGATATACTGGATGAAGGGACTGGGGGTGTTCTGGCGAAGTTCGCTGATGATACAAAGTTAGGTGGACAGGCAGGTAGTTCTGAGGAGGTGGGGAGGCTACAGAAAGATTTAGACAGTTTAGGAGAGTGGTCCAAAAAATGGCTGATGAAATTCAACGTGAGCAAATGAGAGCTCTTGCACTTTGGAATAAAAGAATACAGGAACGGACTATCTTCTAAACAGTGAGAAAATTCCTAAAGTCAAAGTACAAAGGGATCTGGGAGTGCTAGTCCAGGATTGTCTAAAGGTTCACTTGCAGTTTGAGTCCGTGGATACGAAAGCAAATGTAATGTTGTCACTTATCTTAAGAAGGTTGGAATGTAAAAGCAGCGATGTGCTACTGAGACTTTATAAAGCTCAGTTAGGCTCCATTTAGAATACTGTGTTCAGTTTTGGGCTCCACACCTTAGGAAGGACATGCTGGCACTGGAGTGTGTCCAGCGGAGATTCACATGGATGATCCCTGGAATGGTAGGCCTAACATACGATGAATGGCTGAGGATCCTGGGATTGTATTCATTAGAGTTTAGAAGGGTGAGGGGAAATCTAATAGAAACTTACAAGATAATGCCTGGCTTAGAAAGGGTGGACGCTGGGAATTTGTTTCTGTCAGGTGGGATACTAGGACCTGTGGGCACAGTCTTAGAATTAGAGGGAGTCAATTTTAAATGGAAATGAGGAGACATTTTTCTGCCAGAGAGTGGTGGGCCTGTGGAATTCGTGCCACGGAGTGCAGTGGAGGCCGGGACGTTAAATGTCTTCACGGCAGAGATTGATAAATTCTTAATCTCGCAAGGAATTAAGGGATACGGGGAGAGTATGGGTAAGTAGCATTGGAATGCTCATCAGTAATGATTGAATGGTGGAGTGGACCCGATGGGCTGAATGGCCTTACTTCCACTCCTATGTCTTATGGTCTTACACTGGCATTGGAGGAAGTCAAGAGTGATTTTCTGATGAAGAGAGACTGAGTACATTGAGATTGAACACATTTTTAGTAAAATGAGAAAATAAGAGACAACCTTATTGAAACATACAAAATTCTTAGGGGACCTGATAGGGTAGATGTGGTAAGGTTGTTTCCCCTTGTGATAGAGTCTAGGACCGAGGGCAACATCTCAGAGTAAGGAGTCACCCTTTTTAACACAGGGATGAAGAATTTTTTCTCTCAAAGGATAGTGAATTTGTGGATTTCTTTATTGCAGTGGGCAATCGAGATTGGGTTGTTAAGTATATTTATGACTGAGATTGGCAGACTTTTAATCAGTAAGAGAATCAAAGTTGAGGGGATAAGGCTGGAAAATGGAGTTGAGGATTATCAAATCATTGAATGAGAGAGCAGACTCAATGACTAAATAGCTTGTTTCTGCTCCTACAACAGAGTCTTATGGTGCATTGCCTCTCAGCAGTGAGTTTAGCCCTGAGCTGTACACTATGATAAATTATCTTAGCAGATAGCACTTATGTTCAATGCTCCCTGCATCACAGCAAATGAGTTAATCACATGTGGTGACCTCTGCACCCAATTTCAGGCATTTGCAATTTTTTTCCCCCAAAGATTATCTTATTATCTGAAACGTAATGGAACGTTTTTTCTTTTGTAAGCAAAAGGAGCATGGAGGTTGGCAGTGAAAATCTTTGGAAGGACTTTATAACAGGTCTCCACAGGAATCATGGTGTTTCACTGTCTATTCCAGCTAGCTAGTTAGATGCCATAGAAGCATAAATAAATATAACAACAATTATTTTCAAGTTTTCACCAAAGCAAGTAAATACATGTGACCATTTAAAATACATCAAAATATGGGGTATAGTGAGAAAGATTCCACTTTGAAATTTGAGTCTTATTTAAGCTTTCCTGAGTGATAAACTTAAAAGAGGTAAAGAATTCCTTGAATATTAAAATCTTTTGGAAAGGTCATGTCCAATAAAGTTGAGGAGTTTAGTATTACTTATGATTTGGAGGTGTTGGACTGGAGTGAACAAAGTTAAAAATCACACAACACAGATTATAGTCCAACAAGTTTATTTGGAAGCACTAACTTTCAGAGTGCTGCTCCTTCGTCAGGAGTTTTTCTTAGTTTAGTTAGTTTACTTAGTTTTTCATTAAATGAAAGGTTAAAGTCACTGGTTACTGTCATAGTTTTCTTTTGATTTATTTTTGTCATGAATTTTCCATTGAATAGGTGGAACTTCCAAACAGCAAGCCCTGGCATGCACTACCAAATACAGACATTTGTATATGTTGGAGCATGCTGCATTATGCTTGTGGTAGAGATCAGTAAACGTTTTTAATGTTAAAACGGAGGCTGGAGGAGCACACTGTCACTCTAGCCCCAAAATTCTGTGGGCCATAACATAAAATAAAAGTATGAAAAAGAATTGTGGATGCTGGAGATCTGAAACAAAAACAAAAATTGCTGGAGAAACTCAGCAGGTCTGGCAGCACCTATGGGAAGGAAGGTTTGAGAGTGTTTGGGGGAGGTGAGTAGGTGAGTGGATAGGTGGAGATGGAGCCCAGAGAGAGGCAGAGAGACGTGAAAGGGTTGGGTAAACAAGGAGATAATGGATAGCAGGCCAGGATGGAAGAAAATCTGAATAAGTGATAATAAGAGCCAAGTGTGAGAAAATGGGTTAGCTGAGCTGAATAAAATTCATTTTACATGATAATGGGCCCAGGAATTGGGGTGGCATGGTGGTTCAGTGGTTAGCATTGCTGCCTCATGGGAGCCTGGTTCGATTCCAGCCTTGGGCAAATGTCTGTGTGAAGCTTGCACATTCTCAACATGTCTGCATGGGTTTCCTCTGGGTGCTCTGGTTTTCTCCCACAATCCAAAGGTGTGCAGGTTAGTTGAATTGGCCATGGTAAATTGCCCATAGTGTTCAGGGATGTTGTCATAACAAGACTGAGTGTAAGGCGGATAAAAAGGATGGAATCAGGTTCTAAAGTTCTTGAACTCAATGTTGAGGCTGCAGGGTCCCCAAATGAAAAATATGATGTTGTTCTTCGAGCTTGTGCTGAGGCTCACTGGAACACTGCAGCAAGACTGCGACAGACATTTGGCATGGGAACACGGTGGTGTATTGAAGTCGCGGGTAACTGGAAGCTTGGAGTCATTTTTGCTGATAAGGCATAGGTGCTCTGTAAAGCGGTAACCCAGCCTACATTTCATCTCGTCAATGTTGAGATCCCTGTGTGAATAGCTTTTGTTTGCGAAAATAAACATACTTTTTCCAGTTACCAACATGACTAATTAAATACCTTATCAATGTCAGTAATGCAGAAGTATAAATGTTTATCCCTATAATTATCCCCAAAACATATATCCAAACACCCAGACTTCAGGAAATTAAAACAGATTTCTCTGCAGAGATGGGATTTCTGAACAAACAAAAATCCAATTATCACTCATTAAAGCAAATGAAAGGAGTAGGATATTGCAGACTCTGTTACTCTAATGTTCTGGCTTCTGTTGTCAAATCATTAATCATGCATTGTTGTCTCTGAAGTCGTGAATAGTTTTCTCAGAAAATACATTTTTGAGATGTTCCTTCAATAATTCTTTCAAAAGAACAAATATGTTTCAACCTGAACCAATAAAGGACATTTTCTTTTCAGAAATGGGAGAAATCAGCTGAGCAGCTTGTTCACAGCAAGCTTTCCTCCAACTCAACTTGATCTTGGCAGGCTTTCCTCCAACTGAACCTGGGATAAAACATAAACCTTCTCCAAGCCAGGTACTATTCAAAGCAGCAGCATCAGCCCCAATTCAACAGCAAAGCAAGCAATTATTATTAGTCATGTGATTTTGAAGAAGCATTGTTTAAAAAACTCCAATGTTTTCAGTATACTTTCAATGGCCTCTTTTAAAAAAACCACTATGTCAACAAAATTTACATTAAATTCCTTTATCCAGTCCTAAAAAATGCAAGTCCTCCAAGCCATATTAAATATAAAGAGCCTTCATAACATTTTTGAAATATTGCTTATTGACTAAAAGAATGAAACTTCAACATTCTGTGGTTTAAAATGAAGATGTTTTACTTTACCATGAGTCAAACAAAGCAAATGCTAAATACTATCTTAAATAGTCCCCCCAAGCTCACAAACCCAGAATCAACATAAGTTAAACGTGTGTCATTTTTTGAGATTTTCCTGGAGGTTTTCTCAACATGGACCATAGTGACTTTTCACATGCAAACCTCTGCCGCTCACTACATTAATTATGGATCCGGGCTCTGGGAAACTCTTCTCATTGAATTGTATGGTTACAGAGGCAGAATTATGGCTGGACCATCTGGCATTGATACTGCGGGCATAATATTTTAAACTACAGGTATGCTCCAGTTCAAATACTGCAATCCAGAAACTGTCATGCTAACTCTGCTGACTGACTGTTATTATTGAGGATAGGCAGTGAAAGGGGCATTGGCAGATTGACTTATTGACAGGGACCTGGAGGTCCCGGTGGACAGAGTGATAGAGAGGGCAAACATCCTCTATCCTCTGGACTGCCAAAGATGGCCATGGCATCAGATGTAGTTGATGGAACATGTTTATCTTGGTGTCCAGTTACTAGCGGCGTACCACAAGGGTTGGTGTTGGGTCCACTGCTGTTCGTCATTTTTATAAATGACCTGGATGAGGGCTTAGAAGGGTGGGTTAGTAAATTTGCTGAATACACTAAGGTCGGTGGAGTTGTGGATAGTGACGAAGGATGTAGTAGGTTGCAGAGAGACATAGATAGGATGCAAAGCTGTGCTGAGAGGTGACAAATGGAGTTTAACGTGGACAAGTGTGAGGTGATACACTTTGGATGGAGTAATCGGAATGCAAAGTACTGGGCTAATGGTAAGATTCTTGGGAGTGCAGATGAGCAGAGAGATCTCGGTGTCCCTGAAAGTTGCCACCCAGATTGACAGGATTGTTAAGAAGGCATACAGTGTTTTGGCCTTTATTAATAGAGGGATTGAGTTCCGGAACCATGAGGTTATGCTGCAGCTGTACAAAGCTCTGGTATGGCCTCACTTGGAGTATTGTGTACAGTTCTGGTCACCGCATTATAAGGAGGATGTGGATGCTTTGGAAAGGGTGCAGAGGAGATTTACTAGGATGTTGGCTGGTATGAAAGGAATGTCTTACGAGGAAAGGCTGAGGACCTTGAGACTGTTCTCGTTAGAGAGAAGAAGGTTGAGAGGTGACTTAATAGAGACATACAAGATAATCAGAGGGTTAGATAGGGTGGACAGGGAGAGCCTTTTTCCAAGTATGAGGATGGAAAACACAAGGGGGCACAACGTTAAAGCAAGGGGAGATAGGTATAAGACAGATGTCAGAGGTAGTTTCTTTACTCAGAGAGTAGTAAGGGTGTGGAATGCTTTGCCTGCAATGGTAGTAGATTTGCCAAGTTTAAGTGCAGTTAAGTCGTCATTGGACAGGCATTTGGATGTACATGGAATAGTGTAGGTGGGATGGGATTCAGATTAGTATGACAGGGCGGCGCAACATCGAGGGCCGAAGGGCCTGTACTGCGCTGTAATGTTCTATGTTCTATGTTGCCAGCCTGGACCGAAGAAGACACCCAAGTCATTACAGTGTCACTGAGAGAAGAAAGTTTAGGCAAAGTAGAAAGAAGGTTAACAAGCTTTCTTTGCTCCACAACAGTAAGTGCCACCATCATCACTCCACCAACTCCCACTCACTGTAACTCTGCCACTGCACATACCTCCCAGCAAGGCAAATGGTCTATCCATCTGCAACATATCATAGAATCATCATAGAATCTCTCCAGTGTGTAAGCAGGCCATTCAGCCTATCGACTCCACACCAGCCCTCCAAAGAGCATCCCATCCAGACCCATACCTCTCACCTATTTCTGTAACCCTGTACTTCCCATGGCCAATCCATCTAACCTGCATATCGTTGAACTGTGGGAGAAAACTGAAGCATTCAGAGAAATATCACGCAGACACAGGGAGAATGTGCAAACTCCACACAGACAATTGCTTGAGGCTAGAATTAAACCCAGGTCCCTAGCGCTGTGAGACAGCAATGCTGACCACTTTTCATATCTTCATGACACCATAGAGATGTACTGCATGGAAACAGATCCTTTGGTCCATGCCGACCAGATATCCTAAATAAATCTAGTTCTATTTGCCAGCACTTGGCCCATATCCCTCTAAACCTTCCTAGTCATATACCCATCCAGATGCCTTTTAAATGTTGTTATTGTACCAGCCTCCACCACTTCCTCTGGCAGCTCATTCCATAAACACACCATCCTCTGCATGAAAACATTGCCCCTTAGATCCATTTTAAATATTGCCCCCTCACCTTAAACCTATGCCTCCTAGTTTTGGATTCCCCCACCTCAGGGTAAAGACCTTGTCTACTTATCCTATCCATGCCCCTCATTCTGGTACAATCTCCACGATATTGGCTTTATTCCCTTATGTTCAGTGTTCAATTTGATATCATCATCAAAAATGTTTAAAAGATCTCTTTAAACTCAAGGTCAAAGCTTCGCACAAAGCAAAAATCCTCTAAAGGAAAATTTTCTTTCATTCATTCACAGGATGTGGGTGTCATCGGCCAGACCAGCATTTAACACCATCTCTAAATGCCCAGATAGCAGTTAAGAGTCAACCACATTGCTGTGGGTCTGGAGCCAGATGTTGGTCACACCAGGTAAGGTCAATAGTTTCCTTCCCTAAAGGACATTAGTGAACCAGAGAGGCTTTTCCCAATAATCAGATAATGATTTTGTGGTCATCATTAGACTGTTAATTCTAGACTTTTATTGAATTCAAATTCCACCATGGTGGGATTTGAACCCGAGTCCCCAGAATATTACCTGGGTATCTGGATTCATAGATTAGAGTGGTGCTGGAAAAGCACAGCAGGTCAGGCAGCATCCGATAGGTTTTTACCTATCTGGATTCATAGTCTAGTGTTAATATCACTAGGCCATTGTCTTCCCATAATACCATATCTGTGTACATATGTTTAGGTAAATCACCTCTGACTCCTCAAAATTTGTCCACCATCTACAAGACACAAATTAAGAGTGTAATGGAAAACTCGCCACTTACCTGAATGAGTGCAGCTCTAACAACATTTAAGGAACTCAGAACCATGCAGTATAAAGCAACCTTCTTGACTGGTACTCAATCAATCACCTCCAACATTCCCCGCACCAATGATATACTGTGGTTGTAGTGTGTATAAGATGGATTGCAGCAACTAACCATGGCACCATCAGTAGTATCTTCCAAACCCTCTCGTTTGGGGTGCGAGAGGTCCCGGTTTAAAATCCTGGATAAGCCCCCAAACTGTTATGACAAGGGGTAAACCCTTCTGCTTATTTAAAACCAGCAACACAAAATATTTATTCTGTGCAGTAATATGTAAAAATTCAAGTGACCAAGGACCATTTAAAATAAAATTAACAACTTTATTTCTTAAAGTATAACAGAGAATAATTAACTAACCACTATTTACAATTTCTTTCTCTAATCTATCTTTTACTTTCCCTTCTATAATACTAGTCTGATAAAATTCTCAATTAAAATTTACAAAACAACATTTCTTATCTCAAAACCAGGCAGCTGTAGGTTCTTGGCTTCAGATCTTCCTGTGTCTCCTTTTCTCCTTATTAGGAATCTCTGTGTCACAGGTTACTGATCGAAACTGTACTTTTAAGGGAGAGATTTTTGCAAGCAGTCTGGTACATGCCAGGACATGGTCTCCTCTCTACTGTTCAATTTCCCCCTTGGTTCTTATACACCAGAACATCGGATTGTGTCATTGGCTTTTTAAGATTGTCAATATATTCAATTTACACTTGATTGGAAATTGGTATTTTTTGGGGAGTATAATTTAAATTGATTGGCCAAGTTCAAATTTGTATTTGTCACCAGGTCACTCAGCGAGTGCTGTTTGTTCTTAACCAAAATGTTACTTTGTAAATTCTCTAGCACTCAGTGTACTTGTCAAGTCCTTCACTGTCTTAAAGGTACACCCATATCTTCATAACAAGAAGGACAAGAGCAACAGATGGATGGAACACTACACTCAAGACTCCTTTCAAGCCATCCAGACTTGGAATTATGTTGTATCAAAATTTTGAAACTCCTTTCCAAACAGCACTGTCCATAGATGCCAGGGACTGCAGTGGTTAAAGAAGGAAGCTCACCTTCTAAAGAGTAATTAGGAATGGGCAAAAACTGCTGGCCTAGCCAACTATGTCCACATCCTATGAACAAAAAATAAAGCATTTAGAATTATTTTATGATTGTTATAAAGCATTTTCTAGATTTTTCACCCACCTTATGCTCAGAAGACACCTGAACTACTGGATTGCATTGGAAGTTGTTTGTGAGGTCTCCATGCTGTCTGTTTCTCCTTGCCACTTCTTTTTCTCACTGGAGGTGACAGTGTTGAAGAAGACATCCATCCAGCTCTACCATATTCAGCTATTCTGCAAAGGTCAAATTTTACCACCAATGACATCCCCAGCATTGTACAATTGATCAATGACTGACACCACAAATGTGGGTTCTGGTCTGGAACATTTTTTAAAATTGCACTTACAAGTGCAGCAAAGAGACTTTAGGACACCCTGTGCTGTAAGCAGCTTCCACAATCAAAAGGATCACCTGCAAAATAAGCTAGCATATCTGCAGATTCTAATTCTACCAACCCAGGAGTCCAGCAGAAAGAAGACACAACTTTCATTCATAGAGTGCCTTTTACAATCTCAGGATGGTCCAAAGCATTTTACCAATAAATAATTGGCTGACAAGGAAAAGTTCTATAAACAAAAACTCTCGGGTTATTTTGAACAGTTTGAAACATCCAATTTCTGGTTTTGTTATTGCTTTAATGTTCTAACTGGCTGTGGATGAGCAAATTGGCATTGATTTAGCTGAGTTTGCTCTACCTTATTGATAGGTTTCAGTTTCATTTTTAGCTACTGGACTTTGTTCTAGAATATTACCTTTTTATGAATCAATATACCTAGTATATCATTTGTGGCAAAAGCCGTTGTCCTGCAGTAATGTTACACTGGAAATAACCTTTTTTGAATCAGTGGAGAATTTCGGAGCCCAATGTGTAGGAGGTTCCACTCTAGAGAGTTGGGGGCCAATCATTCTGACCAGCAGCTCTGCAGTCTCAGTAATGCCAGGACCAAAATAGTAGCCACTGCTGGGATTATAGGCAGTCCTGGAAAAAGAAGCTTGATGGATCCTGGACTTGTTCTGTTTGGCAGACTTCAACATTTGGAGGGGAGGGAACATTTTTTACAGGCTGGGAGAGGATTTAAGTTGGGGGCATGATCTTTATGATGAGCATAGGGGACCAACAAAGGAGATATCTATGTATCTCATTCGCTCGTTAACAGGAATCCAGTTAATGAAATCTCAGGCTGTCTGCCTGTTTCTGTTTTGCCCTGAAGCACATATTATAATTGTAAAGGCAGAATTAAGCCCTGAATTGAGCATAATCAGCTACTTCAAGGTCTTCATTGCCCCAAGGATGGGTGGACTGTTTTACTTTCCCGCTGTAATATGGGGACAGGTCAGGGGTGGGCAGGAAGTTGGCCATCCGTTTAATTTTATGAGTTCCTCATCTGCATTTTTGTAAGATCTCGTCCTTTCTCTTAATAATTTCCTGTCGTTCACCTACATACACACAACATAGGTGCTGGGGAAAATAAGCATTGCCTCTGCTTGGTGGTATTGTGGAGTTATGGAAGAAAAGAAAAAATACGTATATCCACATATATATAAAAAACCAAGAGGTTTAGAACTTTCTAAAAAAAGCAATTCTCACTTTGAGTTTATTGACATAGAAATGCTCTTAAATACAGCTCCTTACCAATTCACTGACTAAAAATTGATTTTAATTTTTTGTAACAAACCCCTTTATAATTCTTTGCGCTTGTCAGATTTTTTACATAAAACTCAGTTTTCCATGTGCCTACTTTACAATATGAACACTCTTAGCTCTGATATTATCTTTATAGATCTATTAGAGTCACAGTCATACAGAACAGAAACAGACCCTTCGGTCCAATCAGTCCACGTCTAACATAATCCTAAAAGAAACTAGTCCCACCTGCCTTCTCCTGGCCCATACCCCTCTAAACCTTTCCTATTCATGTATTTATCCAAGTGTCTTTTAAATGTTGTAACTGTGCCCACATCCACCACTTTCTCAGGAAGTTCATTCCACTCACGATCCACTCTGTGTAAAATATTTGCCTCTCATGTCTTTTTAAAATCTCTCTCCTCTCACATTATTCTATACCTTATGTAAAATTGTAACACCCTTCCAAATGATCAGGAGTCTTCGTAACTATTAACTGCCAAATGATTCATACAGCATTACCTTTTGTTCTCAGTAGATTAGATTAGATTCCCTACAGTATGGAAACAGGCCTTTTGGCCCAACAAGTAGTTCTATTAATTTAGAAAATTAATAAACAAGAGCAAGTTGACAGTGATTTGCTATTTTAGTCATCTGAAAATACAGGAATAAACTTAAAGTTGTTGGCCACGTGGTGAGGGCAGATTCTGCCAATGCTGTGGAAGTGACCATGTCTGCCAAAAGCCCCGCCCCATCCCTAGAAGCTAACAAATGTCCCACTCTGAACACGAGGACATTTTACTTGACAGTCCTACCCTCCCAACGTCACAGAATCGCAGAGGTATTACAATGCAGAACTATGCCATTTGCCCCATCGTGTAGGCTCATTAAATAAGCTTCATGAACTAATGCCAATCTTTTGCTATTTTCCCCATATCCTTGCAGATTATTTCTTACAAATAATCATCCAATGTCTTCTTGAGTGGGATATAGACAAGTTAAGCAAGTGAACAAAATCTTGTGAGTTGGAAGACAATGTGGGAAAATACATAGTTATGCATTTCAACAGGAATAATAGAGGAGCTAAAGATTATTTAAATAGAGAAAGACTCCAGAAAGCAAAAGAACAAAGAGATTTGGCTGTCCTTGTCCATGAATCACAAAAAGGTAGCATCCAAGTTCAGTAGGTGTGGGGAAAACAGGTGGAATGTTGGTTTTTGTTTTAAGAGGAATGGAGTATAAGGATAGGGAGCCCTTCCTGAAGAAGGGCTCATGCCCGAAACGTCGATTCTCCTGCTCCTTGGATGCTGCCTGACCTGCTGCGCTTTTCCAGCAACACATTTTCAGCTCTGATCTCCAGCATCTGCAGTCCTCACTTTCTCCTATAAGGATAGGGAGATTTTGCTAAAATGATACAAGGTACTAGTTAGACCACAGATAGAAAATTATGAATAGCTTTGGGCCCTTTATCTAAGGAAAGTTATACTGGCATTGCAAGCAATTCAGAGACAATTCACTAGAGTTGATACCAGGTGTGTCTTACAAGGAGGGATTGAGTATGTTGGGCCTTTATACATTGAAAATCTTAGAGGACTTGATAGAGTGAATATGGAAAGATTGTGTTTTTCTTTTGGGGAGAATCTATGACCAGAGGGCAAAATCTCAGAATAAAGGATTGCACATTTAAGACAGAAATGAGGAGGAACTTCTTCTCTCAAAGCGTAGAGTCTGTGAAATTCTTTACTACAAAGGGCTATCAATGCTAGGTCAATAAGTATATTCAATGACGAGCTGGACATATTTTAAATCAGTGAGGAATGAAGGGTTTTGGGGAAAAGGCAAGAAAGTGGAATTGAGATTTGTCAAATCAACTGTGATCTCATTGAATGGCAATGCAGATTTAATGGGCTGAATGGCCTCCTTATGCTCCTACATCTTATGGTCTGAACTGAACCTGTCTTCATCACACTTCCATACTATGTAGAACCAGTCTGACTCAAGGTTGGGATATAGACAGACTCACACCTTTAATGTATTGTCTGAGCTGTGATGTCACCTTTTTTTTTTATAAAACCTTAAATTATCTCGTGACTGTGACTTGAAAGAAGTTCTGGAATTTACATATTAATAAATTGAACCCTGCACCACCATTCTAAGTGACTAAAGACTTACAGCAATCTAGGTTTGTTGAATATAGTGCATCAGTTGTATGACGCTTTGGTCTTTTACTATAAATTCTGTGAGGAGAAAGTGAGGACTGCAGATGCTGGAGATCAGAGCTTAAAAATGTGTTGCTGGAAAAGTGCAGCAGGTCAGGCAGCATCAAAGGAACAGGAGAATCGACGTTTCGGGCATAATCAGCTACTTCCTGAAGAAGGGCTTATGCCCGAAACGTCGATTTTCCTGTTCCTTTGATGCTGCCTGACCTGCTGCGCTTTTCCAGCAACACATTTTTAAGCTATGAATTCTGTGCCCTATGATCTTGCCAACTGATGAAGGAGCAACTCTCCAAAAGCTTGTACTTCCAAATAAACTTGTTGGATTACAACCTGGCATTGTGTCATTTTTAACTTTGTCCACCCCAGTCCAACACTGGCGCCTCCACATCTTTGCCTCTTTAGCAGACCAATATGGGTTTGTGGTCAGTGATTATGACAAATTTTTGTCCATAAAGGTACTGGTGGATCTTCCTGACTCCAAATATGACCATCAGTCCTTCTACCTGGGCACATTTAGCCAAAGTCCTGGAAGCATAAGGATGACAGCCGTTTCTTTACTTCACTGAAAGGGCTAAGGCTTGTCTTTGCAATCATTTCCAAGGCTGACCCTTTTTTAAGAGTTAGTGCCAGGATGGAGACCAGGTTATGTATGAACTTTCCAGAATAAATTACCAGCCCAAGAAATGACCTGAGCTCCTGGACAGACATGGGAGCTGGGGCATTTTTGATTGCCCTGACTTTATCTTCCCTCTCTCACTGTCACCTTTGTTAACTCCACAAAGGGAGTTATCAAGTCACTCTTTACTTACAAATGAAAAGTTCTTGACTTTAGTATTGCCTCTTCAGAGTCAGTTATCAGAGAGTAGCAATATCTCTGACACTCCTCTTTTTATCTGTCAGCCAGAGATCCCTGATTAGACCTGATTAACAGCCACAGTCAGGGAACTCATATTCTATGAGGTCGAGCTGGCTGATCTCATTACAATCACTTCACATATTACTCCTTTGCTGCTGGTAAAATGCCAGTAGAGGTTGGATGATGCCCTTAATTAGCAGATTATGTGGTACAATTGGTCTTTGTGCTTTGGGTAGGAGGGCCTTTTGCCACCTTCCCTGCAACTGGCGAGATTGTAGAGGTAAAAACAATGACTGCAGATGCTGGAAACCAGATTCTGGATTAGTGGTGCTGGAAGAGCACAGCAGTTCAGGCAGCATTCAAGGAGCTTCGAAATCGACGTTTCGGGCAAAAGCCCCTCATCA
>NC_057729.1:54714990-54742009 GCF_004010195.1 Chiloscyllium plagiosum
TCCACCCTCTCCTCCCTGACCTATCACCTTCATCCCCTCCCCCACTCACCCATTGTACCCTATGCTACTTTCTCCCCACTCCCACCCTCCTCCAGCTTATCTCTCCACGCTTCAGGCTCACTGCCTTTATTTCTGATGAGGGGCTTTTGCCCGAAACGTCGATTTCGAAGCTCCTTGGATGCTGCCTGAACTGCTGTGTTCTTCCAGCACCATTAATCCAGAAACTGGCGAGATTGTGTCATGGTAGGAAGACAAAGGGAATGCCACTCTTTGCCATCCTTTGATTTTTAATTGAGCACCCCAGCTCCACACTCCACTGTAAAGGATTGTAAAATCCAATTGCTATATCAGAAGTTGGTGTGTTTAAATGTTGCTCCAAACTTGAATATATACTCTAGATGTACAGTGAGTATCAAAGCAATGCTGCAAATGTTAAGGTGCTGTCTTTCAGATACACATTATCTGAGATTTGACAGTTCTCCACAGAGTTCTGGCCAATAATTATCTCTGCACTAACCTCATAGCAGTTAGTCTAACATTTAGATCATTGTTCTTGGTTCATACAGTATTAGCTAACAGCTTTGCATGCATTACAAAAACAACTACACTTCAAAAGTACTTCCTTCACTTTGGAAATCCTGGGGTTGCAAAATAGCAATGATTGCAAATTTTATTTACTATCTGACTTTCAGTGAAATTTTCATTTCTCTTTGCGGAAAGGATGATAGTTAATTGATGTCAAAATCGTCTGAAATTTTTGTTTTTAATTTGCTGGTTAATTAATTTCTATTTCTTAAAATATATTTTTAACTTGTAAATATATTGTTGTGTTTTCTCATAGTTTGTTCTTATTTGCTTCAGGGCTGTGCAAGGAAAGACAGGCTTCAGTATTATGTACCAGTTTTTAATGTGTTATATATTGTATTGGGGAAGGAGAGAGGAGATTGAAGGGATTAATGTGCCTCCCTTTTTGGAACTTACTGTTAAAGTATAACATCAAACAGTAGCTCAGTCTCCTCCTGGTGCTCCCGAGAAAATTAATTCCAAATGGAACTGAAAGCATTAAAACACCAGCCAGCCATCATGCATTAAATGTTTCTCACTTTTAAATTCATGAGAACTGAAGGAAGGTACTTGTCAGTTATTTGAGTCTCACTACAATGTTTGCTCAGGCTTTGCTTGTTAATGTTTAGTTGACAGCTTTTACAATTTGTACTGTGAATCTCATGTGAAAGTAAACAAAAAGCCTTGATAAAGCTAACTGCAACTTCACACTTCACTGTCTCACTCTGCTCAATGAAATGATAAGTACGACAGCTAGACACCAAATGGCAAGTGCTTTTATTTAAAAGAGCAAGAAATAAAGGTAATTAAAGGTAAGTGCACAAATTGTCACAAATCGGCAAAACACGAGATCAGGCCTTTACAGAGTAGCACGGCCATTTCTTAAAAAAAGGGGCAAAGATTGGCAGATAAAGTAAACCATTTGGAATATGGGATACAAGAATTATACAGTCCCATGGTAATCCAGTATCATTTCCTAAATTATATAATTCTTTAAAGGACAAACTGTGGTTTTCCAGGACTTGCAAGTTGCTCAAAGCCTTTAAAATAATTGGTAAATTCACCATGGCAGGGAGACCTGAGCTCTGATTAGGCTGGCATTATCAGGAGTCTGCCCATTGCCATTAAATAGTGGGGGTCCCTGTTTCACTGGGAACAAGACCGTGTTTTGAGAAGCTACAGTACTATTTACTGCCTGCCATTTAGGTCTGAGCCTCCTGAGAGACTGGTGCTCAGACATGATGACAAAGCTGATCGTCTGCCTGAACACCGAATGTTGGAGGTCTCACCTTCTTCCAGCTGGATCTCTGTGCCTCAGGAAGGGGCATTTGTCTAAAGAGAAGGCAAGAAGTGTAGGAAGGGTTTAAGGGATATTGGCCAAGTGCTGGCAAATGGGACTGGATTAGATTGGGATATGTGGTCAGCATGGAGGAGTTGGACCAAAGGGTCTGTTTCTGTGCTGTACATCTCTATGACTCTATGACTCCAGTCCTATTTATCAGCACTTGGCCCATATCTCTCTCGACCCTTCCTATTCATATACCCATCCAGATGCCTTTTAAATGTTGCAATTGTACTAGCCTTCACCACTTCCTCTGGCAGTTCATTCCATACACACACCACCTTCTGCGTGAAAATGTTGCCCCTTAGATCTCTTTTATATCTTTCCCCTCTCACCCTAAACCCATGCCCTCTAGTTCTGGACTCCCCCACGCCAGACTTTGTCTATTTATCCTATCTATGCCCCTCATGATTTCATAAACTTCTATAGGTGGCATGGTGTGGCAATTTTTAAAACATTTTCATGTAAAAGTACATTTGACAATAAATTTCTATTCTATTATTTCATCACTTAAGTCTGGATCTTTGTTAGCTATTGCTAACAAGTTTCTTGCAACACCTAACACACCATATGGACTGTCAACTTCAACTGTGAACTGTCTCCGGAAGATTTATGTAATACAATATTATGACACTGAATCAGTATTGTAATGGCATCAACTGAAAAAATAACTTCTGTTTTGCAGTTATAACACTCATAAGTTTATTATCCATTCTTTCTGAGCTCACTGATCTACATTGACATGTGATTTGGCAAGCTATTGAATTCAAAATTCTTAATTCAACCATAATTTGCATTTATATAGAGTCTTTAACCTATTAAAATGCAATAGGTCTTTGTGCTCAAATGCTACCACATCCCAAATGACTTTGAAATTGACCTTCTCTCAATCATTCAGATGGTAAATGTAAGCAAAGTGTGCTGAGACCAGGGGCTGAAAGTTTGCTTTGGGGTCAGGAAACAGGAACCTCAACTGTTTCCATATTTTGAACCTGCCCTTGAACGGAAACAGACATTCATCTATTTTTGGCATGGGTGCCCCTTTTATTAGACACTCCACCCTGTCCAATTATGAGCAGTATATGACCTCTTAAAACTGGGAGTCAATGGGAGGCTTTCACCTTGAGAGAGGCAACTCTCTGCTATAAGGGATAAATCACTGAGAAGGAGACTCAACATGGGGCAGCCCGCAAACGCCCACACACATTTTTAAAAATTTAATGAAGAAACAGAATAACAACCCGGGTTATAAACATGAATGCACCCAGTGGGCAACCAGTTGGACCCTGTAGATCTGCCTGCAGCACAAGCCTTCCCCACTTGGTTCCTGCCTCCAGTCAGTTAGATTGCCCCCTTCATTACATAAAACTGAAAACCAGAAAATCTCAAATGGCTTCCTTTAATTGCCACTAACAAGGCTCTTAATTTGGTGCCCGCTCCTCATGAGGCAGACTGCCTTCCAACCTGGCCTGAAAATACCTTGACAAAGCTTGCAGGTGCAGGGAACCGAGTCAGAAAATTGGTGTTTGCTAATTTTGGGTATTATTTGCTTCTACATTGACATACCCTGAAAATTTTGCCCTTTAGATTTACCTAATTGAACCTTTACAAAATCTCCTTTCTTAGTTAGCCCATGGTCACTTTCAAAAGGCCATGCTGTCCAAGTTTAAACCTTTGGCATTTTCATGCTGATGTGGAAGTTATCACATTACTTGCAGCATTATCCTGCAACCTTTATTATTATTAAATTCATTTCCTTGTATTGAGACTGTGGCAGACTGAAGCTAAGAGTACAGAATTATTTGAGACAATACTAAATTATGCAGCGCAATATTTTGCTATTTCACTTGACTTTCCATTTTATATTTGTATTTTGCTGCTTAAGTTGTTCCCTTTTTGTGGTTAATTTTTTTCAGTTCCTCTCATAAACATTTTACAGTCTCAGAACGAATTAGGAACTTTCTTACTAATTCCAAGCAGGGGATTTGATTTCCTGATTAAAAACTTCTGGTGAGGAACATTAGTCGAGAAATCTTCAATGCAAATTCCCAAATAATGTTATGTATTGCATTAATTTCATATTCTAGGCTGTCAGCATCCATCTACATCTGTGTGCCTTTTCTTAGGCTGTATTGCAATTTCTGCATCGGCAAGAGCAAATACAAAGCATACATCCAGAAAATTGTTTAAGGTTACATAGAAACAAAAAAAAATACTAGCAAGAGTAGTCCATTTAGCCCATCAAGCATGCTCCACCATGGCTGATCCTCTGCCTCAATGCCATACATCATTTCTCTCCCCATACACTTTGGCACTTCTGAACGCCAGTAATCTATTTCTTTCTTAAGTACATGCACTCACTGAGACCAGACCCCTTGTTCTAGGGCCCCTGGCAAGGCGAAACATCATCCTTGTATCTAGCTTGCCCAGCCCTGTCAGAGGTTTAGAGGAGGGAGAAAGTGAGGACTGTAGATGCTGGAGATCAGAGTCAAAAAGTGTGGCGCTGAAAAAGCACAGCAGGTTAGGCAGCATCTGAGGAGCAGGAAAGTCACTGTTTCGAGCATAAGCTCTTCATCAGGAATGTGTGGGAGTGGGGGTGCAAGGGGGTGGAGCGATAAATAGAACAGGACTGGGGCAGAGGTAGGTAGGAAGGCAATAGGTGGATGCTGGTGGGGGGTGATAGCGATAGGTCAGACCAGAGGGTGGAGCAGATAGGTGGGAAGGAAGATTAACAGGTGGAGAAGTTCAAGAGGGTGGTGCCGCGTTGGCGGATTGGATTTAGGATAAGGTGGGGGAATGGGAGATGAGGAAACTGATAAAATCAACGTTGATGCCATGTGCTTGGAGGGTCCCTAGGTGGAAGATGAAGTGTTCTTCCTCCAGGTGTCAGGTGGCTAGAATTTGGAGATGGAGAAGGCCCAGGACTTGCATGCCCTTGGTGGAGAGGAAAAAGGAGTTGAAGTGGTTGGCCACAGGACAGTGGGGTTATTTGGTGCATGTGCCCCAGAGATGTTCTTTGAAATGTTCTTTGAAATGTTTGGCATCCTGTCTCCCCAATGTAGAGGAGAGAACATCGAGAGCAACTGACACAGTAGATGAGGTGTTTGGACGTGTAGGAAAATCTCTGCCAGATGTGGAAGGACCTTTTGGGCACTTGAATAGAGGTGAGCAGGGAAGGTATGGGCGCAGGTTTTGCACCTCTTGCATCGACAAGGGAAGGTGCCGGGAGTAGAGAGTGGGTTGGTGGGGGATGTGGACCTAACCAGGGCATCACAGAGAGAATAGTCTCTGCGGAATGCTGATAGGGGTGGGGAGGGAAATATATCTCTGGTGGTGGGGTCTGACTGTAGGTGGCGGAAATGGTGGAGGATGATGTATCCAGAGATTGGTTGGGTGGGAGGTGAGGACCAGAGTTTGGAAAATGACAATCAATATATCCATTAGTTCAATGTTTCCTTCCTAATAGACCCTTGTTTTCTGATCATTTATATTATATTACTTGTATCATCATCTGTGAAGTCAGAATTGAAGTAGGTATTTAATTGCACTGCTATTTCCTTGTTTTCCATTGTCAATCTCTCGTTTCAGATTGTAAGGAACCTACATTTGTCTTTGCTAATCTTTCTCTTTTCACATACTGATAGAAGGTCTTACATTCTGCTTTTATAGTCATTGCAACTTTACTCTCATACTCTATCTTTCTGCTTTTGATAAATCTCATAGTCTTCCTTTGCTTTAGTCCCAGTCCTCAGATTTGCAATTTTTTCTGGCAATTTTACACAACTTCTCTTTGGATCTCATACTATCCATAGATCATTTTGTTAGTCATCATTGGGCCACTGATCCTGTTGTGTCTTTTGCCTGAAAGAAATGTATAACTGTTGCATGCATGCATTCATTTCTTAAACATTAATAATTGCCCAGCCACTGTCATGCCTTTTAGTGAAGTTACCTGTCTATCTCAGCCAATCCCTCATACCTATTTTGTTTTCATTGCTTAGATTTAAGAAATATTTGACATTATTGCATACCTCATTTTATGCTTTGTGGAAGCACAGTGGCTCAGTCATTCGCACTGCTACCTCAGGGAGCCGGATTCAGTTCTAGCCTTGGGTGACTGTGTGGAATTTGCAAGTTCTCCCCGTGTTTGCATGGGTTTCCTTTGGGTGCTCTAGTTTCCTCCTGCAGTCCAAAGATGTGCAGGTTAGGTAGATTGGCTGTGCTAAATTGTCCATAGTGTGCAGGGATGTGTAAGCTAAGTGGATTAGTCAGGGGAAATGCAGGCTTGGGGTATGGGGTAAGTGAGTGGATTTGGAAGGGAATGCTCTTCAGAGCTTCAGTGCAGACTTGCTGGGCTTCTGCACTGTAGGAAATCTGTTTCACACCTTTTTTATGCTTCAGTCCTATTTCATGCTAGCTGTATTTCCTCTATCTTCCACTTTAGCTTCCTACATTTCTATGTTTGTTCTAAATATCATTATTTCCTTCACTCCTGCCTCCCTGCTCAGGTTCCTGACACCTTACCTCTCTAATTTACGTTGTTCTTTAGGCTACAAATGCTTGGAGTGTTAAGAATGCATGGTGTAAGCTGGGGGCCTGAGGTTAACATACCTAGCCTTAGTTGTCATCAGCAAATTTCCAGCAAGCTTTCAGCATATTTTTTAAAGAAAGCTAAGTGGCCTATAAATTGGGGCAGGTTCTTTCCTCCCTCAAGCAAGTAATGGTAAGAAGAGCTAATGCAGGACAGCAGTAGTTGCTACCAGCACTGAGAAACTGGGAGTAGTAGTCATACAATGTAAATGTATGTATTAAATGTATTTTAAAAGTGTCTTTTTGTTGGCAACCATCAGTTAAGCTGTCAGAAATGCAAGAAAATTTGAGTGAATCATACAATGTAAATCCACTCAGCACTGATCAGTGCAGGGCAGAGTTTGTAAAAGACTAATGCCTGATTTAAGTACCTGTCTGGATATCATCAGACCCCAAATAGAGCTGGATGTAATCCAGGCTCAATTGTGATATGGAATTTAGCTCCACAAAATGAGTCATTTCCCTTTCTATTAAATGCTCATATGTGAACCAGGTTGCAAATTAACATTGAGAATGAATTATCACACCAATCCAATGAAATATTATCAGTTTGGAAAAACAATGATACAGTTTAGAGGAAACATCTAAAGTGCTCCAATATTGATTTCAAGACCAACATTTCTTTTCTATTGTACAATAATCTTTTCCATCTTACTGTTTGACATTACACCAAAAAAAGCAACAACTACTGCCCAGTGCTCTTGAATTCGATATAAAATCTCACCCAAACATAATGCTCAAGTATTTGATTGCAATTATGTTCTTCATTCAACTGGTGAAATGTGAGAAACATATTAAAGTAAGTAGAAATGCCGAATTTAAATATGTAGCTTGAATGGGATACTTTTAATCTAATCAGCTATATAAGGAACTAGCATGATCAGATACGAACAGATGAAATTGATAGGTAGGAAATGACTAGTTGTTCCATTTAGTTTGCCCAACATAACCATGATGCCTGTAGCATCAATAATTAGGTACCCTTAAGGAGACATCTCCACTTGCCACCATTAGTTTTTAAAAGATCAGTTATAAAATCAGTGTACAAAATCCCATGCAAAGACTGCACAAAACACTACATAGGACAAACAGGAAGACAGCTAACGATCCGCATCCACGAACATCAACTAGCCACGAAACGACACGACCAGCTATCCCTAGTAGCCGCACACGCAGACGACAAGCAACATGACGCCCCACAGGAGGCTGCCAAGCACTGAGGATGCCACCTAGACAGAGGACGAAACGTTTGCAAAAAAAACTTCCAGCTCGGCGAACAGAACCACAGCAACGAGCACCCGAGCTACAAATCTTCTCACAAACTTTGATCAGTTATAAAAATTAAACTTGGGAAATTCTTTCCGAACCAGGGTAAGAAATCAGATCGATCATGCATATTTTACCTTCATTTTATATTTAAACTAATCCTACTTTGCGTTGACTTCAGTTAAGGTGAAATCTTGTAAGTGTCAAATTAATAGCAAATTTGATCAGGCAGATTCTTTTTGGAGGTTGAACGATAGACGATAGCAAGAATTCTGGGAGAATTACATGTGAAGTTGGGCAAGACCTGTCTCAGGATTAGGAGTAACCTGTTGCATTTTTCAACAGAGCTGCAGGCGAGGAAATGAGATTCTTGCTTGTCAATGATGAGAGCAGACTCGATGGGCTGAATGGCCTAATTCTGCTCCTATATTTTATGGTCTTATTAACAGGGATTATTGCGTGTTGTCGGCCTGATTAACTGCAAATCATGTCTCATTGATGTGCAGCTTCCTATCCTACTACTGTTGCAAGCAAACTAGATATCCATGATACCAGACAGGGAAGTCAGAAAGGGACTTAGCGACTTCATCTCACCACTTACTCCTTCCAACCATCACCTTGAACAAGTGGCAAACAAAAAACCTCATGGCATACTCCAGGGCACCAGCTGCATGCCCCCCATATCTGTGGATACTGGCATCTGAAATATGACAGCCTCTGAGGCCCATCATGGTATGTTTCCTAACCACTTACAGAATCCTCTGCACTTAAAGGTGCACTTCAGAGTGCAATGAAATGCTACAGCAAGGACACTTTGAACACAGGGACAGGCATCCAGCTCACAGATTCATTCAGGTCACATCTCAGGATTATCCCTTGCTTTCTTATCTCTCACTCACTTTGGGCCTACATGGATGCTTGCTACATCCCAATCTTACCTTGCCTTTTAATAGTTTACCCCTCGGCCAGAGTTACCAGGCTCATAGCCATTGCCTTGCCATTTAGCAAAAACACAAAGCCAGGATGTTTGTCATGATTATTGGCAGTTATTAGTCAAGTTAAGGGAGGCAATCGTCAGTAAGGGAGTCCCTCTACATTAAGTCAAAGGCAATCTCCAATGTCAGTCCCAAGGCTTGGGATAGTCAGGGTCAGAATCCTCTCGTAGGGGTGAGGAGCTGAATGTTGACAGCATGCTACTTGTCTAGGTGATTTCTGCCCTCTTCTCCAGGAAGGATTGAATGAGGTGAATGGCAGTGTCAGAGCAATTAGTGCTGGCACAGGTGGGGCAAAACTGCTGAATCAGTAGGCAGCACTGAGGAAGAGGTGATATCAGGTATACTGGTGTGTGGAGGAAGCCATTCTTCCTACATTGCTGGGCATTCATCCAGATATGTTGAGACTCCACTGGCTCACGTAGAGACCTCAATCCAGAACTGGCAGGGCATGGTATCATGGTCTCCACTGCTAGTCCTTTTGGAAGAGGATGGCCCTTCTCTGCATCACCCTGTGCTCAAAATCAGGTGCAACTTGCCCACCTCTCTGCCATGTTCAAGGCAAATATCAGTCACCGAGAGGGGAACTCTGAACTGACAATGCTTATCCAAACGTGTAATAGTCTTTTAAAGATGGTTCTAGCACTAGAGATGACAGTCTATCCTGGCATATTCCAGCAGTTGCAAGATTTTTCCAGTATGGTGAGAGGTAAAATTGGACAAGAGCGTCACCGTACGGGTGGGGTTGAAAGTTAATGAGGTGAGTTTGGACGCAAAATAGCAAGAAATCTCGCTGGGCCTCACAGAGAGAAACCCTCCATGAAATTTGACAAAATTGGAACTTTGTCAAAATATGACAAGACTCAGCCGTTTGTGTTAGTTGCTCAATCAGAATATTAAGTTAACATTAACCACTTCATAAAAGTGAATTTCTCATAGCGGTTAGAAATTTCTGGTTCTTTTCTGCATGGTTGTCATGGTGCATTTTGAATATCATAGTTCTAAAGTGTCAAAAAAGTTCTTTTGAAAATGGTTGATAAAATCAATGTGGAAGAGAAAAACATCATGCAAGGCACAGTTGTAGAATTCTAAAAGTTGATACTTATATTGTTTTTCTTTAATCTTAACAGTGATGAGTATTTCTGAATTTTTTTTGCAAGCAAGGCCTAATTAGTTTTCTCATCCTCATTAACCAAACTTGCCACATTACCTATCCAACCTGATGGCATCTCTCACATCTGACATCTTGCATCTGCTCATCTTACCACATGTCATTTCGCAACAACTCTCTACTCAGCAGATATCTACCTAGAGAGTCCAAAAGTGTGGTGCTGGAAAAGCACAGCCAGTCAGGCAGCATCCGAGGAGCAAGAGTGCCATTGTTTCGAGTATAAGCTCTTCATTACGAATATGTGGGGAACCCAAGGGGGCTGAGAAATAAATGGGAGGGGTGTGGGGGTGGGGGAAAGGTAGCTGGGAAGGCAATAGGTAGATGAAGGTGGGGTGATGGTGATAGGTCAGAGTGAAGAGTGGAATGGATATGTGGAAGATGGACAGGTAGGACAGTTCAAAAGGGCAGTGCCAAGTTGGAGGGTTGGATCTGGGATAAGGTGAGGGGAGAGGAGATGGGCAAACTGGTGAAATCCACATTGATCCCATGTGGATGGAGGGTCCCAAGACAAATGATGAGGCGTTCTTCCGCCTTGTACACCATGCCTAACCATTGGTTGCAATTCCTTCTCTCCTTATTGCCTTGCTGGTTCTGCTAGACTGCCCCTGATTTCAAACTGTAAACATAGTAATTGCGGTACATCACCTAATGATCACCTTACTGTGACAGCTCTGCAGCTGGCTACAAACAGCCTAGATAGCTGGACTTCAACCCCGACAGGTGATGACCCTGTGATGTCTGCAATTAGGAACTTCAACCCAATACACAAGGTGGAGCGGCAGTGGCAGTCAGGTACATGGGTAACAATGATCCCCACAGCCTCAGAAGCTGCATCAGTGCAGTGAATCCTGCAAGCATCTGGCTACCTCCATGGCAGACAGTATGGCAGACATTGTCTTTGTGTGCAGACAATAACTGCATTTTAGCATGTTCCAGCAGCACTTCATTGCTACATGTGAGACACCACACCTGGAGGTCAGCACTGAGAGCCTACTACACCATCTGAAAGCAGGGTGAACAATGTGCACACATGGCATTGGGTCATGATGACACTTCTGTCTCTCCTCCATCAACAATCTTAATGTTTGGTTCCCTCCATGTGCAAAGGTGATATCAAAGACATCAAAATGCTGTCCATTAGTGGCTAACTTAGAGCCTGCAACTCCTAGCCCTGAAGACTAATCTGCTGAGGCACACTCCCTTGGCAATGAGTGCACACACGCACACTATCCTGACAATTTGATGGATTGATGGTAGGGGAGTCCAAAACTAGAGGGCATGGAGTTAAGGTGAGAGGGGAAAAATGTAAAAAGGACTTGAAGGTTAACTTTTCGAGCAGAGGGTATGTGTGAATGGAATGATCTGTGACAGGAAGTAGTGGAGGCTGGTACAAATACAACATTTAAAAAACATCTGGATGGATATATGAATAGGAAGGGTTTAGAGGGATATGGACCAAGTGCTGGCAAATGGGACTAGCTTAGTTTAGGATATCTAGTCAGCATGGATGAGTTTGACCTAAGGGTCTGTTTCCATGATGTACATCTCTATGACACAGTCTTGGTGGGCCAAAGGGCATGTTTATTGCTGTACTGTTCTTTGTTCAATGATCTCTGACCTGCCATTCACCTTTGCATAAATACATGGTTTTTACCCTAGGTTTGATGCTTTCCTTAACTTTACTAGGTCTTTCCCGAAGAATAAATCTTTACAGTAGGAATATACTTATTCTGAAACATCCACCACTATGTCTCTATGGTCTCAGTTTTATGCCCATATGGTTCCCCTTACTTTAAGTTTAACATATCCAGCCTTCTCCCTTTCAAATTGAATATAAATTTTATTTATACTGTGATCACAGCCACATCGGGGCACCTTTACTTTAGGTCAATAATTAAGCCTGTCAGCTTACAAAAATGTCTAGGATACGCCCCTGTTTGCTGGTTGGTTACAGAATGTTGGCAGCAGCAGGAATAACTTGCTAATGAGTATGACTGTCCACAGAGGAAATGCAGTGTCACTGGTTGTGGGTTCTGTGAGTCTATGTATGGCTCATAAGCCTGACCCTAGAGCTGCATCTCTGATCACACATATGGCAGGGGTTTCTGGGAGATGGAATCGATCCTTGGCATTCCTTTCTCTGGTTCCTATTCCATTTCAAATAATTAAATGCTTTACACAGGACATTCCTCCAAGTTAAGTTCTTCTGAATGGGGGTCTCCCACACATCGTCATCTATGTCGTATTTTTAGAGAGAAATCTTCAGAATGTATTGCTCTAAGAAAACATTTCATTTTATGAACTCCTCATCCAGGTTACCTTTGCCAACCTGACGTTTCTAGTTTATATTTGGACTAAAATCACCCATTAGTGTTGCTGTTCCTTTACTAAAAGCACACAATATTCAATTTTGTACATTTCATTCTACATTGCATTTACTCATGAATCCTTGCCCGACTATTCTTCATCTCCACCCAAACCAACTCTGTATCCTGATTTTCTGGACCAAGGGAATCTCTAACTATTGCAGCAATGTCATCTAGTTGTGCGAACCCTTTGATCTTTATCTAGCATCCTATTCTTCTTGAATGTCATATAACCCTCAATATTCAGGATCCAATCCTTGTTACCCAGAAGCCATGTCTCTTCATGGCTATCCGATCGTATGTTTATTTCAAAATATATTATTAATTTATTGACTTTGCTATGAGAGCTAAGCATATTCGGATATAGAGCCTTTAGTTTGGTTTCTTTGTTATCTTTCTAACATCTAATCTTGACTGCTGATGTATTCTTAGGTTTATCCAATCTGTCCATTTCTGCTGTTCTCTGACCTTCATTATGACTTCATTATGACACCATTATTGTAGTATGTTACTATTTTGCTCTCCTGATTTAACTCTATGCTTCAATTTGCTATATCTACACAAGCTTGATCCTCAACATGTATAGTTTAAAGCCCACTCTACCACTGCTAGCTGTATGTTTCCAAAAACCTTGTCCCAGCACAGGTTACGTACGTAATGTTCCAATGGGGGCATACTGCACTCCCCACCTTCCCAAGCAGTGCTGCATGTACCCTAATATCCAGAGCCCACTTCTCCCAAATCAATTTTTGACTCACAAATTTCATTTGTCTTATGCATATTCTTCTATATACTTAGATAATCACTCAGACATTACCATTGAGTGCCTAGCTCCTTATGCTGGCTTGTCAAAAAGAAATACTTCAGCTGTGGAAATTTGGAAATTTCTCTTTCCAAAAGAAATACTTCAGCTGTGTCGCACTTTGGAATATCCTCAAGAATTAGAAAATATTACAAAAGTTAAAGTTCTTTATTTGGTTTCTATTAGTTCTGTTTCTGTACAAACTCCAAGTATTAAGATTTCCTTAAATTCTGACTGGATGTTAACCTTCCTGATCTCTGAATGGATTACTTCAGCAATTTTTTTCATTCATTTGTGGGACTTGGACATCGCTGACTGGCCAGCATTGATAGTCCATCCCTATTTGCCCTTGAGAAGGGGGTGGTGAGCTGTCTTTTGAATCGCTGCAATCCACTTACTGTGGGTTGACCCTCAATGCCAGAATTTTGACCCAACGACTGTGCAGGAATAGCGGTATATTTCCAAGTCAGGGTGAGTGGCTTGGAGGGTGATTTACAGGTAGTGGTGTTCCCAAGTACTTGTTGCCCTTGTTCTTCTTGATGGAAGTGGTCGTGAGTTTGGAAGATGCTTTTTAAGAATCTTTGGTATATGTAAAAAATCAGTTGAAATATATGGCAACTTCCTTAATTTATTTGTTGATTGTTCTGTCCAATAGTAAGCTATTACATACACTATAGTATACTCCCATTTACTTAGAGATTATTTATGACCAAATAAGCATCACAGACACACTTCGATTAGACTTAAGTCAATTATGGTTATAATATTTAAATGCAACCTTTCTGCATACAATGAAGTGTAATGAAGAATGGGGATCATTTTATTTATTCTGCATGTGACTTAGACTTTCACAATATATATCAAAATTAAATGGAATATAAAATAGGAATGTAGAAAATAGGAACAGGAGTAGGCCCTCAGCCCATTGAGCCTGTTCTGTCCTTCAATATGATCATGGCTAATCATCCTACTCACCACTTCTCCCCATACCCCTTGATCCCTTTAGCCCTAAGAATTATATCTGTTTCTTGAAAACATTCAAGGTTTTGGCCTCAACTGCTTTCTGTGTCAGAGAATTCCACAGGTTCACTATTCCATGGGTGAAGAAATTTCTCCTCATCTCAGTCCAAAATAGCCTACCCCTGCATCTTTCTACTGTGACCACTGGTTCTGGACATCCCAGTCAATGAAAACATCTTTCCTGTGTTTACCCTGTCTAACCCTGTTAGAATTTTATAGATTTCTCAGATCCCCCTTATATTTCTGACTAATCCATTCTCTCTTCAAATGTCAGTCATACCATTCAAGGAACGAATTTGGTAAATCTTTTTTTGCAATACCTCCATAACCAGAACATGCTTCCTTAGATAAGGAGGCCAAAACTGCACACAATACTCCAGGAATGCTCTCACCAAGGGCCTGTAGAATTGCAGGAAGATATCCCTTCTCCTGTATTCAAATCTTCTTGCTATCAAGACCAACATACAATTTGCCTTCTTCACTGCCTGTTGCATCTGCATGCTTATTTTCAGCGCTGGTGTACAAGGATGCTCAGGTTTCAAAGCACCTCCCCCTTTGCTAGTCTATTGCCATTCAGATAATCCACCTTCCGGTTTTTGCTACCGAAATGGATAATCTCACATTTATCCACATTATACTTAATCTTCCATGCATTTGCCCACTCTCCAAACTTGTCCAAGTCACACTGTAGCATCTCTGTATCGTCCTCACAGTTCACCCACCTACCCAGCTTTATGTTGTTTGCAAACTTGGAAATATTATATTTAGTTCCTTTGTCTAAATTATTAATATAATCAATAAATAAATTCATGGTTGTACTTTAGGTAAATTCATTCAGGTCTGGTGTTAAAATGTACCATCATAAAATACTGACAGTAGGTGGTCCTATTGGTAATTGGTTAGTACCATTGTGACAGGCCACATGTAATTTGGACACCTCCTGAAAGTGCTACTGGGCTGAATTTGCCAAGCACTTGCTATCCCATACAAACTGCCACTCCAGCTCTTCTTTTTAACTGGAGAAACCAAAGAAAGGAACACCACATTTCTGAGACGAAATTCTGCTCAGGGCTGTCTCAGCAATGCAGAACCAAATCTGGCAACTATCTCACAGTGCAGAACTGTCAGAGAAAGGCAAACCACATCCACTTTTCACAGCAGTCAGTTGCTGTACTCTGAAATTTAACCATTCTGAAACCAACTTTAATGGCTGCTGTGAATCAATATGTATATAAGCTCAGAGTGATGTTAGAATGCTGTGAGGGTAGGGTGCCAGATGGGTAGGGAAATAGGGCACTGCTAAGTAGGATGCTGGGGTTAGGGTGCCAGCAGGGTATGGTGTCAGCTGAGGACAGGATAATGTGCCAGAAGTCAGACACCAGATACATAGAGGTTAAGATTCAAGTATTTACGGAAAACAGCAACATTCCCTCTAATTTTCCTTCTGGCTGCATGGGCCCCCGAGCTCCGTAACAGGACGTCAATGCTGCGCTTGTCATTCTGACACTAATTTCAGACACAAAGCTTGGAAGGAATAGAGATGAGTAAGGTGTCGGGTCAGTAGGATGTCAAATGGAAATGGGAAGCAATATCAATTGGTAGAATTCCATGATGCAAGGTGGCAAAGTGATGCAGTGTTTAGGGCAGATCAGGGTGGGTGAGGAAAAATGGGTTTGGCAAGAGGTGGGTGGGGTGAGGGTGGGGGCTGCAAGGAGAATCAGCTCCTGTGGAGGAGCGGGAAGGGATATCTGGCCAGGTCTGAAAGTCGTTGGGGGAAATGGAATTTTTGGGTCCGTTCCAGGATATGAGGGTTGTGTCGGGTCAAGTTTCTGTAGGACTGTCATCCAGTCTGGTATGGTCAGTTCTGGGAAGGGCAGAGATTGTGTTCAGCATCAGAAAGTTTCAGTCAGGTCAGGTCCGGCTGGGAAGGTGGATTGTTAGTTCAGCTCTGGTGGCAGTGAGTCAAGTCCAGTCTGGTTGGCATGGATTGGGTCCATAAGACATAGGAGCAGAAATTAGGTGATTCAGCCCGTTGGGTCTGCTCCGCCATTCAATCATGGCTGGTATGTTTCTCCAGCTTTCTCCAATTCTCCTGCTTTCTCCCAATAACCCTCAATCCATTTGATACTCAAGAACCTATCTATCTCTGTCTTAAATATCTGGCTTCCACAGCCTCTGTGGCAATGAATTCCATAGATTCACCACTCTCTGGCTGAAGAAATTTCTCCTTATCTCTATTCTAAAGGGTCTTCCCTTTCCTCTCAGGCTGTGCCCTTGGGTCTTAGTCTCTCCTATCATTGGAAATATCTTCCCAACGTCTACTCTGTCCAGGCCATTCAGTATTCTGTATGTTTCAATTAGACTGCCCCCTCATCCTTTTAAACTCCATCGAGTATAGACCTAGAGTCTTCAAACATTCTCATATGTTAAGCTTTTCATTCCTATGACCATTTTTGTGAACATCCTCTGAACATGTTCCAGGGCCAGTACATCCTTCCTGAGATATGGGACCTAGAATTGCACACAACACTCCAAATGTGGTCTGACCAGAGCCTTATAGAACCTCAAAAATACATCCCTGCTTTTATATTCAAGTCCTTTCAAAATAAATGCCAGCATTGCATTTTGACTTCCTAACTACTGACTCAACCTGCAAGTTTACCTTGAGAGAATCCTGGTCTCGAACTTCCAAGTCACTTTGCACTTCAGACTTCCAAATTTTCTCCCCATTTAGAAAATAGTCCATGCCTCTATTCTTCCTACAAGATGCATGACCTCACACTTTGCCATGTTGTATTCCATCTTCCATTTCTTTGCCCACTCTGTTAACCTGTCCAAATCCTTCTTCATCTACCCGTTCCTCTACCTATCTTTGAATTGTCTGCAAACGTAGCCCGAATGCCCTCAGTTCCATCATCTCAATTGTTAATGTATAAAGTGAAAAACTGTGGTCCCAACACTGAGCCTTGTGGAACACCACTGTCACCAGCTGCCACTCTCTGCTTTCTGCCAGATAGCCAATCTTCTATTCATGCCAGCACATTGCCTCTGACACCAAGGGCCCTTATCTTATTCAGTAGCCTCATAGGTGGCACCTTGTCAAAGACCTTCTTGAAATCCAAGTAGATAACATCCATTGGCTCTCCTTGATCTAACCTGTTCATTACTTCCTCAAAGAATTCTAGCAGGGGTCCAGGGGTGCTAGGAAACATCTGCTATGGGAAGGGGAAGTGTCAAATTAGGTTTGGCAGCAAGTAGAGGGAAGGAAGTGGATGGGTCACATCTGGCAGCAGTGGAGTTTGAGTCAGGACAGATGCAGCTCAGGGTGGGGAGGTAGGGGTGGGATTTCAAGTCAGAGTGGTGGGCATGTTTGGTGCGGTCAGGTCAGGCTCAGTTCAATCTGGTCTGGAGGGCATAAGAGGAGTCAGATCCTGGGAATGTCAGGTTAATGTTTAAGGGGTATGTGGGATAGAGTCATAGAGATGTACAGCTCGGAAACAGACCCTTTGGTCCAACTCGTTCACGACGTCCATATATTCCCACTCCAATCTAGTCCCACCTGCTAGCACCTGACCCATATCTCTCCAAACCCTTCCTATTCACATACCCATCCAGATGCCTTTTAAATGATGATCTGATGAAAGAGTAGTTGCTATGTATGTGGTCAACATTGGGTCAGTTTAATAGTCACTCTAACTCTTTTTGAGTAACTATCTTACTTAATTTCATTGCAACCTTCTGAAATCTCTGATTTAAATGAAGTGTTTCAGTAGTTTCTAGGTTAGAAGAATTGTCCAATGGAAAATTTGATTTTCTAGACAATTTCTTTCGAGTGTGCTACAATAGGGATTCTGTGAATCTCTCTGTGCAACTCGTATTTATGCTGCCATAAAGACTCTCTGGCCAGCAGAAAGCCAGGTCACTAGGTTTGGATAAATACTTGGAAGAGGGCAATGGGATCCTTAATGGAGGAAATTCCAGAAAAAGATCAACCAACTTTTGAATTGTTCAATGGAATCCACAACCTCCAAACCCTAATGGATCTAGAGTGTATGAAAATGAAAGAGTGACTGTGGATGGTCCAAATTGCACCAGGATTCAAGTCCATAAAGAAATGTGAAAGACAGCCACATGAAGTCTGACAATAATTGTCCATAAAATCATGAAATATTGAGGAGACTGAGGACGTTTGGCCCACTGGGTGGAATTTTCTTTTTTTGACAATCTTTGTGGAGGTGCACATGAGGTTCTCCCTTAGGCATCCAGGACCATATTCAAAAGGCATCTAAACAGCATTTTATTCGCTGTAACTCAAGAGAAATAGTGAACAGCTCTTCCATCCATCCATCCCCTGGAGATCTCACACACCTGCCAAAGACAGCCCATAGTTCAATGACATCTTCCTATGGGGACTCCCACAGGACATTTGTGGAGATGGGATGTACTGTTTCTCAGGAATGGCAATAGGAGGCTATCCCAGCTGATAAATGCAGCCTGGACGTGAGGAGTTTATGGAAGTCAGCTCCCATGGGAACCAAAGGATAGATTGTACATTGTGTCACAAGAAAATGAATGAACTGTGCACTGCCAAGGTAAGTGCCACTTTCTACTTAGTGCCTCATGCCTCTTTGAGTGTGAGACTGTATTGCAGGTTTGCCGCTGCAAAGGATTGCCACAAAGGAAATTGGGTCCCACGCATCTCCATGTTAGGAGAGGCATTAGGGGAGGCAATGGCCTAGTGTTGTTATCACTGAACTATTAATCCAGAAACTCAGTTGATATTCTGGGAATCCACGTTTAAATCCTGGCACAGCAAATGGTAGAATTTGAGTTTGATAAAAATAATCTGGAATTAAGAGTCTAATAATGACCGTGAAACTATGGTCAATTGCCAGAAAAACCCATCTGGCTCACAAATGTCTTTTAGGGAAGGTAAATGACCATCCTTACCTTGTCTGTGCTACATGTGACTCCAGACCCAAAGAAAAGTGGTTGACCCTTAAATGCCCTATGGGTGATTAGGGATGGCCAATAAATGCTGGCTTAGCCAGAGAGGCCTACATCCCATGAATGAGTAAAAAATGTGCAAAAAATATTTGTTAATTCATTGCAACTACTGACGTTGCACTACCAGCAATACAGTACTGCCTCTTATATTAATGACTTCAAACACAAAAGGAGCTACAATACTCAGCATATCATGCATTACAAGCTCACTGTCTGTTTCCATGCTGTACATCTCTATGACAAAATGCTGCAGTGGGAGAGGGACAGGTTAAATGAATGGGAAAAACTTGGCAGATGACAAACAATATAAAAAATTCCTCTGTGGAAAAATGTACGGTTATGCTCTAGAATGATTTGGAGGTACTGGCATTGGACTGGGGTGTACAAAGTTAAAAAAATCACAATGCCAGGTTATAGTCCAACAGGTATAATATCACAGTGGCACAGTGGTTAGCACTGCTGCCTCACAGTGCTAGAGACCCGGGTTCAATTCCTGCCTCAGGCGGCTGACTGTGTGGAGTTTGCACATTCTCCCCATGTCTGCATGGGTTTCCTCTGGGTGCTCTGGTTTCCTCCCACAGTCTAAAAATGTGCAGGTTAGGTGAATTGGCCAAACTAAATTGCCCATAGTGTTAGGTGCAGGGGTAAAAGTAGGGGAATGGGTCTGGGTGCGTGCGCTTCAGCAGGTCGGTGTGGACTTGTTGGGCCGAAGGGCCTGTTTCCACACTGTAAGTAATCGATCTAATCTTATACTCCACAACCACTTGATGAAGGAGCAGTGCTCCAAAAGCTAGTACTTCCAAATAAACCTGTTGGACTATAACCTAGTGTTGTGTGATTTTTAGCTCGAGGATGAGAGGCATAATCTCAGATTGAGGTGTCATTCATTTAAGACAGATATGAGGAGGAATTTATTTTCTCAGAAAGCAATGAATCTGTGGAATTCTTTACCACAGCGGATTGGAGAGGTTCTGTCATTTAGTATATTTAAGGTATACTTCTTCTCATGCTATGTCTTATGGGTCCTCAATACCTTCAAGGAAGCAACTGCAGAATTTGCAAGTAATCAAGGGAAGCATGCCAATGCTAAAGGGGAGATTGGATATGTGCAGCCAGCTAGTGAGAAAGCCTCTGTTCAGTGGGTCTCACATCACACAGCAATGTTTTAATAAAACCTTAGGTAAGGGTGACAGCTCATGACTCTCCTCTGTAGCTTCTAAATCCCAGACAATGAAGATCTACTGGCCCCAGGCCCATTTTCAAGGGTGCCTGCAAATGTATGAGACTTCCATGAATTGTTGAGTATGGACAGATTTTACCCTGAGCATTGTAAGCATTAACTGCAAGAAGCAGCCTGCATATGGGTCTTCTCGTGAGCAGTTGTATGTGAGAAAACTTCACCCCTAACACTGGAATAAATTGATTGCAAAGGTGCATATGAACGAGATTTCCCATGATCTGAATGACTTGTGATGGCTTCACATAAAAACTACAAACATTTGTGCAAAAATAAGGCTAATTTCTGAAGAAGCTAAATTAGCACAACACATGTACTTACTAGAACTTTAAAAAAGTTTACCCCATCAAGCACAAGTCTTGTACATGTTGTTGTGTTTGCAAACACATATGTTTTCAGGTTTTGACTAACAAAATTACACCTGTGGGCTGTGGTGATGATGAACATAGAACATAGAACAGTACAGCAAAGTACAGGCCTTTTGGCCCCCGATGTTGTGCTGACCTTTATTCCTATTCTAAGAGCAGACTAACCTACAAACCCTTCGTTGCACTATCTTCCATGTGCCTATTCAAGAGTCGCTTAAAAGCCCCTAATGTATCTGACTCTACTACCACTGCTGGCAGTGCATTTCATGCAACCACCATTCTCTGTGTAAAGAACTGACCTCTGACATCTCCCCGAACCTTCCTTCAACCACCATAAAGTTATACTGCCTTGTGGTAGTCATTTCCACCCTGGGAAAAAGTCTCTGGCTATCCACTCTACCTATGCTTCTCATCATCCTGTACACCTCTATCGAATCACCTCTCATCCTTCTTCGCTCCAGAGAGAAAAGTTCTAGCTCCCTCAACCTTTCTTCACAAGACATGTCCTCCAGTCCAGGCAGCATCCTGGTAAATCTACTGTCCTATAAAAACATTAGCCATGTTCAAAAGATTTTGTCCATTTTGTCTGTACTCGCCCTCTGAAGGAGTAATTCATTTGTTGCCACTCCCCTGACATTTCCCTGTAGATCTGCAATTTTTCCTTTTTCAGATAATGTTTAGAAAATTCTCTTTAGAAAGTCTCGACAGACCCTGCCTCCCCCACACTCTCAAACAGTGCATTCCAAATCCTAACCACTCACCATGTAAAATAAACATTATGTTGTAATGGAAGCGGGAAATTTAGTTCCCTTTTTAATGTCCTGTAAAAATACTTAGATGAAAATGAAGCAAGAAGAGAAAATTTTGCTGTTCAAATTATGACATCTACAGTCAGTCATAAGACAAACCAGAGTGATTATGACTGTAAACCTAATTTTTTTTAACATGCTTGCTTCATTAAAATGTTGCTGTGGGAAATAGTTAGGTGTGATTTTCGATATAGCTGTGCATGCACTGAGGAAATGAAAGCAACTCCCTTTAAGCATTTGCTACCCCCATTGAGTTCTGAAGCAAAACATTACTAAAGTTGAATGTATGCTGAATTGCCTAACTTTCATGCTTAATTGGATTAAACCAAACATATAATTTCATTTCACGTGAAATTCTAGAAACTCATATGCTACTTGAGGTCTTACTTGCTTGTGGAATTAAAAAATAAAAATAGTTTATACTTTTTTTGGAAACTAACTTAGTTTGAACTGAGTTCTGACTTCCTGTATTAAGCAATAGATGAGGAACTCCTCAGAAGAAGGCTGCCTACTGACATTTTGTAGAAGGCTGAATCACATTTTGCTAGCTGCCCAGTCATTACCACTTACTCTGACTGATGAAAATAGTGTTTTTTAAATTGAGTCCCTATAGAGTGGAAACAGGCCATTTGGACCATCAAGTCCACACCATCCCTCTGTAGGATGTCCCAAACTGACTCCTACCCCTACATTTCCCATGGCTAATCCATCTAGCCTAATATCCCATGGACAATTTAGCATGGCCAATCCACCTGATCTGCACATCTTTGGACTGTGGGAAGAAACCAGAGCACCTGGAGGAAACCCAAGCAGACACAGGGAGACTGTGCAAACTCCACACAGACAGTTGCCTGAGGCTGGAATCAAACCCAGGTGAGGCAGCAGTGCTAACCACTGAGACACTGTGCTACCCAACAGCTGCAGTCATTTCCTCCATCAGAAGAAAAATAGTCCTCATCAGGGTTTACTGCCACAGTTTTTCTTAATCTTTCCCATCAACAAGTCACCCTTTCTTTACACATGCATAATGCATGACACTGACCCAGCTAGCCCAGAGGTGGCTCCTAGAGTGAACAGAATCCCTGATAGTCCTGTTTATATCTTTCAGCCAGGGATCCCTGATTGGACCAGGTTAACAGCCCAATCAGGGAACTTATATTCCAAGAGGTCCAGCTGGCTGACCTTGTTCCAATTACAACATCCCTCCCCCTCTAAGTCCTGGGACGTAGGCCCTTTTTTTAACCTGTAGCTTCTCCTAGGGCGTTTTTGCAACTAGTCCGGTTCCTCCAACTCTGCCTCAGCTACTGACAATGTGAACTTGACCATGGCCCGACTCTTGTGCCCGGAGCATCTTGGAAGAAATTCATCTTTTTCTTCAGGTGGTAACAGCATCAAAACTGTGACATCTGCCACATCCATTTCATCCTAAGAGGTTTCTTTGATGCTCAGCAGAGGGGGAGATCCCACAGATTCTGCCAGTTTTGCCAGATGATCTGATGGGTTGGGTTTGTTTTGCTTCTGCCCCATTTGCAAGATTACAGCTTTCATGTGGTCCACATGCTTGTTCAGGACTACCTCTCCTACCCAAAATTTGTACATCACAGGACCTGACCTTACATTGAACATGTCTCTTACCCATGCAGGGCCATTCTCATGGTTTCGGCACCAAATTTCGTCCCCTGAAGTAAACTGCCTCTCTTGCTTGCAGACACACCATCTGTAGAGCATCTATAGGAGAGGCATCTACAGAAGAGGCAACAAGTACCTCTACACTTAGGCACAATTACTAGGACTTTAGGGAGCAGGTACATATACATCTGGACTTGTTGTAAAAACACCCCAGGAGAAGTTACAGGGGAAAAAAAGGTCCCATGTCCCAGGACTTAGAAGGGGAGGGATGTTATGATTGGAACAAGGTCCAGTATTGGCGTTCCTGACGTCGTTTTACATCTCCCATCCCATGATCAGGAAGATGAGGTTTAACCATTAGCAACTCTGCTGGAGAAGTCTCTGTAGTTGTGTGAGGAGTGGTCCTATAATCAAAACAGGAACCAGTACAGTTTGGCACTGAGTGAAGCTGTAGCTGTTCCTTTGAGTCTGCTCTTTCTGCCAGGCTATTGGACAATGGGTGGTATGGAGCTGTCCTTACGTACCAAATGCCAACTGGCTGTAGGAAGTACTCAAGTTCCTTGGTGGTAAATGATGGCCTGTTGTCTGTGGCCAACATCTCCAGGAGCTCATGTATTGCAAAAGATGCTTGTACCTTTTCAATTGTTGTCCCCATGTTTGACAAATGAATTCTATGTATATTCAACTACTTTGAATGGGTGTTCACAATGACTAAGAAGATAGAGCCCATGAAAAGACTGGTTTAGTCAATGCAAAACTAAGTCCAGGGTTTACTCAGCCATTTCCACAAGGGAGGAGTTGATGGCAGTAATTTTTGACCTTGTTGACACTCTGGGCAGTGCCCCAAAAATGTGGTTATGTTGGCATCCCACTCCCGTCACCACTGAAAACCATGAAGGCCGGTATCCCGACACGAAGTCACCCTTTATTTACATGTGCTTAGCTGGTGTTATGAAGGTGTAGGCGTGGACTGCACCTTTAAGAGAGAAAGGAAGCTAGCAAGGACTGACTGGAAGCACAGAGAGTGCTGAACAAGGTAACAATGTAACACTTGGTTGAAACAAATAGCTGGAATTGCATTGCCAATGAACAAACACAAATTCAATTTCGGCCAATCGGTTTAAATTATGCTCCAGATACCAAACTCAAATTAAATTTGAATTTAGTGTTTTGATGACATCAAACCAATGAAATGATCCAATGTTTTGGGGGTATAAAACCGGACATTTTGAACAGTTAGAGGGAAAACTGCCAAGAACACCAACACGTATAGACTGCTAGCTGAAGAGCTCTCTGAAAGGTATCTCTCCATTAGACATTTGTACAGCAGAACACCGAAGCTGACCTAAAGAAATCTACTGAGGAAAATCTACAAAAGAGAATCTACAAAGCTGACTGGTTTTGAAGCGTGATGTTTTTTTTGTAAATCTTAATCGAGGGCTTTTTATTGGACTAGTATTGTAGAGTGGGAGGTAAAATACAGGTTTAAGAGAAAGCAGTTGTAAATAGTGGTTCTAATGTTCTCTTTTGGATTTAAAGAATAAAATTGTTAATTTTTACTTTAAATACTGAAATCTGGGATATTTCTTTGCCTATTGAAATTTAGCAGGTTACGGAGTGAGGTGAACTTCTCTGTGTGTTGAGTTTAAATTAGCAGAGGGGTTTACCCTGTGTCGTAACACTGGCTTCTAGAGTGTACAGAACCCCTGACATTCCTGTTTCTATCTGTCAGCCACGGCCCCCGATTGAACCAGGTTACCAACCCTAATTCCGAGGTCCACCTGGGTGACCTCATTCCAATCTCTACATGCTCAAAATGTTTCCCTATGATGGCAATAATGCAATTCAGTGTTATAACATGCATCATTGGTTCTGTTTTGATTGTGTTTCAGCCACACCATTTGTAGGTGTTTAGTTGAACCTTCCTGTTGAAAGAATCTTGCAGGAAAGATGCAGTATTTTCTCAGATGCCCATGCCTGAAATCTCATGATATTTGCCACCTTTACTGGTATGTTGTATTAGATAAGAGTTGTTTGAGCCAATTTGCTTTGGCCTGGGCCTATCTAGTGATTAGTGGAAGAGGATAGGCCTATCTAGTGTTTACTAGGAGAAAATAGGCCATCTGTAGAGCATCTACAGAAGAAGCATTGTTCGCAGATAACAGAAAGATTTATTGCATGATAGCAATAAGTATCTCTACACTTAGGCACAATTACTAGGCCTTTAGGGAGCAGGTACAGATACATCTGCTGTTCATCAAAATTAGAATAGAATATCTTGTCTCCATCCACTATCTGTGTATAACATCTGCTAAGGCACACAAAGCTATAGGCCAAGTGCTGGAAAATGGGATTAGAATAGTTAGATGTTTGTTTCTAACCGATGCAGAGTTGATGGGTCAGAGGTGCCTTTGCCAATGCTATAGACCTCTATGACCTTCTCTGTAAAATGGGTAGAGTCAATTGAACATGAAATTACCCCCTCCAGAACCATTACTTTCTATAACATCTTCCCCAAGACTTTTTCTCCTTCTAAATAACACATTATATAATCACATATATTATACATGCATGTAATATATAACTATATTACGTTTAACACCACTTCATCTCACCCAAGTCTCTGGCTTCAGAAATGCAGGCAATCCGGTGATTTCACTTTTCTCAGACTTGGAAGAATTACACGTGTGTTGCCTGAGGACCGTTGATCCTGGTTCTGATTTGTGAACTATTTCTCCACTGGATATCCTTCACACAGAGGGTCCCTTATTTTATTTGGCAGACCTTTATATCTGCCTGGTCAGTTGACTTATTTCAACGTGTGGTATCCTGAATTTCGAGATCAGGCAATTACTTTCAATTTCCTTGAATGCATAGGCCAGGCAGTTTCTTCTTTTGTGCCTTGGATTTCAAAGAGAATTGGTCTGTTTCCAATGAAGTTATGTGCAGTTTATCTCTCAAATTGTTGATCAGGCTGGATGTTTTCAATTACCTATTCTAGGTCTGGTGAAATAAACATATTCAGATCCTCAGTCACCATTATCTCTGTCACTGTTCTGTTTTAGAAGATAGAGTCATAGTGTCATAGGATTGTATGGCACAGAAACAGACCCCTCAATCCAACCCATCCATGCCAACCAGATATCCTAAATTCATCTAATCCCATTTGCCAGCATTTGGTCCATATGTCTCTAAACCCCTCCTATTCATATATCTATCCAGATGCCTTTTAAATGTTGCAATTGCACCAGCCTCCACCACTTCCTCTGGCAGCTCATTGCATAGATGCACCACCATCTGTGTGAAAAAGTTGCCCCTTACCTCCTTTTTATATCTTTCCCTTCTCACCTTAAACTATGGACTAATTTTGGACCTCCCTACCCTGGGAAAAGGTTTTGGCAATTCATCCTATTTGTGCCCTTCATGATTTTATAAACCTCTGAAAAGTCACTCCTCAACCTCCAAAGCTTCAGGGAAACTAGCCCCAGCCTGTTCGGCTTCTCCCTATAACTCAAAGCCTCAACTCAGGTTGCATCCTTGTAAATCTTTTCTGCACTCTTTCAAGTTTAACAACATCTTTCCAATAGCAGAACTGGACACAGTGTTCCAAAAGTAGCCGAACTAGACTGGAGGTTGGCTAATGTGGTGCCACTGTTTAAGAAGGGTGGTAAGGACAAGACAGGGAACTATACAGCAGTGAGCCTGATGTCGGTGGTGGGCACGTTGTTGGAGGGAATCCTGAGGGACAGGATGCACATGTATTTGGAAAGGCAAGGACTGATTAGGGATAGTCAACATGGCTTTGTGCCTGGGAAATCATGTCTCACAAACTTGATTGAGTTTTTTGGAGAAGTAA
>NC_057729.1:54742164-54768607 GCF_004010195.1 Chiloscyllium plagiosum
GTTTAATTCAGATAAATGCGAGGTGCTGCATTTTGGGAAAGCAAATCTTAGCAGGACTTATACACTTAATGGTAAGGTCCTAGGGAGAGTTGCTGAACAAAGAGACCTTGGAGTGCAGATTCATAACTCCTTGAAAGTGGAATCGCAGGTAGATAGGATAGTGAAGAAGGCGTTTGTTATGCTTTCTTTTATTGGTCCGAGTATTGAATACAGGAGTTGGGAGGTCATGTTGCGATTGTACAGGACATTGGTTAGGCCACTGTTGGTATATTGCATGCAATTCTGGTCTCCTTCCTATCAGAAAGATGTTGTGAAACTTGAAAGGGTTCAGAAAAGATTTACAAGAATGTTGCCAGGGTTGGAGCTACAGGGAGAGGCTGAACAGGTTGGGGCTGTTTTCCCTGGAGCATCGGAGGTTGAAGGGTGGCCTTATAGAAGTTTACAAAATCATGAGGTGCATGAATAGGATAAATAGACAAAGTCTTTTCCCTGGAGTTGGGCAGTCCAGAACTAGAGGGCATAGGTTTAGGGTGAGAGGAGAAAGATATAAAAGAAACCTAAGGGGCCACGTTTTCACACAGAGGGTGGTACGTGTATGGAATGAGCTGCCAGAGGAAGTGGTGGAGGCTGATACAATAGCAATATTTAAAAGGCATTTGGATAGGTATATGAATAGGAAAGGTCTGGAGGGATATGGGCCGGGTGCTGGCAGGTGGGACTAGATTGGGTTGGGATATCTGGTCGGCATGGACGAGTTGGACCAAAGAGTCTGTTTCCATGCTGTACATCTCTATGACTCTAATGTCCTGTATAGCCGTGACTTGGCATCCAAACTTCTATTTTCAATGCTCTGACTAATAAAGTCAAGAGTACTAAACATCTTCTTCACTACCTGTCCACCTGTAACTCCATCTTTAAGGAACTGTGAACCTGCAACCCAAGAGATGGAATGTTTCCACCAATGGTGTGAAATTGTGAGTTCCTCTACATTGACAATGTTAAACAGCTCTTGTACGTCTATATAAGGAACCTCATTGGATCGTTTCATGTGTTTGTGTTCTGCCAGGAGGCTGGTTGTCCCTTGACTGGTTGATTGTTCCTGGAACAGTGCTTGGACAGCTGCTTGTTTCTGGACTAATTGTTGATAGGTGATTGTCGATCTCCCCAATTGATGAAATTGTTGTCAAGGTATTCATGCAGGCTCAAAGGTGAAGTTGCTTGTATGTATGTATGTATGATTTTAATTTCAAAAGTGACTTGTAGCATTCTTATGTTTCTGGCAGTTATCCTGTGCTGTATATTCTTATCTCTATACATTGCAACTTCTGCTTTTTCAGCTATGGTAACTGGCCTGACAGAACAATGTCATTTGCTCCTGTATCAAGCAGAAAATCAACAGTCTATTGACATAAATAACTTCCGTCTCCTCTGGCCTGTCTGGATCAGCAATTTCCTGAGGAACATCTTGGCCATTTTCTCCAACTGAAGTAACTCATCGAATGCACACATTTTTTCTGATGATGGTAGGTGTTATACTATCTTTTATAAATGTAAGCATGAGTACTTACATTGTTCTGAATTCCAACAGCAATTCTGTCTCATATGAGTTCTGATGTCACTGTTTCAAATATCCATAATCACAGTTTTTCATTAATCTGTAGAGGTCGTTAATGAAATTGTTTGTGAATTCTTACAGAAGCTGAATTCTTCTGTTAAATCTTTCTTGTTCAAAACTTTTATTTGTTCTTAAATTGAAGCAATTGACAAATGTTTTAAGGCCATCTTCAAAAGTTTCTGCGCTCTCTTTGATGGTCTGCTTGTTATGACACCATCTGCAATCAGACCCACTAAATGTAATAGTGCATTCACCTGCTCAACTTTAATCTTGGTGTTTAATTTTGAAACAATGTAGTATCTTAAGAACAGTCACCTCCAAGCCCACATTTGTGTTCTGCATTATCCTTCATAGACCTTGAATCTGTTAGGCAGCATTACCTTTTTAATTTCTTAGTGTGATAATTTAGTTTATAATTGTAAAGGTATTTTAAATCCCTACCATTTCAATCTTACGTTAAATTTGCTGGTCTTTGAGCTAATATTCTTTTCCTGACCTTTCTTCCTTTGCCAGACTTTTAATCAGGTTTCTTTAACGTTGCTTGTACATTACACTCTAAGGCCTTCCTGATTCAGGAGCCTTAATCTAAATTTCCTTCCTGGCCCTTTCACTGTTTCTTGCAGCTGGGTCTCATGCAGCCAATTGTTGTGAGAAATGAGAACTCTCCTTTACATTTCCGTACATTCCTTTTTGGTCTTTTTGCATAAAATTATTCCTCTTTCTCCTTGGTATGTCTAACTTTTCCTTCTGGAGCCTTCAGTTATTTCTTGCAAAGCCTCCATCACGAAGGCATCTGTGCTTCCAAGTGGGATTAGCTTTTCGGTCTTCCTAGCCCACACTCATGCCCAGCGCTTCTTACCAGCTTCAGAATTAGGTTTACCTGTGAAAGTATTGAGCTTGCTTTTTGCTATTTCTTCAATTGTCATTAATTGCATTTCAGCTCTTAATTGATTTCCTCTGTCTTCTTTATAGAGTAATAAATACTCTTCAAGTCATAAACTCAGTTGCTAGATTTTGTTTTCTTCTGGATTTTGTGGATTTCTTCTCTTCATGGTGGGAGCAGATCCACATCACAACCAATGCAGAATTTTACAGATAACCACTCCTGGTATCATTTACTATTTGTCTGAGCTGGGGCTGGCAGAGGAAGGTGGTGGCGGAGGAGGGGGTGGTTCAGGCCTTCTTTCCAGGAAGGAGCTGAAAGATCAAAGACCATCTGACAGGGATGGACATGTAAAGGAATTGCACGTCCATGGTGAAAAGGAGGCAGCTCATGCCCACAAACTGGAAACCGAGAAAGTGATGTAAAGTGTCACACAAATCTCGGATGTCAGTAGGAAGGGACTGGACAAGGGGAGAGAAAATCGAGTTCAGTTAGGAAAAATAAGTTCCTCGGGAGAGGAATGGGTTGAAACAATGGATCTGTGCGGGCAGTCCTGTTTGTTGATTTTAAGAAGGAGGTAGAAGCAGGGTGTACGAGGTAAGGAGAAGAAGAGGTAGGAAGCTATTGCAGGGAGACCCCAGATGAGGTGAAGTTAGTGACGGTCATAGAACAGCTTGGATGTTCAATGGTGGGGTCATGGTCCAAGGGAGACCCACCACTTAACCTATGCTATGTAGAGGTCAGCACACCAGACAACAGCAGTACCATCTTTGTCAGAAGGCTTGATTATAAAGTCAGGGTTGGATCAGAGAATACAGAGAGCAGTAAGTTCAGAGGGAGACAGAATGGATAAGCAGAGCAGAAAAATTAAGGTGACTAATGTCATGTTGACAGTTCTCAATGACCAGTTTGAATACAGGTAAGAGACCAGGGGGTTCAGGAGAAGGGACAGTGTTGGAGACGGGTGAAAGAGTCTTTGGGATAGGGAGAGAATTCATGCCCACAGAAATGGGCATAGAAGTGAAGACTATGGAAGATGGGTTTGACATCTTGTCCTACGTAAAATTCATTGAGGTGAGGACAGAACTAAGTACTTTGCTGAGTACAGATCGTTAAGCATTGGAAGAGAGGAGGGCGAGAAGGTATGGTAAATACCCAACAAGAGGTGGAATTAGAGGAATGGATGGAGTCAAAGGGAACTGCAGGTGAGTAATTTACCAGAGGGCCATGGGTACCACCGAGTTGTTACAGTTTGTATTCCTTAATACTTGAAAGGAAGAAAAAACATTTCTTGTTAAAATTTTGTTCAAGACTTTGGTTTGGCCGCATTTAGAGTTCTGTGTACAGTTCTGGTCGCCACATTACCAAAGGGAGGTGGACGCTTTGGAGAGGGTTCAGAGAAGGTTTACGAAGAATGTTGCCTGGTATGGAAGGTGCTAGCTATGAAGAGAGGTTGAGTAGGTTAGGATTGTTTTCAATAGGAAAAATAAGATTGAGGGGGTACCTGATTGAGGTCTACAAAATCATGAAGGGTATAGACAGGGTAAATAGAGATAAGCTTTTTCCCAGGGTGAGGGATTCAATAACAAGAGGTCACATGTTCAAAGTGAGAGGTGAATAGTTTAAGGGGGATAGTACTTTAGACAGAGGGTGGTAAGTGCCTGGAATGCGTTGCTAGCAGACGTAGTAGAGGCAGGGACGTAGATTCGTTTAAGGTACATCTGGACAGATGCATAAGTAGGTGGGGTGCAGAGGGATACAGATGCTTAGGAATTGGGTGATAGGTTGAGACAGTGAATTTGTATCGGCTCAGGCTTCGAGGGTGAAAGCACCTGTTCCTGGGCTGTAAATTTTCTTTGTTCTTTGAGCTGAAGAATGAAGTTGAACTGAAGTGTTGGACAGCTTTGAAGTAGTGTGAGGCAGTACTGATGGGGAGGGAGGACAAGATTATGCATATGGCAGCAAAAATAGCACTGACTGCGGATCTCAGAATGCAGCAAGAACACCTTCCCCGGGTTACCCCGTCCATGTTTGAATCAAGGATGTAATGAAGCCAATCAGGAGCTTAGTGGCAATCTTTGCCGTCAAATAAGAGGACTGTAGATTGTGAAGGAGCAAAGATAGCCTTTATTAGAGTGATATTCTCTTCCTGTCAGATGTGAGAGTTTAGGGAGAGTTTCCATGTTACTGATGATTATGTCTGCAGAAAGTGTCTTTGGGTGCAAATCCTATCACATCGCATGGATTGGTTGGAGTGGCAGTTAGAGGCAATGAGGAATTTACAAGAGCTAGAGGGTGTGATGAGTGGCAGTTAAAGGAAGGGAGAAAAGCCGCACATACAGTCAGGTAGATGCGTTAATTCCAGAAAAGTTAGAGGGATAGACAAGTAGTGCAGGACTCTTCTGTGGCCACCCCCATTTCAAACAAGTATGCTGTTTTGGAAAATATAGGGGGTGATGGACTCTCAGGGAATGTAGCACAAACAGCCAGGTTTCTGGTATCAAGGCAGGCTCTAATGTAATGAGGGGTATGTTGGGTTCCAAGCGATCGAGTGTGATAGGGGACTCTCTAGTCGGAGGTATGGACAGACATTTCTGCGGCCAGCAGCTAAACATCAGAATGGTGTGCTGCCTCCCTGGTGCCAGGTTCAAGGATAACTCAGAGAGGGTGCAGAATGTTCTCAAAGCAGGAGGTCATTGTATGTATTGGAACCAACAACATAGGAAAGGAAAAAGATGAGATTCTGAAGGGAGAGTTATGCAGGAATACAGAGTTATGCAGGAATTTTAAAAAGGAGGTCCTCGAGGGTAGTAATGTCTGTATTACTCCTGGTGCTAGGAGCTAGTGAGGGTAGGAAAAGGAGAATAGAGCGGATGAACGCATGGCTGAGGAGTTGGTGCAGGGGAGCAGGATTCACATTTTTGGATCATTGGAATTTCTTCTGGGATAGAAGTGACCTGTACAAAAAGAATGGATTGCACCTGAATTGGAAGGGGACTAATATACTGGCAGGGAGATTTGTTAGAGCTGCTTGGGAGGATTTAAACTAGTAAGATTGGGGGTGGGGGTGGTGGGACCCAGGGAAATAGTGAAGAAAAAGATCAATCTAAGACTGGTATAGTTGGGAAAGGGAACAAATCAAACAGTCAGGGCAGGCAGGAACAAAGCAGAAAACAAGGTAGGACTGATAAATTAAACTGCATTTACTTCAATGCAAGAGGCCTAACAGGTAAGACAGGTGAACTTAGGGCATGATTAGGAACATGGGACTGGGATACGATTGCAGTTACAGAAACGTGAGTCAGGGATGGACAGGACTGGCAGCTTAATCTTCCATGATACAAATGCTATCGGAAGGAGAACAAGGGGGCAACAACAGGAGGTGGAGTGGCATTTTTGATCAGGGATAGCATTACGGCTGTACTGAGGGAGGATATTCCTGGGAATACATCCGGGGAAGTTATTTGGGTGGAACTGAGAAATAAGAAGGGGATGATCATCTATTGGGATTGTATTATAGACCCCCTAATAGTCAGAGGGAAATTGAGAAACAAATTTGTAATGTGATCTGTTATCTGGAAGAATAATAGGGTGGTTATGGCAGGGAATTTTAACTTTCGAAATATCAACTGGGACTGCCATAGTGTTCGGGGTTTAGATGGAGAGGAATTTGTTAAGTGTGTACAAGAAAACTTTCTGATTCAGTATGTGGGTGTACCTACTGGAGAAGGTGCAAAACTTGACCTACTCTTGGGAAGTAAGGCAGGGCAGATGACTGAGGTGTGTGGGGCAGCACTTTGGGGCCAGTGACCATAATTCTATTAGTTTTAAAACAGTGATGGAAAAGCGAGTTTTGAGAAGATTTGTAGCTCAGGTTGAGGTTTTGGATGTAGGTTTGCTCGCTGAGCTGAAAGGTTCATTTCCAGACGTTTCAACAAAGAAACTTACAGACAAACCAATGGAACACCCATGGGATCTCTGATATCAGGGTTCTTAGCAGAGGCAGTAATGCAGAGACTTCAGCAAACAGCTCTGCCAACCATCCAACCCAAACTCTGGGTCCGCCACGTGGATGACACCTTTGTCATCACTAAACGAAACAAGTTAGAGGAAACCTTCAAGACCATCAATAATACTCTTACTGGCATAAAATTCACTAAAGAGGAGGAAAATATCAACAAACTGCCATTCCTAGATGTCACAGTAGAGCGAACAGCCAGTGGGGAACTTCAAACCAGCGTCTATAGAAAAACAACACATACAGACCAAATATTGAACAACAGAAGCAATCATCCCAACATCCACAAACTATGCTGCATTAGAACATTGTTTCAATGAGCCACCACACATTGCAGCACAGAGGAACTACACAGAGCAGAGGAAAATCACCTATACTGTGTATTCAAAAAGAATGGGTACCCAATGAACATAGTCTGCTGATTTCTCAGTAACAAACCCAAACAAGCAGACAAAACATGTCCAGAAACCTTAGCCACTCTCCTCTACATCAACGACATCTCGGAAATGACTGCCAGACTACTCAGACCCCTTGGCGTCATGGTAGCCCACTAACCCACCAACACACTAAAACAGCAGCTAATGAACTTGAAAGACCCTCTACAGACAATGAGCAAAACTGACGTCATTTACAAAATACCGTGCAAGGACTGTAACAAACACTACATCGGACAAACAGGCAGAAAACTAGTCACCAGTACACATGAACACCAACTAGCCACAAAAAGACATGACCCTCTCTCACGAGTATCCTCACATATGGATGAGGAAGGACACCACTTTGACTGGGACAATACATCCATCCTAGGACAAGCCAAACAAAGACACGCATGAGAATTCCTAGAAGCATAGCATTCCAACTGGAACCCTATCAACAAACACATCGAGTTAGACCCCATCTACCACCCTCTGAGAAAAGGAACAGAGGGTGACTTCACCACAGGAAATAACATCACCAACCCAAAGAAACCCAAACACATAAATAGAAAGCAGGAATTTTCAGCATTGCTTCGCATAAGGTCCACTGAAGATGTTACCTACTTCAGTGTAGCACACAAAATGTCTGGAAATGAACCTTTCAGCTCAGTGAACAAACCTACTTCGAAATGTGATGGAAAAGGATAGACCGGATCTAAAAGCTGAAGTTCTAAATTGGAGGAAGGCTAACTTTGACGGTGTTAGGTAAGAACTTTCAAAAGCTGATTGGGGGCAGATGTTCACAGATAAAGGGACAGATGGAAAATGTCAAGTCTTCAAAAATGAGATAACGAGAGTCCAGAGACAGGATATTCCTGTTCGGGTGAAAGGAAAGGCTGGTAGATATAGGGAATGCTGGATGACTAGAGAAATTTTGGTGAAGATAAAGAAGAAAGCATATATCAGGTATAGACAGGGGAGATTGAATGAATCCTTAGAAGAGTATAAAGGCAGTAAGAGTATACTTAAGAGGGAAATCAGGAGGGCGAAAAGGGGACATGAGATAGCTTTGGCAAATAGGGATAAGGAGAATCCAAAGGGTTTTTATAAAAAGATCAAAAGGGTAACTAGGGAGAGGATAGGGCTCCTCAAAAATCAGCAAAGCAGCATATATGTGGAGCCACAGGAGATGGGGAAGATACTAAATGAGTATTTTAAGACCATAAGACATAGGAGTGGAAGTAAGGCCATTCAGCCCATCAAGTCCTGAGGGACAGGATTTACATGTATTTGGAAAGGTAAGGATTGATTAGGGATAAAATCAACTCGGCAAAAGTGAGTAATGCAGATTAGAGTCAAGTGTGTGGTGCTGGAAAAGCACAGCAGATCAGGCAGCATCCAAGGAGCAGGAAAACTGACATGTCGGGCATAAGCCCTTCATCAGGAATGAGGCTGGGAGCCTAGGGGGTAGAGAGATAAATGGAAGGGGGTGGGGCTGGGGGAAAGGTAGCTGAGCGTGCAACTGATGGATGGAGGTGGGGTAAAGGTAATAGGTTGGAGGGGAGGGTGGTGCAGATAGCTGGGAAGGAAGATGGACAGATGGGACAGGTCATGAGGATGGTGCTGAGCTGGTAGGTTGGAACTGGGGTAAGGTGGGGGTGGGGAAATGAGGAAACTGGTGATGTCCACATTGATGCCATGGGATTGAACAACCCTGAGGCGGAAGATGAGGCGTTCTTCCTCCAGGCGTCAGGTGGTAAGGGAGTAACGATGGAGGAGGTCCAGGACCTGCATGTCCTCGGCAGGGTGGGAAGGGGAGTTGAAGTGTTTGGTCACAGGGTGGGAATTGGATGAGATGCGCTGGAGATCATCATCAACCATGAGGGAGGAGAAATTGCAGTCTTTAAAGAAGGAAGCCATCTGGTGTGTTCTGTAGTGGAGCTGGTCCTCCTGGGAGCAGATGTGGAGGAATTGGAAATAAGGGGTGGCATTTTTGCAGGAGGCAGAGTGGGAGGAGGTGTAATCCAGGTAGCTGTGGGAGTCGGTGAGTTTGTAGAAAATGTCAGTGTTGAGTCGGTCACCGTTGATGGAGATGGAGATGGAGAGGTCAGAAGGGGAGAGAGGTGTCAGAGATGGTCCAGGTGAATATAAGGTCGGGATGGAATGTGTTGGTGAAGTTGATGAACTGCTCAACCTCCTTGTGGGAGCACAAGGTGACGCTGATGCAGTCATCAATGTTGCTGAGGAAAAGGTGGGGAATGGTATGCATTCTTAGTTATACCCACATGCCAGTATAACTGCAGAAGATAGACTGTTCAGTGTAGCACACAAAGAGACAGGCATAGCTGGGACCCATGAAGGTGCCCATGACTACCCCTTTCATCTGGAGGAAGTGGGAGGATTCAAAGGAGAAATTGTTGAGGGTGAGGAACAGTTCAGCCAAACGGATAAGAGTGTCCGTGGAAGGGTACTGGTGGGTGTCAGGAGAGGAAGAAATGGAGGTTTTGGAGGCCCTGATCATGACGGATGGCGGTGTATAGAGACTAGATGTCCATGGTGAAGATGAGGCTATGGGGTCCAGAGAAACTGAAGTTTTAGAGAAGGTGGAGGGCGTGGATGGTGTACCGAATGTATGTGGGGAGTTCCTGTACCGGGGGGATAGGACTGTATCGAGGTATGTGAAGATGAAGTCAGTGAGGCAGGACCAGGCTGAGAAGACAGGTCGGCCGGGGTAATCAGGCTTGTGGATCTTGGGTAGGAGGTAGAACCGGGTGGTGCAGGGTTCCCGAACTATGAGGTTGGAAGCCGTGTGTGGGAGATCCCCTGAGCTGATGAGGTTGTCTACGGTCTGGGAGATGATGGCTTGGTGATGGGAGGTGAGATCATTACCGAGGGGGCAGTAGGAGGAGGTGTTTTCAAGTTGGTTCCTGGTTTCAGCAGTGCAGACGTCAGTGCGCCAAACTACCGTGGGCGGCACGGTGGCACAGTGGGTAGCACTGCTGCCTCACAGCGCCAGAGACCCGGGTTCAATTCCCACCTCAGGCGACTGACTGTGTGGAGTTTGCACGTTCTCCCCGTGTCTGCGTGGGTATCCTCCGGGTGCTCCGGTTTCCTCCCACAGTCCAAAAGATGTGCAGGGTCAGGTGAATTGGCCATACTAAATTGCCCGTAGTGTTAGGTAAAGGGTAAACGTAGGGGTATGGGTGGGTTTTGCTTCGGCGGGTCGGTGTGGACTTGTTGGGCCGAAGGGCCTGTTTCCACACTGTAATCTAATCTTATCTAATCTAATCTAATCTAACCACTGCACCCCCATTGTCAGCTGGTGTGATGGTGATGTTGGGTTGGAGAAGAGGGAGTGCAGGATGCGCATTGTGAGGGTGAGAGGTTGGAGTGGGTGAGGGGATTGGACAGGTTGAGGTGGTCAATGTCTCAGTGGCAGTTGGAAATAAAGAGGTCAAGGGCGGGTAACAGACTGGCGCAAAGTGTTGTTCAGGATAGTCAGTATAGCTTTGTGCCTGGGAAATCATGTCTCACAAACTTGAATGAGTTTTTTGAAAATGTAACAAAGAAGATTATGAGGGCAGAGTGACAGACGTGATCTATATGGACTTCAGTAAGGCGTTCGACAAGGTTCCTCATGGGAAACTGGTTAGTAAGGTTAGATCTCATGGAATACAGGGAGGACTAGCCATTTTGATACAGAACTGGCTCGAAGGTAGAAGACAGAGGGTGGTGGTGGAATGTTGCTTTTCAGACTGGAGGCCTGTGACCAATGGTGCGCCACAAGGATTGGTGCTGGGTCTATTTCTTTTCGACATTTATATAAATGATTTGGGTGTGAATATAGAAGCTATAGTTAGTAAGTTTGCAGATGACACCAAAATTGGAGGTGTAGTGGATAGCGAAGAAGGTTTCCTCAGAATACAATGGGATCTTTAATAGATGGGCCAATGGCTGAGGAGCGGCAGATGAAGTTTAATTTAGATAAATGAGAGATGCTGAATTTTGGAAAAGCAAATCATAGCAGGACCTATAAATCTAATGGGTTGGTCCTGGGGACTGATGCTTAACAAACAGACCTTGGAGTGCAGGTTCATAGTTCTTTGAAAGTAGAGTTGCAGGTAGATAGGATAGTGAAGAAGACATTTAGTATGCTTTTCTTTGTTGGTCAGAGTAGTGAGGATAGGAGTTGGGAGGGGAAAGTGAGGACTGCAGATGCTGGAGGTCACAGTTGAGAGTGATGAACGGCTTATGCCCAAAATGTTGATTCTCCTGCTCTTCGGATGCTGTGCTTTTCCAGCACCCCACACTCAACTATTGGACTTGGGAGGTCATGTTGCGGCTGTACAAGACATTGGTTAGGCCACTTTTGGAATATTGTGTGCAATTCTGGTTTTGGAAGGATATTGTAAAACTTGAAAGGGTTCAGAAAAGATTTACAAGAATGTTGTCAGGATTGGAGGATTTGAGCTATAGAAATAGGCTGACTAGATTGGGGCTGTTTTCCCTGGAGCGTCAGAGGCTGAGGGGTGACCTTACAGAGGCTTATAAAATCATGAGGGGCATGGATAGGATAAATAGACAAGGTCTTTTCTCTGGGGTGGGTAGAGTCCAAAACTAGAGGGCATAGGTTTAGGGTGAGAGTGGAAAGATATAAAAGGGATCCAAAAGGCAATGTTTTCACCCAGAGGGTGGTGCATATATGGAATTAGCTGCCAGAGGAAGTGGTGGAGGCTGGTACAATTGCAACATTTGAAAGGCATCTGGATGTGTATGTGAATAGGAAGGGTTCAGAGAGATATGGGCCAAGTGCTGGCAAATGGGGTCAAATTAGGTTGGGAAAACTGGATGGCACGGACGAGTTGGACTAAAGAGTCTGTTTCCATGCTGTACATCTCAATGACTCTATGACCTCTACCAGAATGTGACACTGGGTAGATGTTGTTTGAGTAGTATGCTGTCACCAATCCTCCTTTGTTTTTCCTCTGTCTTGGATCTAACTGGTGGTAGGGGATACACCATCTAAAGTATATACAGAAGAAGCACTGTTCTGAGTTAACAAAAACGTGTACTGCATAATAATCAGAATTAGAACATAAGTATGACATCAGTAGAATGAATGTAGCTAAATTAACATGAGTATTAATCCCTTCAGAATCATTATTTAATTCAACAGTAGCTATATTAATCCATTAATAACTATGTGATAAAAGATTCTAATATAGTGGGTCGTATTAGTCATGTGATTCTATCAGTCTGTAAATGTTGGGGTTTTCTTACCTTCAACACGCTTTTCATTCATACTACGCATACAACGCATTAACTACACAAATGAAAATCGAAATTGAGGTGAGGTCAAATTTAACTTCAGTCACATTCCTCGAACTGGTACATGATGGAGTTTGAAAGCTCACAAGATCCTTCTGATGTTAATAGATGAGTCACAGTTAAATTTTAAAATTGGTCACTTGCCCAAAACAAGTGAGTAGAAACAGGAACTGAAGTGGGAGATTGCTGCCACTAGAAACCCAATGGAATAGACCCTGGCATGGGGTAAAAGATAGAGTTGGGCATCCAACTCACACAGATATAGGGATGGCTAAGGATTGTTTCTGGGGCCTGAGCAAGTACTCCTATCCCACCCAGTCCCCATAATTTTTTTCTTATTTTGAGTATATCGGATCCAAACCTGCTTTCCCTCCTGGATATGCCCATAATGTAACCCTATTGACTTAAGTCAGTTGGGACATTAAGTCAGTGACATATTTCCAAAATAAAATGAAAAAAAATGAAATGCCAGGAATGACTTCCCTCCACAGATGCTGCCAGATCTGCTGAGCTTTCACAGCAATTTCGTTTTTTGTTTCTGATTTCCAACATCCGCAATTCTTTTGGTTTTTATTTCAAGGAAAGGCTGTTTTTCAATTTGCACAAAAGAACATCTGGCTCATCATAGTCCTGCAAAAATGAACATGCTTGAGCTAATGTGAGCCCAGATGGTAATTTGATTTTAGAACTGCAAATTGCGTTCAGACCGTAACTATAGCTATATCATGCCCTGTCAAATTATAATATTTTCGTCATTGTATCCAGAATAAATGAGGGGATTGAGTGGTTTTGTACTTGCATATTTTTATGTATTCCCTGTATAATTGAAAAATAGCTGTGTTCATAAACAATATTTCACAAGATTCATGTTCTAAACATTCTTCCACTTACAAAACAAAACCTATCATAAAACAGGTTTTATGGGTTAGAGATATTTAAGTAGAAAAAGGGACTGTTATAATTCATTACCAATGGCAAAAACACATTTTTAACTTGAGATTCCAAGGTTTCAAAATAATTAATAAAAATGCACTCGTAGAGCAGTGGGATAGTCATCCAATACTTTTAAGGCAGGTGTAGATAGATTCTTGATGAACATGAGAATCAAAGGTTTGTGGTGGCTTATGTTGGTGCATGAATGTAATGTCACAGTCAGATCCTACGAATGGTGGTGCAGACTTGAGGGACTGAATGACCTCCTTTTTCAACCAATTTGCTCACATGTTAGTATGTAGTTTGGTTTTCATCTTCAGGTGGCTGGGTGGGGAAGCATCTGATGGAATGCTGTGCGGTTTCAAGATCCAAATGTGATTCCCATTTCACATGTGAACTGTACACCTACAATAGATATTCTGCTGCAGCTCCTTGCCTTCAGGTTGACATAATATCGGGCAACTGGAATAATAGGTAGGCTGATGAGTCAAAGTGGAAGAACATGGCTCCAGGCCTGGTCATCCTATCTCCTCAAAATATAACTTTAGAGACTGTTTCCAGAGTAGTCAGAAGAAATCCCTAATGGACCAATGCATAGACAGCTCAACACCAAGACGTAAGAAAAGACCATAAAGCCTGATGCTAGTTCTCTCATCTGCTCCTTAAAATCACAACCATGATCTTAACACAGAAACATAGAAAATATGAACAGGAGCAGGCCATTTGGCCCTTGATGCCTACTCTGCCATTCAATATGATCATGGCTGATCATCTTACTCAGTACCCTGATCCCACTTTTTGCCCATGCTGTTTGATTCTTATAGTTCTAAGAACTATATCTATCTCCTTCTTGAAAATATTCAATGTACAGTATTGGCCTCAACCATTTTCAATGGCAGTGAATTCCACAGGTTCACCACTCTCCAAGCAGAAACATTTCTCCTCACGTTTGTCTTAATTGGCCTACCCAGTATCCTTAGACTGTGACCCCTGGTTCTGCACTCCCCAGTCATCAGGAACATTCTTCCTCCGTTCACCCGCCCAGTTTTGTTAGAATTTTATGAGATCCCTACTCATTCTTCTAGATATATTATACAACTGTAAATTACATAGTAGAGGTTTACCACCAGATATAGCTGAGTGGGACAGCAACCAAGGAAGGTGGGGGGAGGGGCCAGAGCATTCCTTTAGATTTGGCATCTATACTATTATTAGTTAGTTTTACAATGCTGCCTGACCTTTAAATGTGAAGAAGATTCTTTGCAGCTCAGTGTGCCTTTGTAACAGCATCTTCTCAAACCTGTGATCTCAAGCTCGAGAAGGATAAGAACAGTAGATGCAAAGGAACATCACCACCTGCAAGTTCATTCCAAGCTATACATTATCCAGGCTTTCACTATTTCACTATTACTTGGTCAAAATCTGAAACTCTCATTCCAACGGCACCAATGGGTACACCTACACAGATAAAGTGTAGTGGTTCAAGAAGGTCGTTCACCATTGCCTTCTGAAGGGAGAATTAGGATAAGAAAAAAATGCCGAATTTGAAAGTGAAGCCCATTTCACATGATTCGTTTTGTTATTCACATAGGCTGAGGAAGCAGTGACAGTTCAATGTTGATGTTTACAACACAATCAGCAGTTTTAGCTGATGCAATAGGAATGGTTGTAATGCCACCAGGAATCGATCTCTCGTGGCAGGAGTTCAGTATATGCGCAATGGTCTAACTTGTGTGGTTACATTCACAATTTGAGTGGTTCCAATAATTCATTTTGCGAATAAAGAGGCCACATTTTTCCTGGCCTATCCTCAAGAGGTTTATAGTTGATTGGTTTTTCTTTGGAAGGTTGAAACCTGGGACTTCACAACTTGATTGCCATGCTGTGTTAGGTGAAAGTGAGGACTGCAGATGCTGGAGATCAGAGCTGAAAATGTGTTGCTGGAAAAGCGCAGCAGGTCAGGCAGCATCCAAGGAGCAGGAGAATCGACATTTCGGGCATGAGCCCTTCTTTTTAGGTGATGCTTGCAGTCAGCCAGGATATGTGCCATCAAGTGTTAGGGCTGTCATCATCTTGTAGGATTTGGAATGTGTTTCAATAGAGACAAGATTTCAGACCAGTCTGTGTTTTTTTGCGGTCTTGTATCAATGTGAGTGCTTTACTACTGGTCAGCAAGCAGTATCTTTTGAAGAGAATGTTTTCTCTGCAGACATCAGGAGGTTCAATACGTGCAGGAAGCACTTGAGCTGCTTTTGCTTATAACATCCCAGAAGTAATCCTCACAACTTCCAAGATAGATATCGATGACATTGTGTATTGGTTCATGAAACAGGTTCAGCAACAGTGATTTGCTGTAAGGTGGGTCAGGGTAAGCAAAGCAGTGCATACTCCCAGGGTGGTAGACATCAATTTCTGTATGAGATTTACTTTTGTCTTTGGTGGCTTCTGTGTTTTGGTTAAAACTATGTGTTTATTGTGCAGACAGTTGGCACAAGATGTAAGTGTGAGATTGACATAGACTGTGCCATAGATCAAGATGTCCACCTATTGATCACTACCATCAAGCATGGCAAGCTGCCTGGCTCTGTGCCTGTCTAAACAACAAGTCAAGGCAGAAGTACCGTGAGCTTTCCAGCTCTGGCTAAGGCACCAATCTGCTATAAGGCATGGAATGCAAGACAAGTCAGCTGTGTGAATGCAGGTTGAGCTAAATGAATGAGTACTAAGATAGTAAGCAGATAGCCTGGAAATGTAGCCTGGTTCAGTCCATGAGCTGGGTGCATGATCCTAAGTGCAGTCTTCTCATTGCAGCATTACAATGGTCATTGTCATTGTGCCCTGTGGTGCACTATTGCACTACAGAAGCATACCGTATGTGGACTGGAGATACTATGAGGATTATTAAATGCTGACATGTCAGATGCAAAATCTGTGGCTCTGAGGTGCATGTACTCATTGATCAAAAGATGTGCCCAGTGGTGCTGATGCCTGGGTCCAACAGGGAGGTCCTTTGGAGCTGGAGTTTCCAAGTGCCCACTCTGACATCCATGTCAAAATTGTTTGCTTGTGATGGATAGCAGGATAGAAAACTGTGTATAAATGAGATGAGATTTGGAGTTAATAAGGTAGTTAACAAGCAAGTGGAACAGATTGTCAGGGCCCAGAGCAAAAGACAAAGCAAGTGCTGAAGTAGTAAAAGGGAATTAGGAAAATGAGTACAAACAAAGGTGTGAAAAGGAGAAAATACACCCTCTGTGTAAAAGAATTGCCCCTGAGGTCCCTTTTATATCTTTCCCCTCTCACCCTAAACCTATGCCCTTTAGTTCTAGACTCCCTCACCCCAGGGAAAATACTTTGTCTATTTATCCTATTCATGCCCCTCATGATTTTATAAACCTCTGTGATGTCACCCCTCAGCCTTTGATGCTCCAGGGAAAACAGTCCCACCCTCTCCCTATAGCTCAAATCCTCCAACATTGGCAACATCCTTGTAAATCTTTTCTGAACCCTTTCACAACATCCTTCCAATAGGCGAGACACCAGAATTGCACACAATATTCCAAAAGTGGCCTAACCAACGTCCTGTACAGCCGCAACATGACCTCTCAACTCCTGTACTCAATGCTCTGACCAATAAAGGAAAGCATACCAAACGTGGCCGTTACTATCCTACCTAACTGCAAGTCTACTTTCAAGGAGCTATGAACCTGTACTCCAAGGTCTCTTTGTTCAGCAACATTCCCTAGGACTTTACCACTGTGTACAAGTCCTGCAAAAATTTGCTTTCCCAAAATGCAGCACCTTACATTTATATAAATTAAACTCTAACTCCCATACCTCAGCCCATTGGCCCATCTGATCAAGATCCCGTTGTAATCTGAGGTAACCTTCTTCACTGTCCACTACACCTCCAATTTTGGTGTTATCTGCAAACTTACTAACCATACCTTCGAAGTTCACATCTAAGTCATTTATTTAAATGTCAAAACATAGTGGACCCAGCACCTATCCTTGTGGCATTCCACTGCTCACAGGCCTCCAGTCTGAAAAACAACCCTCCACCACCACCCTCTGTCTTCTACCTTTAAACCAGTTCTGTATCCAAATGGCTAGTTCTCCCTGTATTCCATGAAATCTACCTTTCATCAATGGGAAGGGGTTTCATTCCATAAATATAAAAGTTATCTTCACTTCTTCGAGCTTTGCACCCAGCACCCTGGGAACTGCCATGACTCATACATCCTAGGAAACTCTTGCATTCCTGCTGCATTTGAAAGTCCAGATGTCTTACAAGGCTGATTACTGGAGTAGAAAGGCTATCTACTACAACTAAGACCAGTGACACTGTTGCTCAACCCTCAACTGAGGCAGATCATAAAAACAATGCAGCCCAATCTTTGACCAGAGCCATGGTGGAGAAGACAATAGGCCTGCCGAAGATCCAGTTATCCGCTTGGACAGGTCTGATGGCCCCTGCAATATATTTCAGACAGGGTGTGCCCTGTCATTCCTCAATGTGCACAACTGAAGAGGCAATGAATGGATGTGGTGAACACTGTAGAACTGGAAGAGTGGAAACAGTCGACCACGGAGGAGATAAAGACATTGAGCATGGAGAACTTCATCTTGTGCATGACAGAGCACAGCGGTGTTTGACGCTGAAACCTGTAGAGGACTTAATTGCATCTCAATACAGCAGATGAGAGCTGAATGAAGTGATGACTCAGCAACTGTAAAATTGTTGCTTAACATGCAAGTAATTTATTGTGTTCTGGAATAGAAACAGCTTCTGGTTCTTTATTTTCTGATTGCTTTTGTGTTTGCAAATAAAAGATAATCTTCTGCGTTGTTTAAAGGCTTGCTTGCATGGGTTGGTTCAACATTGAACAATTATAAGATGCTTGTTTGATAGTGAAAAGAATAGTGGTGACTTAGAGAGGCTGGTAGTAATTCAGGACAGATGAGCTGTGTGGGCTGATGGTTAAACAGCATTGGGCCAAGTGACTGGGGCAAGAGAGTGGTATTTATGTGGAAGGACATGTTGGCTGTATCACCTCTGTGTCTTGAGCAAAGTTTTTAAGCTGCTGTGACACTACATTGCCAATGAAGAGTAACTCTGGAGTACCAACTCTTGGCTGGGTTGACTGATGTATAGCTGATGTTCCGTGATGGTGCCAGCACGAGGAATGCTGGTCTATTCCAGATATGTAGGCAGTGGCGATTTCTTCTGGCTGCTGTAAGTGATAGAATTCAGTTACCATCAGATGAGAGGGGTACCAGACCACTGGGGCAGTAGTTAATGAGGGGAGTTTGGAATGATAATATAAGAAAATTTGCTAAATCTTGTGGTCAGAAACCCTCCATTAAACTTGATGAAAATTACAGCCCAAATATGCCAAGACTCAGCCAGTTGTAGGAACTTTGCTAGCTACTTCCTTCCTTTTAATACTTTCTGGGAATTCTGTTCCTATCGACTCCTGTTGCTTTGTCTGGCTTGGTTGCTATTAAGGCATTGTCCATTTCTTCTTGGGTGTAAGCGCTTGAGAAGTCTTGGGGCAGTCTTGAAAATTGTATCACGACTTGTCCATGAGAGGATAAAAAAAAAGGCCAGTCTACCAATGCCATTTTGAGCCTCTAATTCAATTGTTGGCTCATTAAAACCAATCCGTAGTTGTTACTATTGACTGAGAATGTATAGACAGCAATCATCCAGTGTGTGCTGATCAGTTTTTGCAGTCAAATCAATAATGCCTCAACTTTAAAATTCTTGTAAAGTTTTCATTGTTGAATGATCTTACGCCTCTCTATTTCAGTAACTTCCTAAAACCCTGCATTTGTAAGGGAGGTCTGTGGTCCACCATTTCTGATTTTCATTGCCCCTCTATTGGTGGCTATGCCTTCACCTCCATAAGCCCATGCTCTGGAATTCCACTTATAAACTTTTACGCCTTTCTATCCTCTGACAATATGTAGTGATTGTAACAAGGTCAGCCAAGTGAACCACATGGAATGGGAGTTCCTTGACTGGAGATGTTAATCTAGTCCAAACAGGGAGCCTTGGCCAACAGGTAAGAATAGATGCACCATAGAAAGCAATCTATTTGGATGCAACGCAGTTTGGTATGGCAACTACTCTGCCCATGACCATAAGAAACTACAGAGAGTTGAGAACACAGCCCGACGAAAGTGAGGACTGCAGATGCTGGAGATCAGAGTCAAGGTTAGAGTGGTGCTGGAAAAGCACAGCAGGTCAGGCAGCATTCAAGGAGCAGGAAAATCGATGTTTCGGGCAGGAGCCCTTCATCAGGAAATCATTTTCTGATGAAGGGCTCCTGCTCGAAACGTCGATTTTCCTGCTCCTCGGATGCTGCCTGACCTGCTGTGCTTTTCCAGCACCACTCTAATCTTGACTGAGAACACAGCCCATCCATCACGCAAGGCAACCTTCCATCCATTGACTCTATTTACACTTTTCACTGCCTCTGAAAGGCAGACAACATCATCAAAAACCCCTCCCACCCGGTTATAATCTCTTCCAATCTTTTCCATCAGTCAGAAAATACAAAAGTTTTAACAGATTCAAGAACAGCTTTTCTTCTCTGCTGTTATTGGCTTTGGAATGGACATCTCAAATTTCAAATCTAATGTTGATCTTGCTTTTTGTGCACCTTCTTTGCAGGCGTAACTATGTATTCATTGCTCTGTTCAATCACCCTATGATCTGCCTGTACTACATGTAAAACAAAACTTTTCACTGTACCTAGGTACATGTGACAATAATAAATCAAATCAAATCAAAACTCTTGGGATTTCGTAGGCACTATAAAAATCCAAGTTATTGATGTTAAGTGCTTCAGGCTGAAGAGTCTCTATTCTGGTGCTCCAAATGTAATTAGTGGTGTGTTTCAGGGATCAGAGCTGGGACTACAATTATTCACAATTTATATAGAATAGTAAAGGCGGGTATATGGAACTGAGACAAGGAAAAGATCAGGCTCAAAGGGCCAGATGATCTACTCCTGCTCCTAGTCCTTATGTTCTTAGAACTACTTTTCTTTTTCGTTCCTCTTTTTATATCTATGATTTGGAGATGCCGGTGTTGGACTGGGGTGTACAAAGTTAAAGATCACACAACACCAGGTTATAGTCCAATAGGTTTAATTGGAAGCACACTAGCTTTCGGAGCTATCCATCCTAAGTCAACCATCTGATGAAGGAGCGGCGCTCCGAAAGTTGGTGTGCTTCCAATTAAACCTGTTGGACTATAACCTGGTGTTGTGTGATTTTTAACTTTTTATATCTAAGATTTGTACCTAGGTACTTTGTACCCAAGATGGTGCTATAAGAGGTGACATTGTAAAACTTTTCACTCTCCTCCTGTACTTCTGTACATGAGTACACATGACAATAAAGGATATTCTAAATCTAAGAGTATTGTTCCTACTTGTAGCCAAAGTCAGTGCGGGCAGTCAGCAGTAATATCCTTCCAATTCCTAAATCTCCCCTTGAGGAAAGGCAGTTCACCTTTGATAGGAATGTTTGAGCTACATCATATGCCAGAAGCAAATGTTGTTAAGCCCATTGCTGAATGCTCAGGCAGTGACCAGATGTGCCTCTGCTTGGTCCATTACTATTCATTTCAATAAGGAGGGAGCACAAGTTTCCTTGCTTCCTACTCAAAGAAAAGAGTCATGGGCTTTGCATGCTGCCATATACGTTCAGACTGCTGCCATCATGGTTGAGGGTTTCAGTGCTCAAGTGGGCAGCAGGTTCTGACAACAATCTTGCAATCTGCTTTGCAACAGAAAGCAAGATTACTAAAGAACAACTCTACTAGAGTGCTAGTGACACCACCTGTTTTTGTCTCTCAGGATAACAGCACACATGCTCTCACTACTACACTGCCAACATTCGTCTTCTTGGTGTGTCTCTGCTAGCCAGCCCAAACTGCTGTAACCCATCCTAAGATAAAGCAATTAGAATGTGGAGCTTCAAGCCTCAAAGCTCTTCAAGGTGGAAGTCAGTTACCTTCTAGCAGTCACACTGCAAACATTGTGTTTGCACTCTGTCGGAGCACTTGGACAGGTAAAGGCACCTGCACTAAAGAATGAACTAGGCGAAATGTCCAATTTTGCTTTTACAATTAGGTGTATTGTTTATAAAGATAGGGCAAAGATTCTGTTGGTTCCTTTTATTTCAGGACTTTGGCAAGATAATGCTGTGATGAGACATTGCAGTTGGTTAGGAAACTGCTGTATAATAGAACAGTAAAGCAATGCTGCCGGAGGGAACCAGAATCTAAGTATGCCCTCATGGGCAGTCCATCACCAGTTTCGGTGTTGCAATTCCACCAATTCTTTGCCTCCTTCTGAAACCTCCAGCAAGTCTTGTCACCCCAATAGCCACTGCTTCTTTTGTGTTTTGTGGTCTACACTTTGATGTACTCCATTTATAGTGTTCAAACATATTGCATCCTTTGTGTGAACAGATAGTCATTTCGTCTACCCTTCTAAAATAATGCAATAACAGAAGCTAGTCTACATCATTCTATTTACCTGAATGTCTGTCCCTTTCAATAGTGCTAGTTTAGTTGGGGGTTGGGAGGGAATGTGGAGAGTGGGCTTCCTCTTGCAGCTGAATGCATGTCCTTTTGTGATTGGATAATGCAAGTGTTCAGTGGATCTGCATGGTCCAAATTTCAAGAACATGCCTCAAATTGAATGGGAAAAACTGCCTGACATCAAATATTTTGCCAGTGTGGATGGTTCCTACATTTGTATGAATTTTATAATCTGGAAAGCCAGTGTGGTGGAAGGTAAAATTACAGCCAATACTAAGCACACTTTTATTAGCATTTATTTAGAATTACACATTTCAAGCAAGGGCTGCCTAACTGACAAACTCAATGTCATATCTTTTTATAGGGGCACAAGGGTACTACTTAATGTTCACCTCCTGCATAAAATTAAACACAACATATATACAATTATCATGCAAGAATACTCTGCCTGGGAAGGTAATGGAGGCCGGAAACCTTACAAACATTAAAAAAAAATTGTCTGAGCACTTCAAATATTATAACATTTAAGGGAATGGGACAAGTGCAGGAAATTGGGATTAGTGTGTCTTCAGTGGTAGTTACATTGATACAGACTTGATGGGGCAAAGTGTCTTTTCTGCGCATCCAAAGTGTCCTTCCAAGCATCTACTGCCATGTGGCAGCATTGCTGGTGCCCAGAAGCACTGTGTGTGTCATTCTGGAGGCATGTGACATTTTTAACACAGGCTTTAGTAGTGCCAAGGGGTCAAGTTTCTAATCCAGTATAGTCTGCTGTCTTTTAATCTCATTTGTCAATGAAGGCCACTTTTGTCTGTCAAATGGAGTAACCTTTGGCCTCTGATGTTCCAGTAGAGACAAAGATTCAGTATCAAACAGTTTGGAAAATGCAACATGATTATATCCTGAGGGCATTATAAAAGGAAAATTGTCTCTTTCTGTAATGTCTTAAGAAGTTGCAATACTTCAGAATATAATAGAGTGGAATGGATTTACAGTGAACAATACCATAAGAATTGACAGCAGGAGCATTGTTGAACAGAACTGATCTTTAGTAAGTTCATTGGAAACTAGATTTGGGTAAAGTTTAATCATGACTTTTTAAAGATTAAAAAATGAATTCATTGCGAATATCAACCTGCTTAAAATTAATTAAAAAGTATGTAGATTCTTTTGCAAATCAAACCTTGAAGCTGGCTGAAAGGCCAAATTTATGCTTTCAATGTTTGCTAGTTCTCCTTCAGGTTTTCATTAACAGTCTTTTCCCTGTGACAAGACATTGTATTCTTCACTGTGGGTGTGCCCAAACACTTCGTTTCTAACTTCACAAGTCAAAGGTTTAAAATCACCTTTTGAAAGTTTCATTGATTTTTCTGGACCAATTTGTTTGCTTATGCTGGTTTACTGTGTTGACACGTACACAATCCAGTGAAGGCATTTCTGTTCCTGTAACATGCATTCTATGATGGAACACCAAACACAATATTCAAGTGTGTTCTAACCCAATGTCTTATATATAGTTTTTAAAGAGTTGCAGGCTAGAGAAGTTTGCAGAGATAGAGAAACGTATTCCCATGAAGGGATTTGAAAATGAGGGTAGTAATTCTATAGTGTGAGATATAGATGGGTCAAAAACCAATTCAAGTCAGTCAACAAAGGGATGATTGACATCTCAGTCTGGAAGTGGCTATTGGTATTAGAGTTTTAGATGAACAGTCATTTATGAAGAGTAAAGAGACCTTGGAGGTTGTTATCAGGCAATCAAAGAAATAGTTTTTCTGGGTGCAACTGATATTGTCACAGTTTCCTCAGTAGACTCAGCATATACAAAGTGTCAAATGCCTGTTCAGGCATGGAATTGTACAATGATTGTTTGCCTTTTCCCAATTTTGCAAGTGACAGATTTTCAACTGTAAAATTCAGATGCTTCTTACCACCATATGGGGTCTTAGAATGCTCTTGGCATTTGAAAAACATGGCTGAGAATGCTGAATTCATGATATTTATATATGGATGAAGCAAATTATGTTATGCTCCACACTTGTTGATACTCAGTGCTCAAAATCCAAAATCCATAGATGTATTGGTATGATTTTTTAAACTGTGTTGAAGGAGTAAGACTTAACCAAAATCAGTGATAAGTGATATGAAGGGTAGTCTGTGGACAGGTGGCACTGCTTAAAAAGCAAAAAGGAGATCTGTGTTTGGTGACTGAGGTTATAGCTGAGGTACTAAATCAGCATTTTGTATTTGCGCTCACTGGAGAAGAGGGAAACTAGACAATATATCAATCAAACACATGGTAGTAGCGATATTGGACAGAATAAAATTGGATAAGGAAGATATCAATCATTACAGTGCACATAGTTGAAAAATTGCCAGGTTCAGTTGGAACATATCCTGAATCACTGTGGAAAGTTGTGGTGTTTCTGTCTACTGGATGAAAGATGCAAAATATATATTATCATCTTTGGAATCTGAATTATTTTAAGAGAAGCAAAGGGATGTGAGTTAGTGCTGTAAAGAAAAGGTCAGAAAATCATTATGGAATAGTAACCTAAATGCACCAGTTCCAAGAGAACATATGATGGCAATCAAGGGCCTGTGAGAACCCCTGGAGTGTTAACGGAACAAAATGTTTTTTTATTTTTGAGTAGTGTAAATACACCAAGGCTTTAGTTTTGTTTTGATTTCAGAGTAGAGAACTCATAGAGAACTTACATGTTCGGTTGAGCAAAATCAACAGTTGAACTCAGAAGCAAGTTTTAGTTTCTCTCTTGGTAGGAATTGTTCAGCTCAGGGAAGTTAGTCAGCCCAGCAGAACAGTCTAGTTTTGTGAAGCTTCCAATGAGGAGTTTGAATGGAAAACTATGGTCATTGGATTTGTGAAAAGTTCATGACAGTAGAGTCAAAAAGCAGTCACCAAAGTGTCCCTACAGTTCACGTAGAAAAAAGTCCTGGAAGGAATCTGTTTGGTATAAACCTAGAGTTCAGACTGTAATTTCTATGGACCATAAGACATAGGAGTGGAAATAAGGCCATTCGGCCCATCGAGTCCACTCCGCCATTCAATCATGGCTGATGCGCATTTCAGCTCCACTTACCAGCATTCTCCCCGTAGCCCTTAATTCCTCTAGACAACAAGAATCTATCAATCTCGGCCTTGAAGACATTTAGCGTCCCGGCTTCCACTGCACTCCGTGGCAATGAATTCCACAGGCCCACCACTCTCTGGCTGAAGAAATGTCTCCGCATTTCTGTTCTGAAATGACCCCCTCTAATTCTAAGGCTGTGTCCACGGGTCCTAGTCTCCTCGTCTAACCGAAACAATTTCCTAGCATCCACCTTTTCCAAGCCATGTATTATTTTGTACGTCTCTACTAAGTCTCCCCTTAATCTTCTAAACTCAAACGAATACAATCCCAGTATCCTCAGCCGTTCCTCATATGTTAGACCTGTCATTCCAGGGATCATCCGTGTGAATCTCCGCTGGACACGTTCCAGTGCCAGTATGTCCTTCCTGAGGTACTGGACACAGTACTCCAAATGGGGCCTAACCAGAGCTTTATAAAGTCTTAGTAGTACATCTCTGCTGTTATATTCCAACCCTCTTGAGATAAGAGACAACATTGCATTCGCTTTCTTAATCACGGACTCAACCTGCATGTTTACCCTTAGAGAATCCTCGACTAGCACTCCCAGATCCCTTTGTGCTTTAGCTTTATTAATTTTCTCACCATTTAGAAAGTAGTCAATGCTTTTATTCTTTTTGCCAAAGTGCAAGAACTCGTACTTGCTCACGTTAAATTCCATCAGCCACTTCCTGGACCACTCTCCCAACCTGTCAAGATCCTTCTGCAGCCTCCCCACTTCCTCAGTACTACCTGCCTCTCCACCTAACTTCGTATCATCGGCAAAATTCGCTAGAATGCCCCCGGTTCCCTCATACAAATCATTAATATATAATGCGAACAGCTGTGGCCCCAGCACCGAACCCTGCGGGACACCACTCGTCACCGGCTGCCATTCTGAAAAAGAACCTTTTATCCCAACTCTCTGCCTTCTGTTAGACAGCCAATCCCCACTCCATCCCAGCAGCTCACCTCGAACACCATGGGCCCTCACCTTACTCAGCAGCCTCCCGTGTGGCACCTTATCAAAGGCCTTTTGAAAGTCTAGATAGACCACATCCACTGGGTTTCCCTGGTCTAACCTACTTGTTACCTCTTCAAAAAATTCCAACAGGTTTGTCAGGCATGACCTCCCTTTACTAAATCCATGTTGACTTGTTCTAATCAGACTCTGCTCTTCCAAGAATTTAGAAACCTCATCCTTAATGATGGATTCTAGAATTTTACCAACAACCGAGGTTAAGCTGATTGGCCTATAATTTTCCATCTTTTGCCTTGATCCTTTCTTGAACAAGGGGGTTACAACAGCCATCTTCCAATCATCCGGGACCTTCCCTGACTCCAGTGACTCTTGAAAGATCTCAACCAATGCCTCTGCTATTTCCTCAGCCACCTCTCTCAGAACTCTAGGGTGTATCCCATCGGGGCCAGGAGATTTATCAATTCTAAGACTTTTTAACTTTTCTAGCACTATCTCTTTCGTAATGGCAACCATACTCAACTCAGCCCCGTGACACCCTTTAATTTTTGGGATATTACTCATGTCTTCCACTGAGAATACT
>NC_057729.1:54769228-54835225 GCF_004010195.1 Chiloscyllium plagiosum
TCTTCCTGGTTAGCCTCTGCTTCCAGTCTATTTTAGTCAGTTCCTCTCTCATGCCCTCATAATTACCTTTATTTAACTGTAACACCATTACATCCGATTTTTCCTTCTCCCTTTCAAACTCCAGACTGAACTCTATCATATTATGGTCGCTACTTCCTAAGGGTTCCCTTATTTTAAGATCTTTTATAGAGTCTGGTTCATTGCAAAGCATTAGGTCCAGAATAGCCTGCTCTCTTGTGGGCTCCATGACAAGCTGTTCCAAAAAGCCATCCTGTGAGCATTCCATGAATTCCCTTTCTTTAGATCCGCTAGCAACATTATTTACCCAGTCCACCTGCATATTGAAGTCTCCCATGATCAATGTAACCTTGCCTTTCTGACATGCCTTCTCTATTTCCCGGTACATGTTGCGTCCCTGGTCCTGACCACTATTAGGAGGTCTTTACACAACTCCAATTATGTTTTTTTTGCCTTTGTGGTTTCTCAATTCCACCCACACAGACTCCACATCATCCGAGGCTATGTCATTCAATACCATAGATTTAATTTTGTTCTTAACTAACAAGGTAACCCCACCCCCTCTGCCCACCTCTCTGTCTTTTCGATAAGTTGAAAAACCATGGAGGTTTAACTGCCAGTCCTGATCCCCCCTGTAACCAAGTCTCTGTGATGCCTACTACATCATAATCATTCACTATTATCTGTGCCATTAGTTCATCGGCTTTGTTATGAATGCTACGAGCGTTCAGGTAAAGTGCCTTAATGCTAACTTCGTTATCATTAGAGATGTTGGAAGTCATATGTCCTAAGTTATCCTTGCTTTTTACTGCATTCTCAGTCTGCCTCAATTTTAAATCCGCCTGGAAACATGCTATCCTGCTGCTTATCTTGCCATTTACCTCCATACTCCCTGTCGCTTTCACTTTCCCTTCCCCCCAACTCAGAAGTTTAAAGTCCTACTGACCACCCTATTTATCCTCTTCGCTAGAACATTGGTACCTGATCGGTTCAGGTGGAGACCGTCCCAACGGTACAGATCCCCCCTGTTCCAAAACTGATGCCAATGCCCCATGAAGTTTAATCTCTGTCATGAATAGTATTGGGAAATAGGCTGACTTTTGTTTTGCTGATTATGTTAAAATCATTTTTTAAGAATACACAGACAGCTTTAAGAGGTTACTGATAGGTTAATGAAACATAACAAGGGATAAATAGCAGTAGTTAGAGAACAGCACCAAGATGAGTTCAGCACACCAAAGAAGCTTCACCAAGAAGCTGGAAAGAGGTGCAGGAACAGTGTAGGCTAGGAAAAGAGAAAAGACAACTGAAATAACTGCACAGAGGCCAGTATCCCCTCACCAAGTTACCTTTAACTTATATGTCAAGATTGATTGAGTACAGGAGTTGGGAGGTCATGTTGCTGTACAGGACATTGGTTAGGCCACTGTTGGAATATTATGTGCAATTCTGGTCTCCTTCTTATCGGAAAAATGTTGTGAAACTTGAAAGGATTCAGAAAAGATTTACAAGGATGTTGCCAGGGTTGGAGGATTTGAGCTATAGAGAGACAATAGACAATAGATGCAGGAGTAGGCTATTCTGCCCTTTGAGCCAGCACCACCAGAGAGGCTGAATGGACTGGGGCTGTTTTCCCTGAAGTGTCGAAGGTTGAGGGGTGACCTTATAGAGGTTTATAAAATCATGAAGGACATGGATAGGATAAATAGACAAAGTCTTTTCTCTGGGGTGGTTGAGTCCAGAACTAGAGGACTTAGGTTTAGAGTGAGAGGGGAAAGATATAAAAGAGACCTAAGGGGCAACTTTTTCACACAGTGGGTGGTACGTGTATGGAATGAGCTGCCAGAGGAAGTGGTGGAGGCTGGTACAGTTGCAACATTTAAAAGGCATTTGGATGGGTATATAAATAGGAAGGGATTGGAGGGATATGGGCCGGGTGCTGGCAGGTGGGACTAGATTGGGTTGGGATATCTGGTCGGCATGGACAGGTTGGATCGAAGGGTCTATTTCCATGCTGTACATCTCTATGACTCTAGAGTGGTGCTGGAAAAGCGTAGGTCAGACAGCATCCGAGGAGCAGGAAAATTAATGTTTCAGGCAAAAGCCCTTCATCAGGAATCATTTCATTTACATATGCATTGTACAGAACTAGCCAGCTCAGAGCCAGTCTCTAGAATGAGGAGACTCTATTAATCTCCTGTTCTATATCTGTCAGCCAGGGCTCCATGATTGACCCATGTTAACAACCCCAATCAGGGATCTCATAGTCAATGAGATCCACCTGGCCCTCATTCCAAGCTACAGCAACCATATTGAAAACAAGACAGAGGCCTTAATAAAGGATGATAGGAAATGAGGAAGGCTCCAGGAATAATCGATATCCCTAGAGGAGGTGGAAAAACTTTACAAAAATGATGCAAATATCAGGAGGAGAAGACAAGGGAGTAATAGACAGAATTCTCTCCTCAAAAATAAGCTTTTATCTTATTGCTGTTCCTCATGGTGCCTACTCATGATAAGAAGGCAGAGAATGACAAACAGTTTGTTCAAAGGAATTACAGGAAGACAGAAAGTTAGCTAAGCATGTAAAAATGGATAGCAAGTATTTCTATAGGCATTTAAAAAGGAAATGAATAGGTAAACTGAGTATTGGTCCTCCAGGGAATGAGAATGGGGAGTTAATTGTAGATTATGAGGAAATGGCAGATAATATGAACAAGTATTTTGCTTCTGTTTTCACTACAGAGGATACTAAAAACATTCCCGTAAATCAGGAGGTGAAAGAGAGAGAGGAACTTAGGGAAATTACAATCACCAGGGAAGTGATACTGAATAAACTATTGAAGCTGAGATAAATGTCTGTGTCTTGGCAGACTTCATCCTAGACTCTTAAAAGGAGTGAGTAATAAGGTAGTCACAGAGATGTACAGCACAGAAACAGATCTTTCAGTCCAACTCATCTATGCCGACCAGATTTCCTACATTACTCTAGTCCCACTTGCCAGGATTTGGCCCATACCTGTCTAAACCCTTCCTATTCATATATCTACTTAGATGCCTTTTAAATGTTGTAATTATACCACCCTCCACTACTCCTCTCGCAGTTAATTCCATACACACACTACCCTTTGCACAAAAGAATTGTCCCTGAGGTCCCTTTAAAATCTTTCCCCTCTTGCCTTAAACCTATGCCCTGTTGTTTTGGACTTGCCTACCCTGGGGAAAAGACCTCAGCTATTCAGCCGAATCATGCCCCTAATGATTTTATAAACCTCTAGGTCACTCCTCAGCCTCCGATGCTCCAGGGAAGATAGCACCAGCCTATTCAGACTCTCCCTATAGCTGAAACCCTTCAAACCTGGCAACATCCTTGTAAATTCTTTCTGAAACCTTTCAAGTTTAACATCTTTCCTAAAGCAGGGAGACCAGAAATAAATGCAGTTTTCCAAAAGAGGCCTAACCAAACTCCTGTATAACTGCAACATACCCTCCCAACTCCTATACTCAATGCACGGACAAATAAAGGCAAGCATACTAAACACCTTCTTCACTATCCTGTCTATCTGCGACTCCACTTTCAAGGAACTATGAACCTGCACTTCGAGGTCTCCTTGTTTGGCAGTACTTCCCAGGACTTTACCATTAAGTGTATAAGTCCTACTTTAATTTGCTCGACAAAAATGTAGTACCTCACATTTATCTAGGTTAAACTCCATCTGCCACTCCTCGGCCTGTCAGCCATCAGATCAAGGTCTCATTGTACTCTGAAGCAATCTTCTTCATTGTCCACTGCACCATCAATTTTGGTGCCATCTGCAAATTTACTAACCATACTTCCTATGTTCACACCCAAATTATTTACAAAAACGACAAAAAACAGCGGACATAGCACTGATTCCTTCGGCACACTGCTGATCAAAGTCCTCCAGTCCAAACAGCAAACCTCCGCCACCACCCTCTATCGCCTATCTTCTAGCAAATTTTGCATCCAAATAGTTACCATATATCCTTGAGTAATAGTCAACTTTTTTGGACTACATTTTAATGTTTAATTTATGGGGTCGACTATTACATGGACACCATTTTTGAGGGGCTGAAATTCATGCCTGTCAAAATTCATAGCATATCATTAGCAGAAGCCCAATTAATCTCTAAACGAATAAAAAAGAATGAATTATGGTATTTCTGAAAACCCGGATGTAATACAACAGCCAGCAGACTGGAAGATTGGTAGTGAGCGGAACAACCAGCAGACTGGAAGACAGGGAGCGGAGCAGAACAACCGGCAGACTGGAAAGCTGGAGTGGGACGCAACAGCTGGCACGCTGACTCATAAAAATTGATCTGTTATCTTTGAAGAACTAGGGTCGACTTTTGCACGAGAGATACGGGAAATTACAGATTATTTGGCCAAAAATAGGGAGTCGACTTTTACATGAGATTGATTATTACTCGAGTATATATGGTAGTTATCCTGTATTCCATGTGATCTAATTGTGTCAATCAGTCTACCTTATCGAACACTTTACTGAAGTCCACATAGACAATGTCCACCACTCTGCCTTCATCAATTCTCTTTGTCACTTCTTAAAAAAATTCAATCAAGTTAGTGAGACACAATTTCCTACACACAAAGCCATGTGCAGGCATTGGTGTCCATTTTCCAAAATTCTCTAGAATTTCCAGAAAGCTTCCATCAGAACGGAAAGTAGCAAACATAGCTCCTCTATTCAAGAAGGGAGGGAGGCAGAAAACATGATACTGTAGGCCAATTGATTTTAAAAGAAATTATAGCTGCACACTCATAAAAACTGAAGATAGGAAGAGCTTGCACGGTTTCATGAAATGGAAATCATGTTCAATTTATTGGAGTTCTTTGAAGAACTGTTGCAGATAAAGGGGAGCCTGTAGATGTTTTAAACTTACATTTCTAGAAGGTGTCAGATCAAAGCTATTGTAGATAATATTGTGGTTTATATGGTAACACATTAGCATGGACAAAAGATTGGTTGGCTGCCAGAGAGTATACCTGAAAGATCAATGTCTGATTGACAAGATATGAAGAGTGAAGTCCTGGGGGCTGTCTGAAGTGAGACCTAACTCTTTACAATTTACATCAATTACTTAGATGAGGGGATCAAAGACATGGTAGTTAAATTTGCAGACCTCATCTAGATAGGTAGGAACGTTATGTTGTGAAGAGAAGATAAGGAAATTGCAGTCAGATATGAGTGGGTTGCCAACAATTTGGCAGATGGAGCATAATGTGGAAAAATGTGAAGTTGTTCACTTTGGCAGGGAGATTTAAAAAGGCTGTTACTTAAATTTAGATTGATTGCAGAATCCTGAAGCATAGAGGGATTTGGGAGTTTTGGTGTATGAGTCACAAAACATTAATATAGAGGTGTAGCATACAATCAAGAAGTATAATGACATTCTACTCTCTGTTATGAGATGAATTCGACATAAAAGGACGTTATGGTTTAGTTATACAGGGCACTGATGAGACCACATCTGAAATACTGTGGCCAAGTTTGGACTTATTACAAGGAAGAATGTAAATGCCACTGGAGGTTGTTCAGAGAAGGTTACTGGACTGATATCTAGAGTGAGCGAGTTGTCTTATGAAGACAGGTTGGACAGAGTGAGCGAGTTATCTTATGAAGACAGGTTGGACAGGCTGAGCTAGTTTCCACTGGAGTTTAGAAAAGTGAGGGATGACTTCATTGAAGTGTAAAAGATTCTGACTGGTCTTGACAAGTTGGACAATGAAAAGATGTTTACTCTTGTGGGTGAGTCCAGAACTGAGAAGCAGTATGGTAAAACTTAGGGGTTTCCCTTTTAGGCCAAATTTGGGGGAATTTTTTTTCTCAGAAATTATGGAACTTTGGAGCTCTCCACCTCAGAAGGGGACAGGTGGAGAGGTCACTGAATATTTTTACAAGAGGTTGGTAGGGGAATTAAAGGTTATGGGGGGAGGTCGATGGGTAAGGAGAACTTTAAACACAATGAGATCACACATGTTCTCATTGAAAGATACAGGAAACTAGAACGAACTGTATTTTTGCTACAGCTCTGCCTGTTCACATGTAAATGCTATAAATTTGAACTAGTGTCATGCAGGCATGATGGACCAAGTGGCATTTTTCTGGGCAGTGGACTTTTTATAATTCGATAATTCAGCCTTAAATCCAAAAATAAAAATTGACAGTTGACATCAAGCTGATCCGTTGAGGCTGCCCCATGTAACATGGTTTTGGAAAAGCTGAAAGTGGGAAGAAGAAAAGTAAATATTTGCAAATTAGTTCAATTTAAAAGCAAACTAAACATTTGTAATATATTCCATGCTAATTTCCCTCCCCCTTCCTTCCCTCACCTCGGACACCTTGCAACGAGCGAACGAACTGACCACGCGACACAGGCGACGGTTTGTGCCATCGGGAGGCGCGCGGGCGGCGGTTTGAACCAGCGGGAGGCGCGCGCGCGCGCTAGCACGCGGACGGGCGGCGTTTGGGGGCCGCGGCGGGGCGAGCGCCGGCGGCGCGTGCACCGTCCTCAGCATTTCCTTCCCTGTGAAGCCAAGCACCGCCGGCAGAGACGGGCGGGCGGCAACAGGAGGTGTCACTGATCCTGCAGTCTCTCGTTCTGTCCCTTATCTGAAACTTCACCTTTCTCCCTCACCCCACTCCCCCCCCCCCCCCCCCCCTCATTCCGGCGAGGGAAAACAAACCGACACTTGAAAACATGCCGGAGGTGATCTCTGTGCAAGAATTTATCCGCGAAACTCTGGAGGACCACAGCTCGCCGACAACCTCCTCCTTCACCACCAAAATGGCAAACTGCAGGAACACAGTGACTGCACTCGAGGAGGTAAAAGCTCCCCCTCAACCCCACCCCACCCCGGCTGACCGCTGCTCACTGATATTGTTTATCATTGTTATTTATGTGTCAGGCACGTCTAGCTGTCCAACTCTCCCCTGTCTCATTTCTCTCTGCTTTCCTGCATCTAAGATTTTTGAATGACAAACTGTGGCTCGGAACACAGTCTGTGTTGTCCAGCTCCGCAAATTCTCATTATCCCGTTCAAACAGCCCCCCTTTTGATATTTGAATCATAAATACCTATGTTTTCCTTTTGATTCGCAATTTCACCCCTCCCCTGGATCTATTCCTTTTGTCTTCATCCAACCTCACAATCAAGATGGCAAACTCTAAGAACACATTTCTGCCTTGTGCCCCTGACATCACATTTTAATCTTAACGCATATTTCGTATTCCCTCTTCGTTTGACAATTCTGTACCTCCTTTCCTAATTCTCTGCTCTACATCAGGACTCAAGTTGCCATTATTTTACGTTGTGTATTTTGTTCTCTGTGCAAGCTCTAGTGAACATTGCTGAAATCGTACTTTGAGCCCAGAATTTTCTTCACCTGTAGAAATTCATTGCATTAGTAGCAAACGGATCCCTAAATCTTACACGGATAAATGCGTAAAAATAACTGTTGGCAGAGCAAATTTACAAAGTTTCAAAATCAAATTGTGAATGTGGTGAATGTGGCTCTGTGAAGTACGGAGAGTACATATTATTTGGATGTTCCACTTTATAATAATTAATTATAGACAAATTAGAATAAATGATCATTTGTATTTGGAGAGATGGCTTTAAAACACAAACTGTATTTGATATTGCTTTTCTTTCTATGTAAAGCATGGGAGAGATATTGAACAATCTTTAAAGTTGTACATTGCCACATTTTTGATTGTTCCATGAAGTGGGACTTTAAAGCTTTTAAACTGATGAGATCATGTTTGCAATCTTGGATTTGTTTAATGCTGAACTGAATGAAGTGATGAGTAAAATATGATTTCTGCAGGAAGGAAAATAATTATTTCTCTTTTTATAAAATAAATGATATTTCATGGTTGTGACTTTTTTTATCTAATAAATTGAAGATGATTGCAACAACCCTGATTGGCAAAAGTTAAAACAGGATATTGGGAAAGGGAACTTTGAGGAATTCCCTCTGGAAGACTTGGTAAACTAATAGTGGTTGGTTGAGTAATTTCCCAAATAGGTCTGTCGCAGATTGTGTAAAATTTAGTCGTAGGCCAAGGAAACTTTCTTTAGTATTTTTCCATCTGTCTATACTAAACCAAGCTAAACGCTTTCACAGCATACGCCAATCCTACCACAAGAATCAGTTGCTAAAGGTACATGAAAACACCCAGTGGTTACTCTCGTAATTTTCTGTTTTCCTTGTTCATTGAAGGAAAGTATTTGGCTTCTATTTATTATCTCTCCACAGCAGAATGTATGAGTTTGTCAATTCAGCATGCAGAGAAATATGATTATAAAAGTTGCAACTTATCACTCTATAGTCATTTTATTGTGTCAGAATAGTTCATTTTGTAATGTGAAAAAAAACTACAACCTAACGGTTACCATTGGTAGTACAAAAACAGTGTCACAATTGAAACATGTTCCATTTTAAATTAGAAGAGTGTCTGCATGTGTGTTTATGAAAGATAACCTTGTCCAATTAAAAATGATATTGTAATTTAAGTTACATTGCCTTAGAATTAAACTCCACTTCAATGTTTGTTACTGGAATATCTTTACTAATTGTTGAAGTAAAACAAAAAGCTGTAAAGACCTGGAATAAGAACTAAAAGTAAAATGGTAGAATCATACAGGAGAGTCCCTCAGAATTTGTAAAATGAGCTAATTATCATAGAGTCATAGAGATGTACAGCATGGAAACAGATCCTTTGGTCCAACCCGTCCATGCCGACCAGATATCCCAACCCAATCTAGTCCGACCTGCCAGCACCCGGCCCATATCCCTCCAAACCCTTCCTGTTCATATACCCATCCAAATGCCTCTTAAATGTTGCAAATGTACCAGCCTCCACCACTTCCTCTGGCAGCTCATTTCACACCTGTATCACCCTCTGTGTGAAAAAGTTGCCTCTTAGGTCTCTTTTATATCTTCCCCCTCTCACCCTAAACCTATGCTGTCTAGTTCTGGAGTCCCCGACCCCAGGGAAAAGACTTTGCCTATAGGATACACTTTTTTCTATATTTGTTCGTAGGACATGGGCATTGTTGACTAGTCCAGCATTTATCTACCTTCCCTAGTTGCCCTTGAGAAAGTGATAGTGACCTTTTATTCTTGAACTGCTGCAGTTCATATACTGTAGGTGGACCCACAATGTGTTCAGGAGGTAATTCCAGGATTTTGACTTGGCAACAGTGAAAGAATGGCAATATACGTCCAAGTCAGGATGGTGAGTGGCTTGGAAAGTAACTTGCACCCATTGTTCCCAAGTATCTGATGTCCTGTCTTTCTAGATGGTAGTGGTCAAAGGTATGGACGGAGCTCTCGAAGCATCTTTGGTTTACTATATCATCCTCTTTCTCTTGCGTATCCCTATTCCCATGACTATATTTGAGGACTAGAAGCAGTCTAGATCAGTGAATATAAGCTTAGTGACTTTATTGTGGGATATTTTCCCCACCTTTTTGGAAGACTTGTGTCCTCACAGGTGGGTATAAATGATCCCATGACACTATTCCAAGAGTGGGTAAGTGCTTCTGATATGCTCAACAAGCTTTAATAAAACATTTTTTCGCAGGATATATGGTCATCCCAGCATGCCTGGAAGCATCTGTGAAGAGGAATCAGAGTTAATGTTTTGGATCCGGTGACCCTTCTTCAGAACTGAAGAACAGTTTCTGGTTTTGTTTCTGATTTCCAGCATTGCAGTTCTTTGGTTCTTTCTTTTTACCATATGTCTTATTGGCTTTATGGGACCTAGGTGTGAACAAGCTGATTGTTATGATTACTTGCATTACAGCAAAGATTAAACTTCAAAAATATCTCTTGGATGGAAACCCTTATCCTGAGGTTGTATACTTTTTTTTAACTTCCTCTATTACTTTCTCCTTTTGGCAGTGCAGAAATATATTTTTAAATATCTTGGCGCTATAAAGAGTTGAATATGGGAGACTAAGATCTGTTGTATGTTTAAAATTTCGAATGATTTTTTGCTGCATAGAAAGATTACCTTAATTTGTTCATTACTTACAATACCTTACCACAAAGGGCTTTCCCTAACTAAGAACAGACTATCATTAGCATTAAAATACTCTGCACCCTGCTGTTTGCACCATTGAGATCTGACAAATGAAATTAATTCTGTTTCTTACACAAGCAATAGTGAGTTGCAGTTCTGACAGTATTTTGAAGTAATTCATTGATGCTGTGAGTCAAAAGCATAATTACTATCACAAATATCACTATGAGTAGAGGCGTATAAATATTGGTTGCTTGGTGGTCACCTTCCAAGATTCTTCAGAGTCTGGAACAGTGCCTACAGATTGGAGGGTGGCTACTCAAAAAGGGAGGTTGAGAGAAAACAGGAAAGTATAGACCAGCAAGTATGATGTTGGTAGTGGGAAGATACTAGAGTCCATGATTAAGAATTTTATAGCAGAACAGTTAAAGAACAGTGTTAGATGTACTGAGCATGGATTTATGAAAGGGAAATCATGCTTGACAAATCTACTGGAATTCTTCAATGACATTACCAATAGAGTTGATCAGTGGAGCCAGTGTAATGTGCTTTATTTGGACTTATAGAAGGCTTTTGACAAGGTCCAACATAAGAGACTTATGTATAAAACTAAAATGCATGGGATTGGGGATAGTGTATTAAGATGGATAGAAAATTGGTTAGCAGACAGGAAATAAAGAATAGGAATAAATGGATCATCTTCTGAAAGGCAAGCAATGACTAACGGGGTGCCATGGGGATTGGTAACAGGATCCCTGTTATTCATAATGTAAATTATTTAGATGAGGGAACTAAATGTAATATCTCAAAATTTGCAGATGACACAGAGCTGAGTGGAAGGGTGAGCTGTGAAGAGGTTGCAGAGATGTTGCAGTCTGATTTGGATAGGTGGAGTGAGTGGCAGATGCATGGTGGATGCAGTATAATGTGGCTAAATGTGAGGCTATCCACTTTGGTAGCAAAAGCAGGAAAGTGGATTATTATTTAAATGGCTGTGGGAATTGAGAGTGGGAAATGTTCAACGAGACTTGGGTGCTAGCGTGTTTTGAGAAGATTTGTAGCTCAGGTTGAGGTTTTGCATGTAGGTTTGCTCGCTGAGCTGGAAGGTTCATTTCCAGATGTTTCGCCACCCTACTAGGTAACATCCTCAGTAGGCCTCAGGTGAAGCACTGAAAATTCCTGCTTTCTATTTATGTGTTTCTTTGGGTTGGTGATGTTATTTCCTGTGGTGGTGTCATTTCCTGTGCTTTTTCTCAGGGGTAGTAGATGAGATCTAACTTGATGTGTTTGTTGATAGAGTTTCGGTTGGAATGCCATGCTTCTAGGAATTCTCATGAGTGACTTTGTTTGGCATGTCCTAGGATGGATATATTGTCCCAGTTGAAGTGGTGTCCTTCCTCATCCGTATGTAAGGATACTAGTGAGAGAGGGTCCTGTCTTTTTGTGGCTAGTTGGTGTTCATGTATTCTCGTGGTTAGTTTTCTGCCTGTTTGTCCAATGTAGTGTTTGTTATGGTTTTTGCATGGTATTTTTGTAAATGACATTAGTTTTGCTTGTTGTCCGTACCGGGTCTTTCAAGTTTATTAGCTGTTGTTTTAGTGTGTTAGTGGGTTTGTGGGCTACCATGATGCCAAGGGGTCTGAGTAGTCTGGCAGTCATTTGAGATGTCTATGATGTAGGGGAGAGTGACGAGGGTTTCTAGGTGTATTTTGTCTGCTTGTTTGGGTTTGATGCTGAGAAATCGGCAGACTGTGTTCATAGGGTACCCTTTCTTTTTGAATACACGGTGCAGGTGGTTTTCCTCTGCTTTGTGAACCTATAACGTGTATTAAAAAAAAATGGGTACCCTATGAACACAGTCCGCTGATTTCTCTACAACAAACTCAAACGTGCAGACGAAACACATCCAGAAACCCTAGCCACTCTCCCTTACATCAAAGACATCTCGGAAATGACTGCCAGGCTACTAAGATCCCTTGGCATCATGGTAGTCCACAAACCCACTAACACATTATACTGTGGGTAACCTTATCAAATGCCTTACTGAAATCTATATACGCCACATCCACGGCTTGACCTCCATCAGCTTGTCTCGTCACATCCTCAAAGAACTCAATAAGCTTTCATTAACAGGGGGATTGAGTTTAAGAGCTGTAAGGTCTTGCTGCAGCTGTACAAAACCCAAAGACCACACTTGGAATATTGTGTCCGGTTCTGGTCACCCTATTATAGGAAAGCTGTGGAGGCTTTGGAAAGGGTATAAAGAGGAAGCTGCCTGGACTGAAGGTTTGTCTTAAGAAGAGAGGTTGACTAAGTTCTGACTTTACTCTCTGGAGAGAAGGAGGAAGAGAGATGACCTGATCGAGGTGTACCAGGTAATGAGAGGCATGGATAGAGTTGATAGCCAGAGACTTTTCCCCAGGGCAGGATTGACTGCCATGAGGGGCCATAGTTTTCAGGTGTTTGGCAGAAGGTATAGAGGAGACGTCAGAAGTAGGTTCATTACATAGAGAGTTGTGAGCGCATAGCCAGCGGTGGTGGAAGCAGAGTCATTAGGGACATTGGAGCGACTGCTGGAAATGCACATGGACAGTAGTGAATTAAGGGGTGCGTAGGTTAGGTTATTTTGTTTTAGATTAGGATTAATACACGGCACAACATCATGGGCCGAAGGGCCTGTTCTGTGCTGTACTTTTCTATCTAAGGCTTGTGAGGCACGACCTGCCCCTCACAAAGTCATGGCGAAAGTGAGGACTGCTGATGCTGGAGATTAGAGTCAAGACTAGAGTGGTGCTGGAAATGCACAGCAGGTCAGGCAGCATCCGAGGAGCAGGAAAATCGATATTTTGGGCACGAGCCCTTCATCAGACGTGGCTTTATAAAGCCATGCGGACTATTCTTAATCAAACTACATTTTTTGAAATAGTCATAAATCCAAGCTCTCAGAATCCTTTCCAGTACCTTGCAAACCACGGACGTAAGACTGACTGGTCTGTAATTCCCAGGGATTTCCCTATTCCCTTTCTTGAACAGAGGAACAATATTCGCCTCCCTCCAATCATCCGGTACTACTCCCGTGGAGAGTGAGGATGCAAAGATCATTGCCAGAGGTGCAGCAATCTCATTTCTTGCTTCCCATAGTAACATTGGATATATTTGGTCAGGCCCTGAGGACGTATCTATCTTGATGCTTCCCGGAATTTTCAGCACATCCACTTTTTTAATATCAATCTGTTCAAGTCTATGTTCGCAGTGTTCTCACTATCAACAAGGTCCATCTCTCTAGTGAATACTGAAGCAAAAAACTCATTTTGGGCCTCTTCAGACTCCAGGCACAAGTTCCCTCCGCTATCCCTGTTCGGCTCCACCCTGTTTCTAATCATTTTCTTATTCCTCATGTAAATGTAAAACACGTTTGGGTTTTCCCTAATCCTTCCTGCCAAGGCTTTTTATGTGCACCCTCCTAGCTCTCAGTCCATTGTTGAGTTCCTTTCTAGCTACTCTGTAATTCTCCAAAGATATGCTTGATCGGGCAGAGGGCGTGGGGTGGCCCTGTTGGTGAGGAATGATATTCAGTCCCTTGCAAGGGGGGGGGGGGGGCATAGAATCAGGAGATGTAGAGTCAGTATGGATAGAGCTGAGAAATTCTGTGTAGAAAGACTCTAATGGGAGTTATCTACAGGCCCCTAAACAGTAGCCTGGATGTAGGGTGTAAGTTGAATAAGGAATTGAAATTGGCCTGTTGCGAAGCTATTACTACAGTTGTTATGGGGGATTTCAACATGCAGGTAGACTGGGAGAATCAGAATGGTACTGGACCCCAAGAAAGGGAGTCTGTGGAGTGCCTCCGAGATGGATTCTGAGAACAGCTTGTACTGGAGCTTACCAGGGAGAAGGCAATTCTGGATCCAGTATTGTGCAACGAACCAGATTTGATCAGGGACCTCGAAGTAAAGGAGCCATTAGGAGGTAGTGAACATAATACGATAAGTTTTAATCTGCACTTTGAGAGGGAGAAGGTAGAATCGGAAGCGTCAGTATTGCAGTTGAGCTATGGAGCTATGTGGGAGGAACTGGTTAAAGTTCAATACCCTAACAGGGATGGCAGTGGAACAACAATGGCACGTATTTATGGATATAATGCAGAAGGTGCAGGATCAGTTCATTCTAAAGAGGAAGAAAGAGCCTAAGGGGAGGCGGGGGCGGCCATGGCTGACAAGGGAAGTTAAGGACTGTATAAAGATAAAAGAGAAGAAGTATAACATAGCAAAGATAAGCAGGCAGCCAGAGGACTGGGAAACATTTAAAGAGCAACAGAGGATAACTAAAAAGGCAATGTGTGGAGAAAAAATGAGGTACAAAGGCAAACTGGCCAAAAATGTAAAGGAGGATAGTAAAAGCTTTTTTAGGTATGTGAAAAGAAAAAAATTGGTTAAGACTGAAATTGGGCCCTTGAAGACAGAAATGGGTGAATTTATTATGGGGAACAAGGATGTAGCAGAAGAGTTGAGTAGGTACTTTGGATCTGTCTTGACTGGCGAAGACACAAGCAATCTCCCAAATGTAATAGTGGCTGAATGTAATGGGTGAACTGAAGGGAATTTATTTTAGGCAGGAAATGGTGTTGGATCAACTGTTAGGTCTGAAGGCTGATAAGTCCCTGGGACCTGATGGTCTGCATCCCAGGGTACTTAAGGAGGTAACACTGGAAACCATAGACTCATTGGTAATCATTTTCCATGTTCTATAGATTTAGGATCAATTCCTGCGGATTGGAGGTGGCTAATGTTGTCCCACTTTTTAAGAAGGGAGGGAGAGAAAAAACAGGGAATTATAGACTGGTTAGCCTGACATCATTGGTGGGAAAAATGCTGGAGTCAATTATAAAAGATGAAATTACGACTCATTTGGATAGCAGTAATAGGGTAGGTCAGAGTCAAAGCTTTTTTAGGTATGTGAAAAGAAAAAAATTGGTTAAGACTGAAATTGGGCCCTTGAAGACAGAAATGGGTGAATTTATTATGGGGAACAAGGATGTAGCAGAAGAGTGGATTTACAAAGGGGAAATCTTGCTTGCCTTATCTTCTGGAATGTTTTGAGTCTGTAACTATGAAGATGGACAAAGGAGAACCAGTTGATGTAGTGTATCTGAACTTTCCGAAAGCCTTGGATAAAATCCCACATAGGAGATTAGTGAGCAATATTAGGGCACATGGTATTGGGGGCAAAATACTGACTTGGATTGAAAATTGGCTGGTTGACAGAGGGAGGTCATGCCTAACAAATTTGTTAGAATTTTCAAACAATATGATCAAGTATGTGGATGAGGGAAGTTCAGTTGATGTAGTTTATATGGATTTTAGCAAAGCTTTGACAAAGTCCCACATGGGAAACCGATTGAGAAGGTTAAAGCACTTGGAATTGAGGGAAATTGATGAGATGAACCAGAAACTGGCTTAGTAATAGGGTAGTGCTAGAAGGCTGTTTCAGTGACTGGATGAGAGAGTATTTAATGAATGGCAAGACACTGGGTGGCTTAGAGGCACAGAGGGATCTTGGGGTAATCATTCACAGATCCTTGAAGTCAGCAGAGCACATGACCAATGGGCTGAGAAGTGGCAGATGGAGTTTAATTCAGATACATGCGAGGTGCTGCATTTTGGGAAAGTAAATCTTAGCAGGCTTATACATTTAATGGTAAGGTCCTAGGGAGTGTTGCTGAACAAAGAGACCTTGATGTGCAGGTTCATAGCTCCTTGAAAGTGTAGTCACAGGTAGATAGGATGGTGAGGAAGGTGTTTGGTATGCTTTCTTTTATTGGTCAGAATATTGAGTACAGGAGTTGGGAGGTCATGTTGCGGCTGTACAGGACATTGGTTAGGCCACTGTTGGGATATTGCGTGCAATTCTGGTCGCCTTCCTATCGGAAAGATGTTGTGAAACTTGAAAGGGTTCAGAAAAGATTTACAAGGATGTTGCCAGGGTTGGAGGATTTGAGCTATAGGGAGAGGTTGAACAAGCTGGGGCTGTTTTCCCTGGAGCATTTACCACAAGGATCAGGACTGGGATCCTTTTTGTTTGTAATATGCAATGTTAACCAAGTTTGCAGATGACACTAAGTTTGACAGGAAGGTTAATAGTGAAGAAGGTGGTTGTAGGTTACAGGAAGATATAGATGGGTTTGTCAGATGGGCAGATCACATCACTATGACTCTATGACAGGAAGCAAAGAGAAGTGATAAACTGGTCTCTTTTGGAATGGCAGGCGGTGACCAGTAGGGTACTACAAGGTTCGGTGCTGGGAACGCAGCTGTTTACAATATACATTAATGATATAGATGAAGGCATTAAAAGTAATATTAGCAAATTTACTGATGACAAAGCTGGGTGGCAGGGTGAAAGTGAGAAAGATGTTATGAGAATGCAGAGTGACTTGGACAGGCTGGGTGAGTGGACGGATGCATGTCAGATGCAGTTTACTGTGGATAAATGTGTGGTATCCACTTCGGTGGCAAGAACAGGAAGGCAGATTACGATCTAAATGGAGTCACGTTAGGTAAAGGGGAAGGACAATGAGATCTAGGTGCTCTTGTACATCAGTCAATGACAGCAAGCATGCAGGTACAGCAGGTAGTGAAGAAAGCTAATGGCATGCTGGCCTTCATAACAAGAGGAATTGAGTATAGGAGCAAAGAGGTCCTTCTGCAGCTGTACAGGGCCCTGGTGAGACCGCACCTGGGAATATTGTGTGCAGTTTTGGTCTCCAAATATGAGGAAGGACATTCTGGCTATTGAGGGAGTGCAGAATAGGTTCACGAGCTCAATTCCCGGAATGGCAGGACTATTATATGTTGAAATGTGTGGTATCCACTTCGGTGGCAAGAACAGGAAGGCAGATTACGATCTAAATGGAGTCACGTTAGGTAAAGGGGAAGGACAACGAGATCAAGGTGCTCTTGTACATCAGTCAATGACAGCAAGCATGCGGGTACAGCAGGCAGTGAAGAAAGCTAATGGCATGCTGGCCTTCATAACAAGAGGAATTGAATATAGGAGCAAAGAGGTCCTTCTGCAGCTGTACAGGGCCCTGGTGAGACCACACCTGGGGTATTGTGTGCAGTTGTGGTCTCCAAATATGAGGAAGGACATTCTGGCTATTGAGGGAGTGCAGAATAGGTTCAAGAGCTCAATTCCTGGAATGGTGGGACTATCGTATGTTGAAAGATTAGAGCGACTGGGCTTGTTTGCACTAGAGTTTAGAAGGGTGAGAGGGGATCTGATTGAGACGTATAAGATTATTAAAGGATTGGACACTCTGGAAGCAGGAAGCATGTTTCTGCTGATGGGTGAATCCAGAACCAGAGGACACAGTTTAAAAATAAGGAGTAGGCCCCTTAGAACAGAGATGAGGAGAAACATCTTCACCCAGAGAGTGGTGGGTGTATGGAATGCTCTGCCCCAGAAAACTGTGGAGGCCAAGTCTCTGGATACTTTCAAGAAAGAGATGGATAGAACTCTTAAAGATAATGGAATCGGGGGTTATGGGAATAAGGCAGGAACATGATACTGATTGTGGATGATCAGCCATGATCATAATGAATGGTGGTGCTGGCTTGAAGGGCCGAATGGTCTACTCCTGCACCTGTTGTCCATTGTCTATCTTTGCTTCCTCAACCTTGAGTAAGTTTCCTTCTTCCTCTTGCTGAGAAGTTCCTCTTCTCTTGTCACCCAAGGCTCCTTCACCTTACCATTTCTTGCCTGTTGGGTCAAAGTTATCCAACACTCGCAACAAGTGCTCCTTAAACAAACTCCACATTTCTGTTGTACGTTTCCCGTAGAACAATTGTTTCCAATTTATACTTCACAGCTCCTGTCTAACAGCAGTATAATTTCCCCTCCCCCAATTAAATACCTTCCCATACTGTCTGTTCCTATCCCTGTCCATGGCAGTGGTAAAGGTGAGGCAGTTGTGGTCACTGTTACTGAAATGCTGTCCTACCAAGAGATCTGACATCTGGCCTGGTTCGTTGCCTAGCACCAAATCCAATATGGCCTCCCCCTAGTCAGCCTATTTACATATTGAGTCAGGAATCTCTCCTGGACACACATGACAAAATCGGCTCCACTTGACAAAATCGGCTCTACTTGCTGCACTGAGGAGATTCCAATCAATATTGGGAAAGTTGAAGTCGCCCATAACAGCAACTCTGTTAGATCTATACCTTTCCAAGATCTGTTGTCCAATCTGTTTTTCCATCTCTCTGCTGCTGTTGGGGTGTCCATAGAGAAAACCCAGTGTGTAGTTTGTGGCTTTTGTGAGACATTTCTTTGTCAATATCAATGATTTAAAATGAAATTTATCTTTCAGTTTGTTAATTCATGTTTAATTTACATTTGTTTAGATATGTATTAAAGTAAAAGTTACAAAAAGTGAAGTCTTATTGGTAATTTCCTGTCTGTGGGTCAATTCGTAAATTTGGTTGTTTTGGATTGTGGTTTCCCCATAAGGATCATAACAGTTTTTACGACATGGCAGTGAACCTTTCTGCTAATTAAACCAAACATCCAGAAAAGCTCATCTCACCTCAATCTGTTAAACTGAGTGACCGAGAACTCCCAAATTGTATTATTTAATTTTTTAAAAAAAATTTATTCTTTTAAATCTAAAAGTGAATGTTTTACAACAACTATTTAAAACTCTTAAGTATCCTTTCTCTTAAATGCTTGTTATCTGCCTCCCACTCTATCACATGATACTGTCCCCATAAAATTACATCAACTTGAGTTTAAAACCATAAGCGGCTGTCGCTTATGGTGTCTTTCTTTCAGCTAAAGATCTCATTGTGTCATCTTCGATCTTTTGTTGCAAAGATGTTTCATGTGAAAATGTACCTTTTAATAAGGAGTGTTTTGTTGGCAGTTACTCTGGCATTGGTAGTTGATTGCTCTCTCTAACTGTCAAAATGTCTGCCTCTTTATACTGCAAACATTAGATCATCTCATTGGTTTGAGATTGGCAAAAACAATAAATTCAGATTGTTTGGGTTTTAGTATTCTGCCCCAGAATACTAAACTGATTTGGTTAAATCTGAACTATTTTGAAAACAGCATCCAAAACTCATGTCTTTGTTTCATAGCTAAATGTTACACATTTTCAATTTTCTGGTGCATTCTGAGACTGCTAGTCAGTCACATTGACTGGTGCCTGCAAGCTGTCAGTGCAAGACAGCTTTCACTCTCTTTTAAAGGTACAGTACATGCCTTCAACTTCATAGCATTAGTACTTTTGTGCATTCAGTAATTGTCATGACTCACTGAAGTAGTGCACTGGAAATTAAGCTCTGGTAATCCCAGATACATCACAAAAGTTAAGGATAAGACCATAAGAAATAGGAGTGGAAGTAAGGCCATTCGGCGCATCGGGTCCACTCCGCCATTCAATCATGGCTGATGGGCATTTCAACGCCACTTACCCGTACTCTCCCCGTATCCCTTTATTCCTTGCGAGATTAAGAATGTTAACATAACACACAATGTTCCTCAATTTAGCCAGCTTTCAGACCTAGCTTCATAGAAAACACTGATCACTGAACATTAACTACTATTTATTGACAGTGATTAGATTCTAACTGCAGGTAACAGTTATAAACCATTGCATATAACATCACAAATAACACACACACAAACAAACCCCAACAACTGGGCAGCAGTTTAGTGATTTCTGTTCAGAACATTGTTTTTCAGTTGTCTTTCTTTGGATGCTTCCACTGGTTTGCAAGAGATACAAAATGGCTGGTTAGCTTATAAAATATCTCCAACTTATCAATTAAAAAATCACAGCTTGCAATTACTACTGAAGAAAAATTGAAATTATTTTCCTTGGCTTTAAATGGAAAGAACACTCCTGTACCAGTGTAGATCAAAACTCTTCTCTGTATCATGTTCTTAGTCCTGAGCTGTTCAATTACCTGACAACCAATCATGTTGTTTTTGGCAAGCAAAATGCTCTTGTCATTGGTAGCTGGTTACTAGTCCAAGGACCAATCAATATCTTGTTGCCAAACAGAGCTTTATTTGAATGTAGAACATCTCAGTCCCAGATTTTCTGTAATCATTCCAATTACTGCTTGTTTAATCAGCTACTGTCAGGTCGCTTGCTTTCAACTCGGGTGCTGGGACTAGATTAGGTTGGGACATCTGGCCGGCATGGACGAGTTGGACTGAAGGATCTGTTTCCATGCTGTACATCTCTGTGACTCTATGACTTTTATGAATCATGCAGCCATCCTTTCAAAACAATGGTTTAAAACATAATAATAAAGAGATAATGGTATTTACACAGTGCATTTTTTTAACTTAACCCTGTTGCGATACTGATATGTTTGGCTTTAGCAACCTTCAAAATAAACTAAGTTAGTATGAAGTATATTCCACAATATGTTTGAAAAAGTAGCAATTGAATGATGTCTGACATACAACGGGCTGATCAAGCCAGTCGGTACAGGGGGAGTTGCTTTGTTTGATCACTTATTATTGACCTGCTTGTCTGTGGAACAGTGTGATAAAAGTGAAGGGCGGAAGTGCAGTTCAGGTTTTGTCATTCAAACGTGCAGATTAAGAAAGTTGGAACTTGCATTTCTGCAGCATCTTCACAACCACAAGTCATTACAGGACATCAAAAGGCATATCAGAAGCAATTAGACTTAGGTTTTATTGTCATAAATACAGGGAAACAGGAGTACAGTGAAAGACATACAAAGCTGCCATTTCCAATGTCATCATGATACAAAGATATCTAGATACAAAATCTTCAGTATAAATAAGAAAAATAAAGAAATAAAGTTAAAAGTCCAACAATACAGCCCTTCTAAAGTTGAGAAAGAGAGAAAAAAAGAGCAGATGGAGCAAGTGAGTCTGCGCTGGTCTGCAGCTTAGGTTATTGAAATTATGCTACTGTTGAAATGTCGGTAAGGCAAAAACCAATTTATGAATTGCAAAGTGCCATGAACAGTAATTAAATAAATGGCCAGCATAACTTTTTTTAGCTGTTACATGAGTGGTAGAAATCAACAAGACACCAGGAGGTAGGATCTTGGAGTCAAACAGCACAGAAATACTTCCTTTAGTTCTGAAGAAGAGTCACTGGACCTAAATCATTAACTCTGATTTCTCTCCACAGTGCTGCCAGACCTGCTGAGCTTTTCCAACAAGTTCTGATTTTGTTTTTGTTTCTGATTTCTGATTTACAACATCTGCAGTTCTTTTGGTTTTTTTTTTGAGGAGAGGTTCCTTGCTCCTCTTCAAATGGTCTCATGGAATCTTTTGCATCCACCTGAGCCTCAGTTCAACAGCTGAACTGAAAGATGGCACCTGCAATTTGCAACACTTACTCAATAATATTGAAGTGTCAATCGAAAATACAAAATGAAATATTTGGTGTGAGGTTCTGATTCAGATTAGTACAAAATTTCCCAGGCCCTATGGATATGGTGTTGGAGTTAGGGGTGCAGAAGGTTCCTGGAAAACATGGTTTAGTTGTGTCTGGATGGCTTTCTGCTACAATCCCCACCACCAAGGAGGTTTCCCGGGAGTAGACTGGAGCTTAGTTGATCCATGAAGGCTAGTTACCAATTTTTCCAATTAAGGCCCCAATTAGGCGTCACCTTGTCCTGACACTGATATTCTACTGAGATTGAAGCTTTATGTGCAGAGTCTATTCACTCAGTCAATGCTGCCTTCCAGCAAGAAACCAAGGGCACAAGGCCTCAGAGATGAAAGATTGCAGCCCCCGCTGTTCAGTCTGATGGCACTCCAACCCTTTAGATTTGCTTAATTAACATCTTGTAGGCAGTACCCATGTTAAGTTGCCCTCTTGTTCATCGCCTACCCAGGCAATGCCCACCTCTCCCACTGGGACCGCTAGCCTGACGTTGCTATGAGCCCTATAATCATGGGAGCCTATCTGAGGGCAGTGATTGTAGAGGCAGTCTGCAAGAGTGTATCAGTGGGCAGGTGGAGAACATGGGGAGGCTCAGGCCACTCATACACCCCTCCCGTGAGTTCCACTCAACTCCCAGGAACATGTAACCTTAGGATAGCAATATTGAAGTTGATACCATAAAATTCATGGCAATGTATATAATTTATCTGAGATACACATAAAGAAGCATGCTGAAATTAGAAATTGGTTTTCAAGTACAATGCTGAGCATATCTGCCAGTAAACCCATTTGCTGTCTTATGCTACACTGGTGGCATCAATGCTGCATCAAATCACTGATCCATTACCAAAAGGAGAATATGAAAATTGCAGTTGTGGGGAATGCAAGGATGACTTTGCATTTTACCCTTATCCAATATTTGAAGAGGAGAGGGGAATATTAGAGTCATAGAGTCAGAGAAGTATACAGCACAGAAACAGATCCTTCAGTCTAACCCATCCATGCCAACCAGATATCCTAAATTAATGTAGTCCCATTTACCAGGATTTTGCCCATATCTCTCTCAATACTTCCTATTCATATACCCATCCAGATGCCTTTTAAATGTTAGAATTGTACCAGCCTGTACCGTTCCCCTCTCAGTTAATTCCATACCTGAACCACCTGCGTGAAAAAGTTTCTCTTGGGTCCCTTTTAAATCTTGTCATTGTCACCTTAAACCTTTGGCCTCTAGTTTTGGAGACCCCCACGCCAGGGAAAAGACCTTGTCTATTTACCCAGTCCATGTCCCTCATGATTTTATAAACTTCTATGAGGTCACCCCTCAGTGCCCGACGCTGCAGAGAAAATAGCCCCAGCCAATTTAACCTCTCCCTGTAGCTCAAGCCCTCCAACTCCAACGACATTCTTATAAATATTTTTTGAACCCTTTCAAGTTTCACAGCATCTTTTCTATAGCAGGGAGACCAGAATTGCACACAATATTGCAAAAGTGGCCTACCTAACCAATGTCCTGTATAGCCACAACATGACCTCCCAACTCCTATACTCAGTGTACTGACCAATAAAGGAAAGCATATAAAATGCCTTCTTCATTACCCTATCTACCTGTGACTCCTCTTTTAAGGAATTCTTCTGATGTCCTTGTTAATATTTCTCCCTCGACCAGCATCATGAAAGTAAATTATGTGCTCATGTATTTGTAAACCATAAATTTGCTGTCAAGAGTGGGGTGCTGGAAAAGCACAGCAGGTCAGGCAGCATCCGGGGAGCAGGGGAATTGACATTTCAGGCAAGAACCCTTTATCAGGATATAAATTGGCTACCATTGTTCATGAAATTACAATAGTGATTTCACTTCAAATGTACTTAACTCACAGCAAAGTATATACAGTATTGAGGTGTCCCAAGATTATGAAAGTGCGCTATTTAAACACAAGGTTTTTCTTGCTTTTGATATGTTAATCAAAATCTGTTTTTACATCCAGTTAATTTCTGGTTTGTTTCTGGTCATGTCCCTATAAAATAGGGCTTAATTTTCTCATTTTTGGCTAAGGGTTATTCTTATAGGGTTTTGTGGAGGTTGTCCCATCACGGCTTACAGTGACTACTCCCATGCTGTCTTCTGCTCCTCACATCAGTAATTGTGCCTCTCTTATGCTCTTCTCATGTAATAACGTGGCTGGAGAGGTAAAATTCCCATTGCTGCTGATCTAGGCAGAGGCATCATATTTAAAACCTGGCTGTATTCTATATTAGATGCTGCAAGGGAAGCTGGCACCTACCTATCCAGAGAGGGATCTCAAAGCCCTGGTCAATGGGTAGTAATTAGGATGGTTATCCTGTACTTTGTGAACCACTAAAGGCAGTCAAGAAACCAAATGCAGCCAGCCTGGACACAGATAGCTGCCTCCATTAATGATGTCCCCAGTGTCAAATGGAATGCACTGCAGTACAGGAAAAAGGTCAGTGGACATCTGCGCCCTGCAAGGTTAAGTGCCATTATCTTATGCCTGTGACCTCACAATCGTTCTCACTCTGCTAATGAACATAAATCTCACCAACACATGAGCTACCAACTTGACCTTTGCATGCAACACCTTCACTCAATAGCTATCACCCACCTCATCTTCCTCAACAACTTAAACCTCCCTGCACTCCAAGTGCAAAATGAGTGAGTACTAAGGAATGAGACTTAGAGCTATAAAATGCGTCCTGTGTAAATACATGAGGTAGCCATGTATCCCTCTGGAAAGCAATCTAGCAGGAGCATGCGAGTCAAAAGTGTCCCTGAGCTTCAAAGTGAAGTCCTAAAGGGCTGAAGTGGATCCTAGGTTGGTGGCTATGATAATGGGGTAAGGGTTTTTAGTTTGCTGATGCCAACTTTGGTAGATGAAGGAAAACAATTGGTAAGCTGTCTGGATTTGGTACCATATGGCTTCTCAGGACAGAGGGGGAGGATTGCAAGCTGCATTAAAATGAAGTAAGGTTAGCTATTAATGAGATGCAAAAACATTAGAAATAAGGTAGCTGTGCTTATAGCAAGATTCAGAAATTAAAGAAAAATTGGAATTTGTTTTTCTTGATATCAAGAATCAGATTGTTCCATATTTTCCCAACTTCCTTGCCACTTAAGGGCTGGGAAATGTTTGCCCATAGTTTCCTCCTAAACCTGAAAGCGACATGTTCCTGTTTTCTTTCCAAAAATCCAATATTGAAAGTGTTCTGATTCCATCTGTTGTCAGATTGATCCATACAACACACAATGCCGTGTTCTGCATCTTTGCAGTATATACATTGCTGATCTTGGATACAATGTGTCATGTCTCAGAACCAACTTTTGAGCAAGAAAAAAATGAGAGCTGCAATTTTTTTTTAAAAGGACCTTGCATTATCTTTGTGTTATTGAGATGAGGGCAATATTCTTAATTGCAATGCTTCCTGCCACCTGCAACTACTTCAGAAACAAGCATGCACACTTTTCCAAACACTGTATATCATCACATGTATTTTACATGTGACATCATGTTCAAAAGCAGTATTGCAAATGTGTAGGATACGCTGCAATTTTGAAATGGTGGGGAGAGAGGATGCTGGATGGCAGAGGGAAATCGCTTGGAGCAAGGAGGGAAGATGGTCCAGACACTGTGGATCAACGGCAACAAGGAGGGTCCAGGAGCCAGAGTAGGGAGAGATGGAGTGGCAAGGAGGGCCTACGAGCCAGGAGAGAGGCTGACAAGGAGGGCCCAAACACAGGAGCCCCTCTGTCTCCCTTCTTTTGCAATTCCCCTGGCTCTCTCCCTTTGACGCTCACTCTGCTTCACTCCTGGCTCTTGACGTAGTCACCTCTGCTGTGTTGTGTTCTGATCTCCCCTCTCCCCAACTTCCCAGGTTCTGATCACCCCTTGCCAGCTAAAAAATAGTAACTGATAACTTTGTCACTGCTGTTTGTGGGACTTTGCTGTAAGAACATTTATTGTTGTTGTTGTTTCTCTATGTTTCAGCAGTTGACTACACTTCTAAAGGCTCTGAAATGTTTTTTTTGACCATCCGGGCTAGTAAAAAACACTTTATAAAAGCAATTGTTTAAAAATATATGTAATCAATTCGACTCTATGTTGAAATAAATAAAGAACTAATAATAATTTACATTTACATTGTAGTTTTAACATGAATTCCAAAAAATTCCAAAGAGATTCACAGAGGTACAATTTGTAAAAAAAAAAGTTTGGTCAAATAAATTACTTTGAAGAAGTTGTCTTAAGAGTTGAGTAGGCAGAGGAATTTGGACAGGGAATGACAGACTGTAGGATTAAGGTGATTTTGCAAAACACCTTCAATCTGTTGACAGGGTAGTCCTGATGAAGGGTTTTGCCCGAAATAACGATTTCGAAGCTCCTTGGATGCTGCCTGAACTGCTGTGCTCTTCCAGCACCACTAATCTAGAACCTAGAACTTCCAGTCATCTTGTCATTTCAATTCTGCACCTTGTTCCATTTGAACCTCTTCATTCTCAGCTTCCTGTACTGTTCCAATGAACCCACTAGAAGCTCAAAGAACAGCATTTCACCTATCAACAGCAATTTTTCTATTCAAATTGAGTATAATGGTTTCAGACTATAACCTCTGCCTTTTTTGTTTGCTTTTTATTTGTTAGTTTTTAATTTATTCACTTGCTTTTTTCTTCCTTTGTCTTTTGCATAGCTGTTGCTCATTCTGCTTTCATACATCTTCCAGGCAATTCTGTACTTGCCCAATTACCACTCCCTTTAGCCTTCCAACTCTTTTGTCATTTATTCTCTCCTGCTCTCCACCCTTTCACAGATGTAACAATTTGTTCAAGTTCCCATCCACTCTTCTTTCACATGCTTAAAGCCTATCACATTTCTAACTTTTCCCAGCTCTAATAAAAGGTCATTGACTGAAACATTGAGCTGGATTTTAATCAAAGGAGCAGGTCATAGTCATACAGCACAGAAACAGACCCTTCGGTATTACCAGTCCATGCCGAACATAATCCCAAACTAAACTAGTTCCACCTGCTTGCTCCTGGCGCATGTCCCTCCAAGCCTTTTGTATTCATTTACTTAGGTAAAAACAATGACTGCAGATGCTGGAAACCAGAGTCGAGATTAGAGTGGTGCTGGAAAAGCACAGCAGCTCAGGCAGTATACGAGGAGCAGTAAAATCGACATTTCGGGCAAAAGCCCTATCCTGATGAAGGGCTTTTGCCCGAAAAGTCAATTTTACTGCTCCTCGGATGGTGCCTGAACTGCTGTGCTTTTCCAGCACCACTCTATTCATCTACTTATTCAAATGTCTTTTAAACGTAGTAATTGTACCCACATCCACCACTTCCTTAGGAAGTTCATTCTACATGCAAACCACCCTCTGTGTAAAAAAAATTTGCCTCTTTTTTTTAAAAAGTTTTCTCCTCGCCTTAAAATTATGCCACCCTCGTCTTGAAATCCCCCATCCTAGGGAAAAGACAATACCATTAACTCTACCTATACCCCTCATTATGTTATAAACTTCTATACACTCCAATGAAAAAGGTCCCAGCCTATCCAACCTTTCTTCATATTTCAAACCTTCCATATTCGGCAACATCCTGATAAATCTCTTCTGAATCCTCTTCAGCATAATAATATCCTTCCTATAACTGTGTGACCAGAACTGGACAGAGTATTCTAGAAGAGGCCTCACCAATGTCCTGAACAGCTTCAACATGACTTTTCAACTCTTATTCTCAAAGGTCTAAGCAATTATTGGAAGTTAGGAATTTTCAGAACTCCATGATCCCATTGAGAATCTGGACATGGGCTAGAAACATGCCAGCTCCCTCTGAAGTTGGAAGGATGACCGTGCCAGCAGGTTAGAATGTAAAGCTCTGTTTATTGGGACATTGGACCAGTTATATTCATAGCTGATAGACTTTGAGCCCTCACCACTCATCCACATGCTGTCTCTGTGCCCCCTCCTGTCTTCTCATAAGTCCCTCATATCTCCCATGCTCCTTCCATGTACCATGTTCCTTACATTCCAGCCTGTCCACATGCCCACTAACCAATATGTACTAGTATACAACCATGCATCATATATTAGCATTGGCAAGTCTTGAAATGTTTTTTAAAAAGATAATGTTCCTGAGATGACATTGACAGTTTTGGCAATCAAACTGAAAGTCCCATTTAGGAAACTTCTAACCCAATGCAAATTAATATTCAGACATAGAGAAACAATTTCAAACAAGATTCGTGTTATTCCAAGGTAATAAAACAACAAATCTCACAGTTCCCTCCAAGTTATTCCGCACTGAATGCACCAGTCAGACTTGAAGCTCAGCCGAGCCTTCATTTTCAAGGTGTCTGGCAAATGTATCAACAGGGGCAGGCTGAACTCATGAGCAGACTTTTTTTATATAGAATCCCCACAGTGTGGAAACAGGTCATTAGGCCCAACAAGTCCACACCAACCCTCTGAAGCGCATTCCACCGACACCCACCCCCCTGTCCCTGTAATCCTGCATTTCCCATGGCTAATGCACCTAACCTACACAGCAGGAGTGTTGAGAGCAAGGACTGGGGGCTTCTGGGAAGGTAAATTTCCCCCTAAAAGGACTTACCTTGAGAACCAGCAGCTTCCATTTTGCAGCAGCAGTGGGAGCAGTAAGAGCAAGGAGTGAGTGGGAGTGGTCGAATTGCGCTCTGGGAAAGTGAGTGAACTGATGCAGTTGGGCAGCGGCTGAACCCAAGACACTACACGTGTGGTGTCTCCCACCCGCTCTCCTCCTCTAACCAAAACAAAAGACTTTTTGGTGTATTGATAAGGTAAAGTTTTTCTTTTTTTTTTATTGTGTGATTGGTAAAATTTTTTTTTCTTTTTTCATTTATCTATTATTTGATATTATAGTTGGACTAAATTAAGTTTAAGATAGAAAATGGCAGGAGACCTCAGACCCATGTTACGCTCCTCTTGCTCATTGTGGGAGCTCAGGGACATGGCTGATGCCCCCGAGTCCTTTGCATGGAGGAAGTGTGTCCAGCTGCAGCTCTTGAATGACCACATGAAAATAGACAATAGACAATAGGTGCAGGAGTAGGCACTTCGAGCCTTCGAGCTGGCACCACCATTATGATCATGGCTGATCATCCACAATCCGTATCCTATTCCTGCCTTATCCCCATAACTCTCGATTCCACTATTTTAAAGAGCTCTATCCATCTCTTTCTTGAAAGCATCCAGAGACTTGGCCTCCACTGCCTTCTGGGGCAGAGCACTCCATATATCCACCACTCTCTGGATGAAGACGTTTCTGCTCAACTCTGTTCTCAATGACCGACCCCTTATTTTTAAACTGTCATCTGGTTCTGGACTCACCCATCAACGGAAACATGCCTCCTACCTCCAGAGTGTCTAATCCTTTAATAATCTTATACGTCTCAATCAGATCCCCCCTCATCCTTCTAAACTCAAGTGTATACAAGCCCAGTCGCTCCAATCTTTCAACATATGATAGTCCCGCCATTCCAGGAATTAACCTCGTGAACCTATGCTGCACTCCCTCAATAGCCAGAATGTCCTTCCTCAAATTGGAGACCAAAACTGCACACAATACTCCTAGGTGCGGTCTCACCAGGGCCCCGTATAGCTGCAGGAGGACCTCTTTCCTCCTATATTCAATTCCTCTTGTTATGAAGGCAGCATACCATTAGCTTTCTTCACTGTCCGCTGTACGACTCTGGAGCTGTGGATGGACTCACTTTGGAGCATCTATGATGCTGAGGAGATAGTGGATAGCACGTTTAGTGAATTGGTGACACTGCAGATTAGGATTGCTGAGGGAGAAAGGGAATGGGTGACCAAAATGTGGAGAAAGAGCAGGAAGGCAGTGCAGGTGTCCCCTGCAGTCATCTCTCTCCAAAACAGGTATACCATTTTCAGGGAGATGGCTCACCAGAGGAAGGCAGCAGTAGCCAGGTTCATGGCACTATGGCTGGCTCTGCTGTACAGAACGGTGGTAAGAAGAGTGGAAGGGCTATAGTCATAAGGCATTCAATTGTAAAGGGAGGAGATAGGTGGTTCCTTGGTCAAAAACGAAACTCACGAATTGTATGTTACCTCCCAGGCTGCAGAAAGTATATTCCTGTCAGGATGAACGGGAAGGCTGGCAGGTATAGGAAATGTTGGATGACTAAAGAAATTGAGGGTTTGGTTAAGAAAAAGAAGGAAGCATATGTCAGGTATAGACAGATAGATTGAGTGAATCTTTAGAAGAGTGTAATACTCTGAAGGGGGAGGGTAACAGCCAGATGTTGTGATACATATCGGCACCAATGATTTAGGCAAAAAAACAAAATGAGGTCCGACAAGCTGAATTTAGGGAGTTAGGAGCCAAGTTAAAAAGTAGGACCTCAGAGGCAGTGATCTCAGGATTGCTACCAGTGCCACATGCTAGTCAGAGTAAAAATGAAAGAATAGGCAGGATGAATCCATGGCTTGAGAGTTGGTGCATGAGGTAGGGGTTCAGATGTTTGGGATATTGGGACCGGTTCTGGGGGAGAAGGGTCTATTACAAATTAGATGGTCTATACTTGGGCTGGACTGGAACCAATGTCCTCTGGGTGCTTTTGCTAACGTTGTTGGGAAGGGTTTAAACTAATGAGGAAGGGGTGGGGTGGGAACCAAATGAAGTTAGTGGACAGCAAGGAGGTAGTAACTAAAGCCTGTAAGGAAGTAGATAATGAAGTCAGCGTGACTAAGGGGAAGTGTAAGCCACAAGTCCCCAGGTCCAGATGTGATCTATCCCAGGTTACTGAGAGCAGCGTGAGAGGAAATAGCTGGGGCCTTAACAGATATCTTTGCAGCATCCTTGAACATGGGTGATGTCCCAGAGGACTGGAGAATTGCTAACATTGTCCCCCTGTTTAAGAAGTTTAAGGTAATCCAGATAATTATAGATCGGTGAGCTTGACATCAGTGGTAGGGAAGATGCTGAGGGATAGGATCTATTCCCATTTAGAAGAAAATGGGCTTGTCAGTAATAAGCAACATGGTTTTGTGCAGGGAAGGTCATGTCTTACCAACTAAATAGAATTCTTTGAGGAAGTGACGAAGTTGATTGATGAGGGAAGGGCTGTAGATGTCGTATACATGGACTGCAGTAAGGTGTTTGATAAGGTTCCCCATGGTATGCTGATGGAGAAAGTGAAGTCGCATGGAGTACAGGAGACAGAGTAGTAGTAGAAGGGAGTTTCTCAAAATGGAGAACTGTGACCAGTGGTGTTCTACAGAGATTGGAACCACTGTTGTTTGTGATATACATAAATGAGGTATAGGTGGTCTGGTTAGCATGTTTGCAGATGACACTAAGATTAGTGGAGTAGCAGATATGATGGGGATTGTCAGAGAATGCAGCAGAATATAGATAGGAGAGTTGGGCAAAGAAATGGCAGATGGAGTTCAGTCCAGGCAAATGCGAGGTGATTTTGTAAGATCTAATTCAAGAGCAAACTATACAGTAAATGGAAAAGCCCTGGTGAAAATTGATGTACAGAGAGATCTGGGTGTTCAGGTCCATTGTACCCTGAAGGTGGCAACTCAGGTCGAAAGAGTGGTCAAGAAACCATATCGCATGCTTACCTTCATTGAACGGGATATTGAGCACAAGAGTTGGCAGGTCATGATACAGTTGTATAAGACTGATTCGGCACATTTGGAATACTGCGTACTGTTCTGGTCACCACATTACCAAAAGGATGTGAATGCTTTGGAGAGGGTGCCGAGGAGGTTCACCAGGATGTTACTTGGTATGGAAGGCACTAGCTATGAAGAGAGGTTGAGTAGATTAGGATTATTTTAATTAGAAGGATGGAGGTTGAGGGGGGACCTGATTGAGGTCTACAAAATCATGAGAGCTTTTGGATATAGGTTTGCTCGCTGAGCTGGAAGGTTCATTTCCAGATGTTTCTACTAGGTAACATCTTCAGTGGGCCTCAAGCGAAGCAAAGCTGAAAATTCCTGCTTTCTATTTATACCTTTGGGTTTCTTTGGGTTGGTGATGTTGTTTTCTGTGGTGAAGTCACTTCCTGTTCCTTTTCTCAGGGGATGGTAGATGGGGTCTAACTTCAATGTGTTTGTTGATAGAGTTCTGGTTGGAATGCCATGCTTCTAAGAATTCTCGAGCGTGTCTTTGTTTGGCTTGTCCTAGGATGGATGTGTTGTCCCAATTACAGACCCTATAGAGACAACAAGCAAAACAAATGCCACTTACAAAATACCATGCAAGGACTATAACAAACACTACATTGGACAAACAGGCAGAAAACTAGCCACCAGGATACATGAACACCAACTAGCCACAAAAAGACAGGACCCTCTCTCACTAGTACCCTCACATTTGGATGAGGAAGGACACCACTTCAACTGGGAAAACGCATCCATCCTAGGACAAGCCAAACAAAGATCCGCATGAGAATTCCTAGAAGCATAGCATTCCAACCGGAACTCTCTCAACAAACACATCGAGCTAGACCCCATCTACCACCCCCGAGAAAAGAAACAGCAAGTGACTTCACCACAGGAAATAACATCACCAACCCAAAGATGTAAATAGAAAGCAGGAATTTTCAGCATTGCTTTGCCTGAGGCCCACTAGTAGGGTAACGAAATGTCTGGAAATGAACCTTCCAGCTCTGCAAGCAAACCTACATCCAAAACCTCAACCTGAGCTACAAATCTTCTCAAAACTCATCATGAGAGCTATAGACAGGTTGGATAGCAAGAAGCCTCTTCCCAGAGTGGGGGTCTCAATTACTAAGGGTCATGAGTTGAAGGTGAGGAGGGTAATGTTTAAGGGAGATATGCGTGAAAAGTTCTTTACGCAGAGAGTGAACGCGTTGCCAACGGAGCATCATTTAAGATGTATCTATACAGATGCATGAATGAACATGGAACAGAGGGATACAGCTCCTTAGAAAATAGGTGACAGGTTTAGATAGAGGATCTGGATTGGCACAGGCTTGGAGAGCCAAAGGGCCTGTTCCTGTGCTGTAATATTCTTTGTTCTTTGTACACATCCCTAAACACTTGGGCAGCATGGTGGATCAGTGGTTAGCACTGCTGCCTCACAGCCCCAGGGACCTGGGTTTGATTCCAGCCTTGTCGACTATCTGTGTGGAGGTTGCACATTCTCCCTATGTCCACGTGGGTTTTCTCTGGGTGCTCTGGTTTTATCCCACAATCTAAACATGTGCAGGTTAGGTGAATTGGCCATGCTAAATTGCCCATAGTGTTCAGGGATGTGTAGGTTAGGTGCATTTGTCAGAGTAATAGGGTAGAGGATTAGGTTTTGGTTGGGATACTCTTCGAAGGGTTGCTGTGGACTTGTTGGTCTGAACGGCCAGTTTCCACATTATGGGGATTCTATAACAATGAGTAATTTAGGACATCCAATCTACATAATTTGCACATCTTTGAATTTTGGGAGGAAACCAGAGCACCTTCCGGTGGAAACCCACGCAGACATGGGGAGAACGTGCAAACTCCACACAGACATCTGTTTTTCCAAATCAAATAGCAATTTAGTGTCACTTGTATTTATAAAAATACAGTGAAATGTGTATAAGTTGACACAATTCAGCATCATTTTATTTACAGAAGTTATAAAAAGAGGTAATTGAGACAAGGTTAGGACAAAGTTTATCTTTTGTTTCCTCCACGGCATCTGGGTTTCTGTGAGTGGCTATGGGATGCTGCTGCCGAAACTGTCCCTGAAGCCACCAAAGCATGGATTTCCGGACCGGGCACACCACTCTGCCATTGCTGAAGCTTTCAACGAAGGCACTGCATTGCCACCACAGCAAGAAGGGACAGACTCGACCCACCGCTTAAGTCACTGCCCAAAGCCACCAGGAAAGAAGCTAAAAATGCTGCATTGCCATAGGAGGAATGGATCAGACTCACTGACAATGAAGTGTCTGACGAAGCTGTGGCCATTATGGTCATGAGGAATGGACATTTGGATCTACCACGCTGCTGCCTCCGCAGTCGGCCCTTGCAACTGCCTTTCTCCACTGTAGCCACAGAAAAGAACAAAATGTTTACTTTGGTAAGAAAGAGAAATGAAGAAACAAAACAAACAAAAAAGAGACACAAAGCAGAATGTGGCCATCAGGTGTGCAGGAGCGGGAGTGTATGGGCACAGAGCCTCAACATTGTCTACCCTGCCATCACTGCCATCTTAAACACTTAATGGCCTCATTATGAATCTTTGCTGAACTCCAAGAATGACAAATTCATTCTTCACAATAGGGATACTGTATTAACAGTTACCAAGGTTTCTTCAATTCAACTTCCACTGAATATGCTTGATTGATATTTTTATGATAAGTTAAGGGAAGATATTTTTCTGATGTCACCAATTCTGATTAAATTGTTTCTTCTTTTTAGGGAAAAGAGAGGCCATGGAATGATTTTAACGCAACAATAAGAATTTTAAAAATGGGCATGATGGAATGGTAGCAATTTTAGGTAGGTTCGCAGAAAGGTAGTGGATAAATGGGACTTGATGTTGAATTTTGGATAAGCTTATGTTAATGAAAGAGAAGATAGAGCCTGGCATGAAAGGGTTGGAACTATTGTGATGATTCCCACCACTATTATTATTATTATTATTATTATTATGGAATTAGGGTTCTAAAGTGGAAGAAAAATGGACAATAGTTTTCAGTTCTGTGAATAGTTGATTTTTTTTGGAAGATTAGAAAGTAAATTTGAACATTGAGTTTAAAAAACAGCTTTTATAGAATCATAGAGTTATATAACACGGAAACAGACTATTTGGTCCAACTTGTCGATGCCAACCAGATATCCTAAACTAATCTAGTCCCATTTGCCAGCATTTGGCCAAATCCCTCTAAGTTCTTCTTATTCATATACCCATCCAGATGCCATATAAATATTTGTAATTGTATCCACCGTCTCCTTCAGCAGCTCATTTCATACACACGCCACCCTCAGCATGAAAACATTGTCCCTCGGGTTCCTTTAAAATCTTTCTTCTCTCACCTTAAGCCTACGCCCTCTAGTTTTGGACTCCCCTAAACCTTTGCCATTCACCCTATCCATGCCCATTAAACCATTTATGATTTTATAAACCTCAATAAGATCATCCTCCAGCCTCCAACACTCCAGGAAAAAAACCCCTGGCCTTTCCAGCCTTACCCGATAGCTCCGACCCTTCAATCCTGGCAACATCCTTGTGAATCTTAAGTGATGGAGGCTGGTACAATTACACTCAGCCAGATGCTTTTCAAATGTTGTATGAACAGTAAGGGTTTAGAGGGGCATGGGTCAAATGCTGACAAATGGAACTAGGTTAATTTAGGATAGCTGGTTGGCATGGACGGGTTGAACCGAGGGGTCTGCTTCCGTGCTGTAGATCTCCATTACTCTAAACAAAATAAAAAAAGTTTCTGAACCTTTCCAAATTTAACAACATCTTTCCTATAGCAGAGAGACCAGAATTGAACACCGTATTCTAAAAGTGGCCTCACAAATGTTCACTACAGCTGAAACATGGTGTTCCAACTCCTGTACTCATACACTGACCAATGAAGGCAAGCGTGCCAAATGCCATCTTCACTACCTGTGACTCCACTTTCAAGGAACTATGCACCTACACCCCTAAGTCTCTTTGTTTGCCAATACTCCCCAGGGCCCTACTGTTAAGTATATAGGCCCTGCCTTAAAAATCATACATCTCTCTCTTTTTTTCTCTCTGTGTCTCCAAATCATTATCTAAATTAAACTCCATTTGCCACTCCTTGGCCCATTAACCCATTTTCCAAGAAGTCCTGTGATTTTAGTTAAATGACTAGCAAGGCATCTGGGGAGAGAATTGATAAAGTGTTTGTTAACTTAAAGTTTTACAACCTAGAGAGAGAGAGAGAGAGAGACGCAGACAGATAGACAGGGAGAATACCTTAAACGGGTTCAGAGAGAAGAAATTCATAACAGCAGAAGTGTTGATGGTATCAATCTTCAAAACAAGGAAGAAAGTGAGGACTGCAGATGCTGGCGATCAGAGTCGATCAATGTGGTGCTGGAAAAGCACAGCTGGTCAGGCAGCATCCGAGGAGCAGGAGAATCAATGTTTCAAGCATAAGCACTTCATCAGGAATGAGCTTCATTAGCTGATGAAGAGCTTATGTTCAAAACGTTGATTCTCCTCTCCTCGGACACTGCCTGACCAGCTATGCTTTTCCACCACCACACTATTCGCCACAATCTTCAAAATAATCAGGGCTGAGGAGAAGTCCTGAGTTAGAAGAAATCTCCAGAGTCAGAAAGCACTAGCTGTCGGGCAATAAAACATCTTCGAAAGCTGTTTAAGACATACATTCCTTAAATGTATGTTAAGCAGTAATAGTGAACTGAGTTAACAGCTTGCTTAAAGGTCTTGGGGACAGACATTAATTGAAGAAAAAGGCATTGAGTAAATGCACAAAAAATTGCCCAGAACTAAAACGAACTATGCCAACTGAGCAAGAAGATTTAGCATGGAGACACTGATGATTCTTCACTGAATTTTGAGTGTCTAGAAAGTTTTTGCTAGGCTAAAAGGGATAAATTTTTCTTTCTGCTATTTTAAAGAGTTATTTTCAAAAGTTCTGTCTTGTGTAATAAACTATTATATATTCTTTTGTTAAATGTACATTGGCAGAAGTTGAGAGTTGTGAACTTGTTCAAGGACTGACCTCCACAACTCACAAAAAGCAAAAAAATAAAACTTATGATCTATCACGTTGGAAAGAGACCCTTCGGTCCAATGCGTCCATGCCGACCAGATATCCCAACCCAATCTAGTCCCACCTGCCAGCAATCAGCATATCCCTCCAAACCCTTCCTATTCATATACCCATCCAAATGCCTTTTAAATGTTGCAATTGTACCAGCCTCCACCACTTCCTTTAGCAGCTCATTCCATACACGTAGTACTCTCTATGTGAAAAAGTTGCCCCTTAGGTCTCTTTTATATCTTTCCCCCCTCACTCTAAACTTATGCCCTCTAACTCTGGACTCCCCCAGCCCAGGGAACAGTCTTTGTCTATTTATCCTATCCATGCCCCTCATAATTTTGTAAACCTCGATAAGATCATTGCCTGGCACTGTGTGACATGAATATGACTTGCCATTGTCTAAGCCTGGTTATTAACCAGGTCTTTCTGCATATGATGTGGATTGCTTCAGAATGAAGAGCCATGAATGATACTGACCATTGCGCAATCATCAGTGAATATCCACACTTTTCATTTATGATGGAAGGAAGGTTAATGATTAAGCTGCTCAAGTTGAGTGGCCTAAGACAATACATTGAGGAAACTGCATTTGATGTCCCAGGAATGAAATGAATGATTTCCATCAACCACAACCATCTTCCTTGTGTTAGGTGGGACTTTAACTAGTGCAGGTATTTTCCCCCAATTCCTATTGACTCCAGTTTTGCAAATTTTGTCAAGAGTTGATGCAGTCCTTTATCAAATGCTTCTCAAACACATCACTCTGACCTTGTCTCTGGGGTTGAACACTTTTGTCCATGTGGGACTAAGGCTGTAATGAGATCAAGAGCTGAGTTATCCTGGTTGAAGCCAAACTGAATGAACAGGTTATTACTGACCAAGTACTGAACCAATAGCTGATGAAGCCTTCAGTCACTTTACTGATGATTAACAGAGTCAAGAATGTGGTGTTGGAAAAGCACAGCAGGTTAAGCAGCATCTGAGGACCAGGAAAAATCGATGTTTTGGGCAAAAGCCCTTCATAAGGAATGAGGCTGGGAGCCTTGGTGGTGGAAAGATAAATGGGAGGGGTGTCGAGCTAGGGGGAAGGTAGATGAGAGTGCAATAGGTGGATGGAGGTGGGGGTAATGATAGGTCGATAGGAGGGTGGACCGGATAGGTGGGAAGGAAGATGGACAAGTGGGAAAGGTCATGAGGATGGTGCTGAAGCTCCCAGTCTCATTCCTGATGAAGGGTTTTTGCCCGAAACGTTGATTTTTCTGCTCCTCAGATGCTGTCTGACTTGTGCTTTTCCAGCACTACACTCTCAACTTTAATCTCCAGCATCTGCAGTCTTCACTTTTGCCTTGATGGTTAACAGAGACTGATGGGATGCTAATTGGTTGGTTTTGATTTGTCCTGCTTTTTGTGGATTAGACAACCTAGATAATTTACCGCATTGTTGTCTAGATGCCAGTGTTGTAACTCTACTTGTCTAGCAACAGAGTTAACTCCAGAGCTCATTTCAGTATCATTGCTGGTCTGTTATCAGAATGCTTAGCCTTTCAGTACCTTCAGCTGTTTCTCAATATCACATGGACAGAATCAAACTGTCTGAAGATTGACAGGTGTGATGCTGGGGACGTCAGGAGAAGGCTAGATGGATCATTCACTAGGCCGGAATGCTGAAGATGGTTCCAAGTGCATAATCCTGTCTTTTACACCAAAGTGTTGGGTTCCCTGTCTTTGAGGAGGATGTGAGGACTGCAGATGCTGGAGATCAGGGTCAAAAAATGTGGTGCTAGAAAAGCACAGCCAGTCAGGCTGCATTTGAGGAACAGGACAGTCAAGCGTGAGCTCTTAATCAGGAACACTTTTTGACTCCACATCTTTGAATTTGGTGATATTTGTGCACCCTTCTTCTCCAAATGCACTAGCAGGAGACTGATTATTTTATGGAGGTGAATCTAAACTGTCCAGCCATTAGGGAAGTATGGGATTAGAATCTTAAATTCAGGTTGGAAAAGAACACAGAGGTTGCTGGTTCAGATTCAGAAAGTGGCCAGGAGGAAGGGTGGAATTAACAGCTCAAGAATGGAGTTTGTATTGTGATTTTATTTTGTACAATTAGCTTGAATGAACACTGTGCATAAAATGACATGTTGTCAGCATTTCTACTGGTCTGTATGCTTTTGAAGTTTCACTTCATATTGTTGTATAACAAAAGTATTCTTGTTTATCATGAAAGTCAATTTGTGTAAAAGCTCCTCTCTGTTGTACTCACAAAATTCTGATAATGGGAAATGATGAATTTTTTTTAGTATTCAGTTATAATTTCCTGGTTTGACTCGCAAATACAGAAAAATCCAGTTAAGTTTAACATGTCACAGCAAGCAGAAGCAATGCAGTTTCGTAAGCTTGAGGAGTTATTTTGGCTGTCTAGATGGCCGCAAGCTTTTCAGTTTTTTCTCAGTATTGTTTAGTGACTGCTGGTTTTTTGACTTTTTGATCAGTGATATTTCATATAGAATGTTTACTTTTAAATATGTTTTGTGACAAAGATAAAGTAGGAAATACTTTCATCTGACTTTATGGTTATTCATACAAATTTGATGAGAGCAAGATTAATTTATGCATTTTTTGGATCATTTCTGGCCTAGCCCTTTAAGTTGGCGAGTCTGCTACTGTTGCAGGCAGGGAGTTCCTCGCGCTTACTACTCCTTGAGTAAAGAACCCACCTTTGACATCTGTCCTATATCTATCACCCTTCAAATTAAAGCTATGTCCCCTCCATCACCATCTGAGGAAAAAGGCTCTCACTGTCCATCCAATCTAATCCTCTGATCATCTTTATGTTTCTGTTAAGTCACCTCTTAACCTTCTTCTCTCTAATGAAAACAGCCTCAAATCCATCAGCCTTTCCTCATAAGACCTTCCCTCCATACCAGGCAACATCCTGGTAAATCTCTTCTGCACCCTTTCCAATGCTTCACATCCTTCCTAATAATGCGGCGAGCAGAACTGTATGCAATATTCTAAGTGTGGTCGCACTAGAGTTTTGTACAGCTGCAACATGACCACATGGCTCTGAAACTCAATCCCTCTACCAATAAAACCTAACACGCAGTACACCTCCTTACAACCCTATCAACCTGGGTGGCAACTTTCAGGGATCTGTGCACATGGACACTGAGATCTCTCAGCTCACTTACACTACCAAGAATCTTACCATTAGCCCAATACTCTGTATTCCTGTTACTCCTTCCAAAGTGAATCGTCTCACACTTTTCCGCATTAAACTCCATTTGCCAACTCTCAGTCCAGCTCTGTAGCTTATCTATGTCTCTCTGTAACCTGCAGGATCCTTCAGCATGATCCACAACTCCACTGACTTTAGTATCATCTGCAAATTTACTCACCCATCCTTCTACGATCTCATCCAGGTCATTTATGAAAACAGATCCTTGTGGTACACCACTAGTAACTGAACTCCAGGATCAACATTTCCCATCAACTACCACCCTCTGTCTTCTTACAGCCAGCCAGTTTCTGAACTAAACCGCTAAATCTCCCTCAATCCCATGCCTCTGTATTTTCTGCAATAACTTACCATGGGCAACCTTATCAAACGCTTTACTGAAATCCATATACGCCACATCAACCGCTTTACCCTTATCCAGTTGTTTGGTCACCTTCTCAAAAAACTGTTGATGAACATATCCCATCTCACTGCTTTTCTATAAGAGTCGGTTAAAATCAGATTTTGATAAATGCACAAGAATTTAGGGAAAATGTTCACACTTGAAATTAGCTTATTGGAGCATAGTAACCTGAAAGGTAAGGGTAAAACAATACCACAACAATTGCCAGTTATGGCAAAAAATGCCCCAGAGAAAAGTAACAGACAAGAATGGATGCTGTCAAGAAATGAAGTATTATTTAAAGGAGTATCTTGATAGAGGAGCTGGAGAGATGACATGATTATGTTGGAAGTGATTGAGCAGTGTGAGAGGAAGGAGTGTGCAAGGGCTAATGGGGAAAGAGTAAAGAGAAAAGGAGGAATGAGAACATGAGTAGGATGTGTGAGGGATGCGAGCATGAGTTTGGAATGCCAGGTTCACTATTCTCATAGAAGTTCCCCGTTATTTCTGTTTTACGTGTGCAACTCCTTATTTTGAGATTTACGCCTTATTGACCTGGACTCTATCATAAGGGTAATAACCTATCCACATCTACTCGTACAATTATTAGGGGATTTGATAGTGTTTCAATAAGGTTTTCTCTGATTCTTCTAAATTCCTATGAGTACAGACCATTGTGAAGTTTTGCACTTTCCTTCATGTGTCTATGCATTCCTGAAGAAACGTCGTCTATTGTGGGCTGGATTATAAAAGCTGCTCAAAATTAGAGCAGGATGAGCCTACGATTTCATGCCATTTGGCACCACATCCTGACATTAAATATCATTGAGAATGCTGAGTCTGAGTCAGATTAACTATGGTGGGAACTTAATTGAGGGCACATTGAATTAATTACAGACCCCTTTACAAGTGTCAACTTGGATTTACAATTTATAATGTGAGCAAGAGATTTAATCTGGACCATGCCAGCAATGACACAAAAATAGACAGGATGATAAATTGCAATGACGAAATAAGAACTTTACAAATGGATATAGCTAGGTTAGAAGATTGGACCAAAATGTGCCAGATTGAGTTGAATGTGGATAAGTGTGAGGTCATGCATTTTGGTCAGAAAAATGGGAAGGCAACCTGTTATCTAAATGGGGAGAGACTTTGGGGTGCTGCGATACAGAGAGATCTGGGTGTCCTTGTTTATGACTCACAGAAAGTTAACATGCAGGTACAGCAGATAATAAAGAAAGCGAATGGAATTTTGGCTTTTATAGCTAAACGGATAAAATACAAAGGTAAGGAAGTATTCTTGCAACTATACAAGGCATTGGTGAGACCGCACCTGGTATATTGTGCACAGTTTTGGTCCCCTTATTTGAGGAAAGATGTAGTTGCATTGGAGGCTGTTCAGAAGAGGTTCATTAGATTGATCCCAGAGATGAGGGATTTGTTGTATGAAGAGAGATTGAACAGTTTAGGCCTATGCACTCTGGTATTTAGAAGAATGAGGAGAGATCAAATTGAGATATTGAAGATGATAAAGGGTATGGATAAAATAGAGATGGAACGACTGCTTCCTCTTGTGGGGCATTCTAAGGTGAGAGGTCATAATCTTAAGATAAGGGATAGTAAATTTAAAACAGAGTTGAGGAGTAACTACTTCGCCCAAAGGGTTGTGAATCTGTGGAATTTACTACCCCAAAGTGTGGTGGATGCTGTGATAGTGAGTAAGTTTGAGGAGGAGTTATTCAGATTTTAAATGAGTTGAAGTGTTATTGGGAGAAAGCAGGAAAATGGGGGTGAGGAGCATATCAGCCAAGATCGAATGGTGGAGCAGACTCGATGCACCAAATGGCCTAATTCTGCTCCTATATCTTATGAACTTAGAACTTATAATACCATAGGAAAATGGAGAGGAAGAATGGAAAAAAGGATGGGAATCCATTCATTCTTGTGCTGCCAGACAACAAGACATATCTTGCCTTAGATCTGAAGGGCACTACAGCCTATGTAAAGGCATTTTACTCCACCTTTCTCTTTCCTGATCTGATTTGCCACAAATCAGCTCGGGGGATGCCAAAAAGCTCGATGCTCCTTTGAGCTCAAAGGAGCTGATTAGTAATCTTAACAAGCTCCCCAAAAATAAGTCCCCATAGTAGGACGTGCTGACCATAGAATTCTTCAGTGTATTCTGGGACGTTCTGGACAATGACCCTGCAATTCTGGGAAGAATATATCACAACTGGAGAGATGTCACCTCTTGGCACAGGGCAATAATTACTCTGCCCAAAGGAGGGGATTGTTGGAAAACTGGCAGCTGGTCTTCATCCTCAGCATGGATTGTAAAGACCTTGTCATGTTATTGTTTTCCTGCCTTGACTGAAACACTTGATTCACCCAGACTGGTCCAACACAGACCAGGCTGGAATATTATAGTATCACTATACCATAATGATAAATCTGGTATTGGACATATTTGAGCTTTTCCAGAGGACTGGTCTGTCTAAAGTCTTTCTCTCTCTTGATCAGAAAATAACATTTGACAGGGTAGTTCATGTATACTTACACTGGAGTTTGCAAGCTTTGGGTTTCAGGATACGTGTTGTCACCCAGATGTGACTTCTGTACACTACCACAGCATTTGTAGTGAAAGTTAATGGGCTCCTGATACCTTTTTGCTTTGCGAGAGGTGTTCAACAGAGCTGCATTGAGCCATTTCTGCAACATGATTGTTCTGGGTATTCCCTTTCAGGGATCACAAATCAACTTATTGCCATAGTGTTGTGCCAGCTGGTCACTTCAGTTCCTTCCCCGTCTTTTGTAACAAACATACATATAAAACATTCAGAGTTTTTCTGCGACAAAACAAAAGCTTAGGACACTGCTAGAGATCCTGCTTAGAGATAGTTCATCAGGTGCTGGTGTGCCTTTGCACCCAGCTAGTGATTTTCTACCTTCAGCATTGAGCCTCCTCCAAGTTGGTGCATGCTGGTGATGTATTTCCTCTATCAGGTGCCTCAATTATTATATACTGTTTCACTTCATGGAATTGGCAAATCCTGGGATGTTCTTCCGAGAATTGCCTTCTTTTAGCTGGATTCTAGATTAGAGTGGTGCTGGAAAAGCACAGCAGTTCATGCAGCATCCGAGGAGCAGGAAAATCAATGTTTTGGGCAAAAGCCCTTCATCAGGAATAGCGGCAGAGTGCCTGCAGGGTGGAGAGATAAATGAGAGGAGGGTGGGGATAGGGAGAAAGTAGCATAGAGTACAATAGGTGAATGGGGGTGGGGATGGAGGTGATAGGTCAGAGAGGAGGATAGGGGAAGGTAGCAAATCAACCACACCGATCAACCAACACCGCCCTGTGGCCCAACATTTCAACTCCCCCTCCCACTCTGCCGAGGACATGGAGTACCTGGGCCTCCTTCACCGCTGCTCTTTCACCACCCGACGCCTGGAGGAAGAACGCCTCATCTTCCGCCTCGGAACACTTCAACCCCAGGGCATCAATGTGGACTTCACCAGTTTCTTCATTTCCCCTTCCCCCATCTCATCCCAGTTCCAAACTTCCAGCTCAGCACTGTCCCCATGACTTGTCCTACCTGCCTATCTTCTTTTCCACCTATCCACTCCACCCTCCTCTCTGACCTATCACCTTCATCCCCTCCCCTACTCACCTATTGTACTCTATGCTACTTTCTCCCCACCCCCACCCTCCTCTCATTTATCTCTCCACCCTGCAGGCACTCTGCCTCTATTCCTGATGAAGGGCTTTGAACTCAATATCGAGTTCAATAATTTTAGTGCTTGAAGCATCTTCTCATATGTACCAACCTCCACACACCAGGTCTTGTTATCATGTAGCCATGGACACCCGTATGGGCCCCAGCTATGCCTGTCTCTTTGTTGGCTAGGTAGAATAGTCCATTGTCCGTAATTACACCGGCACCACTCCCCACCTCTACCTCCGCTACATTGATGACTGCATTGGCGCCACCTCGTGCTCCCGCGAGGAGGTTGAGCAATTCATCAACTTCATCAACATATTCCACCCTGACCTTAAATTTACCTGTACCATCTCGGACATCTCCCTCCCCTTCCTGGACCTCTCCATCTCCATTAACGACGACCGACTTGACATCGACATTTTTTACAAACCCACCGACTCCCACAGCTACCTGGATTACACCTCTTCCCACCCTACCTCCTGCAAAAATGCCATCCCGTATTCCCAATTCCTCCTCCTCCCAGGAGGACTAGTTCCACCACAGAACACACCAGATGGCCTCCTTCTTTACAGACCGCAATTTCTCTTCCCACGTACCTCCTGCAAAAATGCCATCCCGTATTCCCAATTCCTCCTCCTCCCAGGAGGACTAGTTCCACCACAGAACACACCAGATGGCCTCCTTCTTTACAGACCGCAATTTCTCTTCCCACGTGGTTAAAGATGACCTCAAATACATCTCATCCACATCCCACACCTCTGTCCTCAGACTCCACCCCTCCAACCGTAACAAGGACAGAACCCCCCCCAGTGCTCACCTTCCACCCTACCAGCCTTTGTATAAACCATATTTTCTCCATGACTACTCAATCCACGCCTCGATATTCTGTCAGTTTCAATAAGATCTCCTCGTGCTTCTATTGAGTATAGACCTAGAGGCCTCAACCACTTCTCATATGACCAGCCCTTCATCCCTGGGATCAGTCTTATAAGTTTCCTTTGGAACTCTTCCAAGGCTAGTATATCCTTCTTTACACATGGGCCCCAAAACTGCTCACAATATTCCAGGTGCATTCTGCCTAGAGCTTTTTACAGCCTCAGCAGTGCATCTCTTGTATTCTAGAATACATCTTGTATTCTAGCCCTTTCAAATGAATGCTAGCATTGCATTTGCCATCCTAACTGCCAACTGATCCTGCTTGTTAACTTTAAAAGAATCCGAAACTAGGACACCCAAGTCCCTTTGTGCTTCAGATTTCAGAAGCCTTTCTCTGTTTAGAAAATAGTCCATTCCTCTAATCATGCTGCCAAAGTGCATAACCTCACACTTTCCCTCATTGTATTCCATCTGTCACTTCTTTGCACATTCTCCTAGCCTGTCCAAGACCTTCTGCAGTCTCCCCACCTTTGTGTCATTTAAAAACTTTGCAAAAGGCCCTCAGTTCCTTCGTCCAGATTGTTAATGTATAATGTGAAAATTTTGTGGTCTTAACACTGACCACTGCGGAATTCCACTAATCAGCAGCTGCCGTCTTGAGAAAGACCACTTTTATTTTGGTTTTCGAATATAGATCCTGTTCAGTTATTTAAAGGGCTGATTTGAAGTTTCTTGTTGCACTTCAGCTCCAAAATTCTGATCTATGGGCAGCCTGTATGGAGAGTGGCAGACAGGTTAGAGACCCTCCCCTTGGCCTGCTCCTCAGCCTGCCAAAATGGCTATCAACACATCCAGGAGGCAGGTCGGAGCAGCCAACAATCTGCCTCTTTTTTGAAGTTCTGTCTGTGCTTGGGTGTCGAGGAATAGTCCATCAGCATAGATCAGGCTTTCCGTAACATGTGTTCCTTGCAGAGTGCACTGTCACCTCAGGAAGTAGTATTCTAATTTCCCTTTGATAAGTTTCCTTTAAATTTCCATTAACCTTTTGATTTTGTTTTGTTCCAGTGCACTGTGGGATCTGGTTAACATGTTTAATTTCTTTTCTCTCTGACTTCTTTAAAAAGAATAGAAAGGAAGCTTAATGTCTTAATCTTTTTGTTAGAGTGGCCACTAGGGACAGTTTAAAATAGTTTTGTAAATTTTGTTTAGAATGGGAGAACACATGTGTGGAGTCAGACCTGGTAGCTCTGTTCCTGACCCAAAATTGAAAAGCTTGACTTTCTGTTCAAAATTACAAAGCACATGTGCTCACTGAGTTTTCATATTGTCATAGACAGAATTTGTGTGGCACAGTGGTTAGCACTGCTGCCCCTCAGCGCCAGAGACCCGGGTTCAATTCCCGCCTCAGGCGACTGACTGTGTGGAGTTTGCACATTCTCCCCGTGTCTGCATGGGTTTCCTCCGGGTGCTCCGGTTTCCTCCCACAGTCCAAAGATGTGCAGGGTCAGGTGAATTGGCCATGCTAAATTTTCCGTAGTGTTAGGTAAGGGGTAAATGTAGGGGTATGGGTGGGTTTCGCTTCGGCGGGTCGGTGTGGACTTGTTGGGCCGAAGGGCCTGTTTCCACACTGTAATCTAATCTAATCTAATCTAATTACCTGGGATTAAAGTTTTCTCTGCAGTTGTGGTGTGTATTTTACATCTTTGAGTGATTTTTCAATTTAACTGACTTCAGCAGCAGGATTTATAAATTAAAAAAGTAATCAAACACTTCCCTTGGAGATTTTAATTTGACATTTCACAAACTATCACACACATGAAGGTAATATTAGTTGCAGATGATGCAAATTGTAATGATTTCATTCTCTGTCATACAGGCCTGTAGCTTCTTAAATGAATTGATGTTATAACTGGAGTGATAGTTTTGTAAATGCAGGGGATTATGAGTAAGCTCAAGATTTATTGTAATTGAACTGTCGGAGGTTCACTTTCGGGGAAACTCGAATATGGAACGGATTGGTGGAGTTTTTTCCCCACTTTGAAAGTATATATGTTTTGTTCCCATTTGTCATTTTCAGAATGGAATGAGTTTGTAGAATTTCTCTACATAGATGTTCCTTTTTCTTTGATTGTGACAAGGATGTTGCTAAAAACATTTTAATAAAATAAACCATGAAATAAAATCAAAAACAGAAATTGCTGGAAAAGCTCAGGTCTTGGCAGCATCTGGGAGAGAAATCGGAAATAATGTTTCAGTCCAATGACCCTTCCTCAGAACTGATTGTAGCTAGGAAAAGGTTTTTTTTTTATGCAGAAGATAGGATGGTGGGAAGGATATACTGAGTAAATGATAATGTGGAAATAGAGCTAAGAGAAAGAAGAATCGATGGACAGACAAAGGAATTGATAATGATTAGCCGAGGAGAAAGAATAGCTACTAAAGGGGACTATTAGTAGCTAATGATGGATTGTGTGTAACAGACTACATTCTGGATTAGAGTGGTGCTGGAAAAGCACAGCAGTTCAGGCAGCACCCGAGGAGCAGGAAAATCGACGTTTCAGGCAAAAGCCCTTCATCAGGAAATCAGGCAGAGTGCCTGAAAGGTGGAGAGATAAATGAGAGGAGGATGGGGGTGGGGAGAAAGTAGCATAGAGTACAATGGGTGAATGGGGGTGGGGATGAAGATGATAGGTCAGAGAGGAGGGTGGAGTGGATAGGTGGAAAAGAAGATAGGCAGGTAGGACAAGTCATGGGGACAGTGCTGAGCTGGAAGTTTGGAACTGGGGTGAGGTGGGGAAAGGGGAAATGAGGAAACTGGTGAAGTCCACATTGATGCCCTTGGGTTGAAGTATTCTGAGACGGAAGATGAAGCGTTCTTCCTCCAGGCGTCTGGTGGCGAGGGAGCGGCGGTGAAGGAGGCCCAGGTACTTCATGTCCTCGGCAGAGTGGGAGGGGGAGTTGAAATGTTGGGCCACAGGGCGGTGTGGTTAATGGGTGCGGGTGTCCCAGAGATGTTCCCTAATGCGCTCTGCTAGGAGGCGTCCAGTCTCCCCAATGTAGAGGAGACCGCATTGGGAGCAACGGACATTGGTGGATGTGCAGGTAAAGCTTTGATGGATGTGGAAGGTTCTTTTAAGGCCTTGGATGGAGGTAAGGGAGGAGGTGTGGGCGCAGGTTTTGCAATTCCTGCGATAGCAGGGGAAGGTGCCAGGATGGGAGGGTGGGTTGTTGGGGGGTGTGGACCTGACCAGGTGGTCACAGAGGGAACGGTCTTTGCGGAAGGCGGAAAGGGGTGGGGAGGGAAACATATCCCTGGTGGTGGGGTCCGTTTGGAGGTGGCGGAAATGTCGGCGGATGATTTGGTTTATACAAAGGCTGGTAGGATGGAAGGTGAACACCAAGGGGTTCTGTTCTTGTTACGGTTGGAGGGGTGGAGTCTGAGGACAGAGGTGTGGGATGTAGATGAGATGCATTTGAGGTCATCTTTAACCACGTGGGAAGAGAAATTGCGGTCTGTAAAGAAGGAGGCCATCTGGTGTGTTCTGTGGTGGAACTAGTCCTCCTGGGAGGAGGAGGAATTGGGAATACGGGATGGCATTTTTGCAGGAGGTAGGGTGGGAAGAGGTGTAATCCAGGTAGCTGTGGGAGTCGGTGGGTTTGTAAAAAATGTCGGTGTCAAGTCGGTCGTCATTAATGGAGATGGAGAGGTCCAGGAAGGGGAGGGAGGTGTCCGAGATGGTACAGGTAAATTTAATGTCAGGGTGGAATGTGTTGGTGAAGTTGATGAATTGCTTAACCTCCTCGCAGGAGCACGAGGTGGCACCAATGCAGTCATCAATGTAGCGGAGGAAGAGGTGGGGAGTGGTGCCGGTGTAATTACTGTTCTACCTAGCCAACAAAGAGACAGGCATAGCTGGGGCCCATACGGGTGTCCATGGCTACATGATAACAAGACCTGGTGTGTGGAGGTTGGTACATATGAGAAGATGCTTCAAGCACTAAAATTATTGAACTCGATATTGAGTCCAGAAGGCTGTACAATTCCCAGGCAGAAAATGAGGTGCTGTTCTTCCAGTTTGCATTGAGCTTTGCTGCACCACTGCAGCAAGCCTGAGACGGACATGTTGGCCAGGAAACAAAATGGTGGGTTAAAATGGCAGGCAACCCACCATTTTTGAAGCGGTGTGTCATAGAACATAGAACATTACAGCGCAGTACAGGCTCTTTGGCCCTCGATGTTGCGCTGACCTGTCATACCAATCTGAAGCCCATCTAATCTACACAATTCCATGTATGTCCATATGCTTGTCCAATGACGACTTAAATGTGCTTAAAGTTGGCAAATCTACTACCGTGGAGAAAGTGAGGTCTGCAGATGCTGGAGATCAAAGCTAAATCTACTACCGTTGCAGGCAAAGCATTCCTTACCCTTACTATTCTCTAAGTAAAGAAACTATATCTGACATCTGTCCTATATATATCACCCCTCAGTTTAAAGCTATGCCCCCTCATGCTCGCAGTCACCATACTTGGCAAAAGGCTCTCCCTGTCTACCCTATCTAACCCTCTGATTATCTTTTATGTCTCTATTAAGTCACCTCTCAACCTTCTTCTCTCTAACAAAAACAGCCTCAAGTCCCTCAACCTTTCCTTGTAAGACCTTCCCTCCATACCAGGCAACATCCTAGTAATTCTCTTCTGCACCCTTTCCAAAGCTTCCACATCCTTCTTATAATGCGGTGACCAGAACTGTACACAATACGCCAAGTGCGACCGCACCAGAGTTTTGTACAGCTGCAGCATAACCTCATGGTTCCGGAACTCGATCCCTCTATTAATAAAAGCTAAAACACTGTAACAACCTTGTCAACCTGGGTGGCAATTTTCAAGGATCTGTTACATGGACACTGAGATCTCTCTGCTCATCTACACTACCAAGAATCTTACCATTAGCCCAGTACACTGCATTTTGGTTACTACAACCAAAGTGAATCACCTCACATTTGTCTGCATTAAACTCCATTTGCCACCTCTCAGCACAGTTCTGCAGCTTATCAATGTCTCTCTGTAACCTACAACATCCTTCGTCACTATCCATAACTCCACCGACCTTAGTGTCGTCTGCAAATTTACTAACCCACCCTGCTATGCCCTCATCCAGGTTGTTTATAAAAATGACGAACAGCAGTGGACCCAACACTGACCCTTGCAGTACACCACTGGTAACTGGAATCCAGGAAGAACATTTCCCATCAATCACCACCCTCTGTCTTCTTTCAACAAGCCAATTACTGATCCAAACTGCTATATCTCCCACAATCCCATTCCTCCGCATTTTGTACAATAGCCTACTGTGGAGAACCTTATCGAATGCCTTGCTGAAGTTCATATACACCACATCAACTCATTTACTCTCATCTACCTGTTTGGTCACCTTCTCAAAGAACTCAATAAGGTTTGTGAGGCACGACCTACCCTTTACAAAACCGTGCTGACTATACCTAATCAAATTATTCTTTTCTAGATGATTATAAATCCTATCTCTTATAACCTTTTCCAACACTTTACCAACAACTGAAGTAAGGCTCACTGGTCTATAATTACCAGAGTGTCTCTACTCCTCTTCTTGAACAGGGGAACCACATTTGCTATCCTCCAGTCTTCTGGCACTATTCCTGTAGACAATGCCGATTTACCGATCAATGCCAAAGGCTTGGCAATCTCCTCCCCGGCTTCCCAGAGGATCCTAGGATAAATCTCATCCGGCCCAGGGGACCTATCTATTTTCACATTCTGCAGGATTTCTAATACCCCTTCCTTTTGAACCTCAATCCCACCTAGTCTAGTAGCCTGTATCTCAGTATTCTCCTCGACAACATTGTCGTTTTCTAGAGTGAATACTGTCAAAAAATATTCATTTCGTGCTTCCCCTATCTCCTCTGACTCCACACACAACTTCCCACTACTATCCATGATTGGCCCTATTCTTACTCTCGTCATTCTTTTATTCCTTAAATACCTATAGAAAGCCTTAGGGTTTACCCTGATCCTATTCGCCAACAACTTCTCGTGTCTCCTCCTGGCTCTTCTGAGTTCTCTTTAGGCCTTTCCTGACTACCTTATAACCCTCAAGCGTCCTAACTGAGCCTTCACATCTCATCCTAACATAAGCCGCCTTCTTCCTCTTGACCAGAGATTCCACTTCCTTCGTAAACCACAGCTCCCGCACTCTACAGCTTCCTCCCTGCCTGACAGGTACATACTTATCTAGGGCACACTTGAGCTTTTCCTTGAATAAGCTCCACATTTCTAATGTGCCCATCCCCTGCAGTTTCCTTCCCCATCCTATGCTTCCTAAATCTTGTCTAATCTCATCGTAATTGCCTTTCCCCCAGCTGTAACTCTTGCCCAGTGGTATACACCTATCCTTTTCTATCACTGAAGTAAACCTAACTGAATTGTGATCGCTATCACCAAAGTGCTCACCTACTTCCAAATCTAACACCTGGCCGGGCTCATTACCCAGTACCAAGTTTAATGTGGCTTCGCCCCTTGCTGGCCTGTCTACGTACTGAGTCAGGAAGCCCTCCTGCACACACTGGACAAAACTGACCCATCTAGTACTCGAACCAGAGTGTTCTCAGTCAATATTTGGAAAGTTGAAGTCCCCCATGACAACTACCCTGTTTCTCTCACTCCTATTGAGAATCATCTTTGCTATCCTTTCCTCTACATCTCTGGAACTATTCGGAGGCTTATAGAAAACCCCCAACAGGATGACCTCTCCTTTCCTGTTTCTAACCTCAGCCCATACTAGCTCAGTTGATGAGTCCCCAAACATCCTTTCTGCAACTGTAATACTGTCCTTGACCAACAATGCCACACCTCCCCCTCTTTTACCATCTTCTCTGTTCTTACTGAAACATCTAAATCCTGGAACCTGCAGCAACCATTCCTGTCCCTACTCTAACCATGTCTCTGAAATGGCCACAACATCGAAGTCCCAGGTACCAACCCATGCTGCAAGTTCACCCACCTTATTCCGGATGCTCCTGGCATTGAAGTAGACACACTTCAAACCAACTTCTTGCTTGCCGGTGCCATCTTACGTCACAGAAACTTGATTTTGGACCTCCCTACTCTCAACCTTTTCTATACTTGAACTACAATTTTGGTTCCCATCCCCCTGCTGGATTAGTTTAAACCCACCCCAATGGCCTTAGCGAATTTCCCCCCCAGGTTATTGGTACCCCTCTGGTTCAGATGAAGACCATCCTGCTTGTAGAGGTCCCACCTACCCCAGAAAGAGCCCCAATTATCCAAGAATCCAAAATCCTCACTCCTGCACCATCCCTGTAGCCACGTGTTCAACTCTTCTCTCCCTATTCCTCACCTCACTAGCACGTGGCACTGGCAAGAAACCAGAGACAACAACTCTGTTCGTCCTAGCTCTAAGCTTTCATCCTAGCTTCCTGAATTTCTGCCTTAAATCCCCATCTCTCTTCCTACCTATGTCGTTGGTGCCTATGTGGATCACGACTTGGGGCTGCTCCCCCTCCCCCCTCCTTAAGGATCCCAAAAGCACGATCACAGTGTCCTGTGAAGCGATCACCACATCTACACTTCGTTTCCCCAATGTAGAGGAGACCACATTGTGAGCAGCGAATGCAGTAGTCTAGATTGAACACCACTTCACCTGGAAAGTGTATATGGGCCCTTGGAAACTGAGGAGGGTGGAAGTAAACGGGTAGGTGTTCCACCTCCTACAGTTGCAGGAGAAGGTGACATGGGACTTTGGGGGATCGTTGAGAGCGGAGGAGGAATGGACTAGGGTATCTTGAAGGGAATGGTTCTGGCGGAAGGCTGACAAAGCTGGGGGAATATTTGTCTGGTGATAGCATCCTGCTGGATGTGACAGAAATGGCAGCTAATGATCCTCTGCATGTGGATGTTGGTGGGATGATAGGTGAGGACAACGGGGATCCCGTTGCATAGGAGGGAAGGGAGTGATTGAGGCCTGAATCTCAGGACATGGGTGGGACCCGGCTGAGGGCCCTGTCAACTATGGTACTGGGGAATCTTCAGTTGAGGAAGAAGGTGGACCTTTTAGAGACGTCCTTGTCGAAGTTGGCATCATCAGAACAGAATTGACAGAAATGAAGGAACTGGGAGAATGGAATAGAGTTTACTGGAGTCAGAATGTGAGGCTATACAGTCAAGTTAACTGTGGGATTTGGTAGGTTTGTAGTGGATATTGCTGGTCAGCTTATTCCCAGAAATAGAAACGGATGTCGAGGAAGGGAAGGAAGGAGTCAGAGATGGACTCCATGAAATCCAATAATTGGTTCTAATTCAAACTCATTCACATCTGGAGAACACCAGGAAAAGATAATTTTAAAATCAAGATAATTACTTACTCCTAAGATCTTTGTCTTCCGGTCTTGTCCTTTGAACAGTTGAATGGATGTCCATATCAAAGTGGTGATGCCCTCTGTAAATAACCATATTTGGATCTGTTGATTTTTCTCAGAACCAAATCCATAAATTTAGTTAGGCTAAGCAGGTGTATATTCTAATCAAGCAAGTGAATAGATTGTACATATAACTAGTTGCACAATATTGTAGTTTTGGACGAGAAATTCTGGAAATATTCAATGGGACTGGCAGCATCTGTAGAAAATTATCTTTTGGACGAGGAGGAGTGTTCCTTTAGGCTTACCAAGAAATCTTTAGTCTCATTTGCTCTAGACTCCCGTGTCATCTCATTTACTGGGATTTTGACTAAGTTCCCCGCTTAAGTTTTTGCTTTGTTTGCTGATCAGCTTTGAGCAGTCAGCATGATATTTATGATGGTAATGTAGCTCAACCTCTAATAGCTTTTAGTTTCCATTATGGAGTTCTGATCATGAGTTCCTTTTGAGAATTTTGATGACTAATTAAAGTGTTGTAATCCTGAGAATGAAATATTTCACTTCTTCATTTCATGTTATTTTCCTTTCTGATTTTTAGGAAATACATATTTCTTCTTTTTTCAAAGTAATTGTTGTTTCTTTGGATACATCAGTGATTTGACTATTTTTCTGATGAATTTTATCCACCAGTAAATAACATTGGGCAAATTGAACAGTAGACATGTATGGCATTGTTAAATGTGGCAAAGCAGATCAGGTTCAAATTTATTGAAATTTTATATTTATTTATTCATTTGGTGTAATTGGGCTGAATCTTATGTTTCTTTCAGAATAAATTGTGTCACCTTTTTGGAGGATTCTTGCAAGATTTATTGCTGAACCTTACTAAATGCGCCTCATTAACTATCTATTCTACTCGTGATGTCCCTCGTGTCCAATTCTAGCCCCATTTTACCATGAGCCATTCCCAGAACAACTCACCACTCATGGATTATCCGCTGAGAAAACAGCATCCCTTGCACCCATACGTTGTTTGAGAGGCTGCTGTGCACTAGAATAACTATTGGCAATCTGGCAGTGCCCTTCACCAACAGTGTAATACCACAGCAGACACAAAGCCAAGCTGCCATACATCAAGATGTCCCATTCTCCTGGGCAGATTCCTACTGACAAGCAGCCTGACTGTGTGTCTATGCAAAAAACCACAACAGTATAGTAGCACAGATAGCATCAGCTAGAGCTAGAGGCTAACAGCTGAAGTAAGCCAAGTCGGGGTGAGGCATGGCTGCTGTGAGCATGCAAGTAGGTGCTAAATGAGTGAGTGCCAAGAGAGCACGTGAACAACCTGGAGATGCAGCTTGATCCGACCAGTGAGCTGGTTGTCTGTCCCTGCTGCAGCTTATCACTGCAATGCCAGTCTGTGCTCCAAAAGTGGCCTACAGTTGGATCAGAGGGGTAAAATGATGGTCGTGAGAGATTGGCAAATACTGGATGCCATTGTCCATGGACGAGCTACTGATCATGCTACTGACGTCCTGAGATGCTGTTTGGTGTTGATCAACTTGAAGGCTGTTCACAGCTGGTCGTGAGCTGAAGTTGTCAGGCACCCGCTGTGATTTCCATGTCAAGATATAGACTTGTTTGTTGTGTTTGATAAGATAGGAAGCATAATATTAATGAAGTGAGTAAATAAGGTATTTAACAAGCTATAGTCCCCTTCATTGGCACTGTGTTGCTGCCTAGTAGCAAACATGCCTCACTGTTCAGAAAAATCATAAAAGATGGCATGAGATGCGCCTAATATTGAAATAGGCCTTACCGACTTCTCTTACGATTCTTCTACAAAATTTGTCATAATCCACATCACCCAGATCCCAAAAGATTATGCCCATTGATTCAACTGGTGCTTTGATAACAGTACTCAAAATTGCATTTTCCACTTGCAATGCTGTTTGCATCAATGCAAAAATAAAAGTGCAAATCTAACAAAAGTTAGAGCAGATACTCATTTATTCTTAAAAAAAAAAATCAGGCTGAGAATTAAGTTATACTCAGTTATTTGGAGATTTTACAGGTCTTAATGATAAAAGAATTTTGGAGATAAGTAAGCGTGCAATGTAAATACAAATGAAGGGGCATGTAAGTCCCTGAAATTCAATGCCTGTGAAGCAAGCTGAGGATGGGGAAATGAAGACATGAATCAAGCTTTATCTTTTGTGAAAATGCTACCTCAAAATTGTTGGGATGTGAAAGCCTTCAGGATTAATCATGAAGATAAAATGGTCAGATATTTATAATTATCAAACTTAAATTGCAATGTTTAAACTCTTTCAAATTAATATATCTGAGATTTCAATAAAATATTAAGCTTTCATTTTTGCTAAGAAAAAAAGAGTTGCTGATTGTAAATGAAAAAACATAAAGAACTGAAGATGCAGTTCTTCAGAAGGGTCACTGGACCCGAATCATTAACTGATTCTTCTCCACAGATGCTGCAGACCTGCTGAGCTTCTACAGCAATTTCTGTTTTTGTCACTGATTTAACTGTGCAATCCAAACCAAAAGATGAGGGGTAAATTTTTCTGTGTTAGGATTTTTTGAAAAGAAAAGCCGTTTAATTAATTTCATGAAGAAATATGTTTTTGTATTTGATGTCTTATAAATATTAAAATTGAATTGTGTAAAATTATTTGTCATCTCAAATTTATATTCAGTTTGCAACGATACACAGATTTTTGGTTCTTTAGGGAATCCAGCCTTAAGGGTAGTGAGCAGGAAAGTGGATGTCAGGCATAAGGTCAGATATGATTGCACTGAATAGCAGAGCAGGCTCGTGGAATTATACTTTTTTTTTGTTCATGGGATGTGGGTATCGCTTGTTTGCCAACATTTATTGTCCATACCTAATTGCAAGGTGGGCAGTTAAGAGACATTTCTGTGGAACTGGAGTCACATATAGCCCAGACTAGGTAAGGATCGCAGATTTCCTTTCCTAAAGGGCATTAGTGAACTACATGGGTTTTTGACAGTAATTGACAGTGGTCACATGGTAATCATTAGGCTAGCTTTTTATTTCAGGATTTTTTTAATATGGAATTCAAATTTCACCATCTGCCATTGTGGGATTTGAATTCATGTCATAGATTTATAGAGATGTACAGCACAGAAACAGACCCTTCAGTCCAACACATCCATGCTGACTCGTTATGCTAAACTAATCTAGTCCCATTTGCCAACAGTTGGCCGTACAATCTCTCTGAGTTTGTTTGTGCTTTATCACTAAGTAAGGTTCTTTAACTTCTAAAGTACTGTAACACTCCTTTATTTACATCTGTTCATGGTAGGTTCTCTAATGTAGCTCTTCAGTGTACTGTCTAAGCCCTCACTACTCCCAAGCTCATTCTATACTGATGTCTTCTCTCTTGCTGATGTCAGAGCCACGTGATCAGTTACAACATCATGATTTATATGAAAATATTATTTATTCCACATAAAATTATGGGGTTGAAAGCTCATTTTGAGATTTTGTAATTCACCGAGAAGGTCTAAAGGTTTGAGTTGGGAGTTGAAGGTGATGACTGTTGTCTTCTGACATTCAATGCTGAACCATGACTGGATGTTAGATAAGCAATTTGATGAAATAGTTATAATGGCGTGAGGTGCAAGGGAGTGATAGAGCCAGTCTGAAAGCTGACCCCGTGAGAGAGGGATTAGGGGTCATTTTCACTTTCAGCAGAGATCAGAAACTGACAGTGATGAATCAGCACATTCCTGTCCATTGATTTAAATTAAAAATAACTAAAAATGGGTCTTAAATGGTGTGTCTATCAATGTTTTGATTTGTTCCAGAATTCTGCCAAAGGAGAAATTCAGTAATTGTGCATCGGTGATGAGTACAATGGAAGCACTTTCATAATATACAACCAGTTACTTCTCCTTGGGGAATTGCTTTTGCAGGAATGAATACTGTTATCTAGTTAAAAATGACACAACACCAGGTTATAGTCCAACAGGTTTACTTGGAAGCACTAGCTTTCAGAGCGGTGCTCCTTCATCAGGTAGCTAGTGGAGCAGGAACATAGGACACAGAATTTATAATAAAAGATCAAAGTGTCATACAACTGATGTAATGTATTGAACAAACCTAGATTGCTGTTAAGTCTTTAATTACTTACACATGCCCACACGCGCGCGCACACACAATTCTATGGGGTGAATTTTCACTTGCAGATTTTTATTTGCAGATACGTTCTATTTTGTTCAAAAACCACACAATCTGTAGGTAGTCAGTCCATGTGACATTTTATGAATTCTTAGTTTGGAAATAGAACCAGTCTGACTCAAGGTTGGAATACAGATAGACTCTAACCTGATACCTTTAATGCATTGTCTGAGCTGAGATGTCATTTTTTTTATACTGAGAAAACCTTAAGTTATCTTGAGACTGTGACTTGAAAGAAGTTCTGGGATTTACATATTAATGATTTGAAACCTGCATCCCCATTCTAAGTGATTAAAGCCTTAACAGCAATCTAGGTTTGTTCAATACATCAATTGTATGACACTGATCTTTTACTATAAATTCTATATCCTATGATCCTGCTCTACTAGCTACCTGACAAAGGAGCAACACTCCGAAAGCTTGTTCTTCCGAATAAACCTATTGAACTATAACCTGGCGTTGTGTGATTTTTAACTTTGTCTATCCCAGTCCAACGCTGGCACCTCCACATCATTATTGAAACGAGAAGCGTGTTATCAAAGCTATTTGTCTTGCATTCAGCAGGACAAATGTAAGAATGCCAAATTTCAAACTATCTTAGCAGTTCATACTACAGCAGAAAAGAGTATTGATTGGTTGGCATGTCAACTCTGATTAATTGAAGTATTAGGCAGAAGTGGGTACTGCAGATGCAGGAGATTAGAGTCAAGTTTAGAGTAATGCTGGAAAAGCACAGCAGGTCAGGCAGCATCCGGCGAGCAGGAATGTCAATGTTTTGGGCAAAAGTCCTTCAGGAATGAGTGTGGGAGCCTGGGGGGTGGAGAGATAAATGGGAGAGGGCTGGGTGGGGATAAGGTAGCAATAGGTGGATGGAGGTGGGACTGAAGGTGATAGGTCAGAGAGGAGGGTGGAGTGGTTAGGTGGGAAAGAAGATCAACAGGATGGACAGGTCATGAGGACTGTGCTGAGCTGGAAGGATGGAACTGGGGTAAAGTGGAGGCTGGGGAAATGAGGAAATGGTGAAGTACACATTAATGCCATGGGGTTGAAGGGTTCCGAGGCAGAAGATGAGGTGTAAGGATTCTGAGAGAAGCAACAGGCTCATCAAGTTCCCAAGAAATGAAAACAGGCACAAGTTTGTTTAAAGACAATAGGTTCCTGTGTATGAATATGCGTGTGGTTCCCCAAGATATCTATCCTGTCAATTTAATCAAGAATACTAAAAATCTCAATCAAATCACAACTTAACTTGTGATATTCCAGGAAATGCTAGCCTAGTTTATGTAACCTAATATAAGATCATAAGGAATAGAAGCAAAATTGGGCCATTTGGCCTATTGAGATTGCACTACCAGTTGATGACCTTGTGAATCTGATTATGGCCTTATCTCCACTCTCCTCTCTGCAACCCCCCCCCCCCCCACCCCACCTGCCCCCATTCCTTAACACCCTCATTGACCAAACATCTCTCCACCTCAACCTTGAATATGTTAAACAATCCAGCTTCCACTGCTGTCTCTAGCATTAGAATTCTCAACATTAGCAGCCCTCAACTACAGATATGAGGCTCACACATTGCTTCTGTCTCTTGCCATTTAGCACAGACGCAATGGAAGGAAGCTTGTTTTGGTTGTCAGCTGCCACAGTCAAGGCTCCCAAATCAGTACGCCAAGGGCAGATATTATTACCAGTCCAGGGGATTGGAAATGGTCAGCTGGCGACTTGGAGTGGTCAGAGTCAGGGTGCTGTCCATGTAAGAGATGAGAAGCTGAATGTAGGGCAGACCTAAACCCGTCTTGCTGCGAATTTGAGGCTGTTTACTCCTGGAATATATGTGAGAGAGAGAGATGGACAGGTATTGAGAGGTGAAAGAGGGTGGTACAGTTGTTTACTTTCATGCACATAGGGAGGTGACCCGAGTGAATAGTAAGGCAGTGCTGAGGGCATGCATAGTGGTATCAGAGTTGGGTGATAGCAAGTGAAGGAAGATGTTGCAGACAACTGTGATAATGGTAGAGGATGAGCCTTAGTGGGAGATAGTACAAATAGCTGAGATAGTGAGTGTGAGGTGTTGGGGAGAAGATGATGGCGCGAGCACCAGTGGAATGGAGAAAGTCAGAGACATTCTCTTTATAATGCTGTGCATTTTTCCAGACATTTGAGACTGCTTTAATCAAGAAGTAGACAAACAGGAGGTTGGAAGAACACAGCAAGCCAGCCAGCATCAGGTGGTGGAAAAGTCGACATTTTGGGTATAACCATTCTTTAGGAATGGCGGTGGGGAAGCTGTAGATAAAGAGAGGGCAGGAAGGGTTATGATGGGTAGAGGGGTGGAGTGGTGAGGTAAGGATAGGTGAATCACAGTAGTCTGGCAGTGAGAAAGGGACTCACTAAGTTCATGTCTGAGGGAGGCAAATAACTTCTTCAAAGTCAAAGGCAACCTCAAACCAGGCTGGTATCTTTTGGTGTCATGTTCTCCACTGCTGGGGAAGATAAAAACCCACTTTTCCCCCTCCAGCATGACCTCCAGGTCATTGGGCACTGGTTTTACTTTGTCTGCCATACCTGCAGCAAATGCCAGAAACTGTATAAGGCAGATCCAGAAGGACAATAGTTGTCCAGATGCACAATGACCTTCTAAAGTTGGTGTGGGTGCAAGGGATGCCAATGAATTCTGGGATATCTTCTGAGAGATGGTTGTTCTTGGGATGGTGCATGGCAAGATCAGACCTAACTGACATCAAAAGGGTTGGGTTACTAGTTAATATGGTGAGTTTAGTAAGATATGGTGAGAGAACTCACTAGGGATAATGGTGAAAAATGCTTCAGAAAAAACAAACAAAATTTGGTCTTCGCCGAAATAACGTAGGATTCAGCCTATAATCTTTTGTTATTGACAAGCATGGATATTGGGCTCTATAAAGCTATTGGGCTTGATCCTGCAGTCTCAGTGTTCGCTGTGATCCAGGGCTATAGTGGCAGAGGTTCAAGTGAGCCTACTAATGCTCAAATCATTTTTTTTGGCAACATGCTGATGATTCAACCGGGGCCTGTGATCTTGGAAACTTGTCCTTTACTTAATGTAGCTTTTGCATTTAGTTATTTAGGGCTGCTGCTAAATTAATGAGCTACGGATGCAGGAGCGTGTGATCAGGACCATATGTGCACAGGAGACCGGAGAAGTCATGTTCAGAATCAGGATGCCGAGGATGTTATGGGGAGGAAAGAAAGTGGTGAGCAGCAATGGAGGTATAGGGAGGAAGCATGGTGAACAATAAAAAAAGTTTTAATCAACATATTCAAACATGTTATATGTTCACACACACACACACACACACACACACACACACACTGGACATTCTGACTAAGAGGAAAATAAACTATACTGTAAGAACACCCCTCTATGTGTTTGTGGTGTGGGCAGTTGGGGACATTGATGCTAATTTTGTATATTGAGGATACGCTTGTACAGTTGGAGGGTGGAAGGGCACTCATTAAATAATTAATTGTGTTCATTAATTAATTTGATTATCAATTGCTCAATAAATACAAAGAGTCGTTTATTGACTTTGGTATTGTTAGGAGGTATAAATTTGGAATATTGGGGCTCTTATGGTGCAATGGTAGTGTCCTTCCCTCTGAGCCAGGAGATGAAGATTCAAGCCTCACCTGCTACAGAGATGTGTAGCAACATCTCTGAACAGGTTTATTAGAAAATATTTACATTTGCAACATTCCTCTTTGTGAATTAACTTGAGAAGATTGACTTCTGGTCTCCTTTTTTCTGTTTTATCCAGAAGTACTGTTGCACACAATTGAACATTTGTTTTTATCCCATCACCAAATCACCCATCTCACCCTTTATTAACTGGCTATCTAAATGTTTAAGAGGTGAATAGAGCTGAGATGTGGATGGGGGTTTGAGCTGGGCTGATTAGATAAGGGGTAGTAAGCAGAACCGAGGTGACTGTTGTTTGGGGGCAGTTAGAATTAAAAGCTGACCATCGATAACATTAAGAGCACTTGTAAACACTTAGTCGTCATTCTGTTGAAGACACATTTCAAGAGGCTTCTTTTTAACTTATGACATCAAAAGAGATATGGCTTCACTAAAAATGTGCCTCACCTTTCATTCTACTGACTTGCTTTAGTAGTGGATCAAGTTGCAACCTTTCGTTGCCTACAAGAAAAGTATTTTTAAAATATATTTCAAAATGAAGTTAATGGCATAAGCCCCAGCTTCACCGCTAACAAGAAGATCCAGGCCAGCATATTGTCTAAATCATCAATATATGTCGTGAATAGTTGATGCTTCAACAGATCCTTTTGGAATTTGAAGGTCACTTCCTTCCAATTTGTACACGTCCATTATCACTAAGCTGTGTCTTCTATTATCCAACTATCCAGTGGGCGGCACGGTGGCACAGTGGTTAGCACTGCTGCCTCGCAGCGCCAGAGACCCGGGTTCAATTCCCGACTCAGGCGACTGACTGTGTGGAGTTTGCACGTTCTCCCCGTGTCTGCGTGGGTTTCCTCCGGGTGCTCCGGTTTCCTCCCACAGTCCAAAGATGTGCAGGTCAGGTGAATTGGCCATGCTAAATTGCCCATAGTGTTAGGTATAGGGGTGTAGGGGTATGGGTGGGTTGCGCTTCGGCGGGTCGGTGTGGACTTGTTGGGCCGAAGGGCCTGTTTCCATACTGTAATGTAATCTAATCTAATCTAATCTATTATCCTAACAAAGTCAAAAATTTGCTATCAATTCCTAGAGCTTTAATCTTAGCCACAATGAAAATACGTTCTCACTCTACCAAATCTCAGGTATGATACCCAATATGAGAATTAAACAGAAGTGGAAACAAATGTTAAGTATAATGAGAAAAGATAACTGCTGCACTTCTCAACAACTAAATGCATATTTCATTATACTGTATATTAATATTTTTCCAGTTCAATATCCTATTTCACGTTTATACTTTCTGGGCTGGAGAATATTTTGGGCTTAATTCATGTAATGGGTGGAATGATTTTATGAGACTAATTGTGGAGGTGCACATAAAACTGGGAGGGACATCCAGTGGAGGGTTGAGTTTTCCCATGTGGTTATGCTTAGTTCAGCTCATTTCAGATTCATGTGCAAGTAAAATGCCAACTTTTATAACTGGGCAGACAAGCTTTTCTTTCTCACCCCATGCCCTCTGCCAGGACTATCCAGATTCCAACTTTTGGGTGCCATATTTAAACTGCAGCAAGGCAGATTAAATTGCAACAGATTACCCTCTTTAATCCAAGAATACCACTCAATCTCGATTTATCCTTATTTGCTCCTGAGATATCAGAAACTAGGCAAAAGGTGGCGCCATATTTTGGCGACACCTTCCCTAGACATTCTCTAGAAGGCTATCCAAGAGAGAAAGGTAGGCCGGTTATCCATAGCTCAAAGCAAGAGGTCATCCCGCCTGGTGAAAGCAGTCTAAATGGAAATGCCTATGGAGGTAAGCTCCTGTTGGTGGCTCAAGAGAACCTGGCTGTAGTGCTGCAAGAGCATGAATGATCTGCCTCTGCCGGGGTATGTACCAGTGTAAGTCTTCAATGCTTCATTCTCCTAAAAATGAGAGTTTGTGTTATAACATAGTTACTGCAGAGGTTTGTTACACAGGAGGCTGAAAGACAAGCATCTCTGTCAGATGCCTCATGACAGTCAATGCAGCTGCTAATGTGCCACTCAAATAAAAGCAAAATACTGCGTATGCCAGAGGTGTGAAATAAAAATAGAAATTATTGGAGAAACTCAGCATTTACCAATATAGCACTACTAACATCATAGTGGTTTTCCCTCTCACTCAGTTGCCAGGACTCATAAGAAACTTTAAGGAGCTTTAACACACAATAGCTCAAGCACCCTCAGCTCATTTACATTTCATCACAACTCAGAGAATATATGTATCGGATAGCTTTTTCCTAATGGCTTTCCTGGGACAAGGACATGACCACAAAAAAATGGCTTTTTGAATTGAGCTCATTTAGCATCCAGTCCTAATTGCCTGCCCCCAGTCAGGTTGACTAGGCTCAGTTCTGAAGAAGGGTCACTGGACCTAAAATGTTAAGTCTGATTTCTGTCTTACAGATGCTGCCAGACTTGCTGAGTTTTTCCAGTAATTTCTGTTTTTGTTTTTGTTACTGGAGTCAGCCAGTGTGCTTGGGCAGGTTTGTTGACCTGGTCAGGTTCATCCAGAACATTTTAACAACAACAGCAAATTAGATTGTGAATGACTCCAATATTTCATGACCTGGAGAAAGTGAGAACTGCAGTTGCTGGAGATCAGAGTTGAAAAAGTGTGGCACTGGAAAAGCACAGTATGTCAGGCAGCATCCGAGAAGGAGGAGGAGAATCAATGTTTCAGGCATAAGCATTCCTGAAAAACATTCCTGATGAAGGACTTATGCCTGAAATGCCGATTCTCCTGCTCTTTGGATGCTGCCTGACCTGCTGTGCTTTTCCAGCACCACACTTTTCAACTCATGTTTTATGACCTGATCAACATGGACACAGTTAACATCAGAACATAACGGAAGGCCTACTAAAGTATTTGTACCACCAATAGAGAAGATTTCTTGTTCAATTTGGTAGCTTTGACTTGCGCTTCATGAGTCGTCCTTGAAGTACAGATTGAATTAGAGTCAGTGGTCTACTTGGCTCAGTAGACAAGGAATTTTGCAATTAAATCTGGGAAACTGACAATGTGGTGCCATTATTTAAGAAAGATGGCAAGGAAAAGCCAGGGAACTATAGACTGGTGAGCCTGAAGTCAGTGGTGGGGAAGTTGTTGGAAGGGATTCTGAGGGACAGGATTTACATGTATTTGGAAAGGCAAGGACTGATGAGGGATAATCAACATGGCTTTGTGCATGGGAAATGGTGTCTCACTAACTTTATTGAGTTTTTTGAAGAAGTGACAAAGAAGATTAATGAACGCAGAGCGGTGGACATTGTCCAGATGGACTTCAGCAAGGTGTTTGGCAAGGTTCCACATGGTAGACTGGTTAGCAAGGTTGGATCATATGGAATCCAACAAGAGCTAGTCATTGGATACAAAATTGGCTTGAAGGTAGAAGACAGAGGATGGTGGTGGAGGGCTGTTTTTTGGACAGGAGGCTGGTGACCAGCGGCATGCTGCAAGGATCAGTGCTGGGTCCTCTGCTTTTTGTCATTTATGCAAATGATTTAGATATGAATGTAGGAGGAATGGTTAGTAAGTTTGCAGATGACACCAAAATTGACGGTATAGTGGATAGTGAAGAACGTTACCTCAGAGTACAACAGCACCTTGATTAGATAGGCCAAGGAGTGGTAGATGAAATTTAATTGAGATAAATGTCAGGTGTTGCATTTTGGTAAGGCAAATCTGGGTAGAACTTCTACACTTGAGGATAGGGTCCCGCAGAGTATTACCAAACAAAGAGATCTAGGGGTGCAGATTTATAGTTCCTTGAAGACAGAGTCACAGGTAGACATCGTAAAGAAGGCATTTGATACGCTTGCCTTTATTGGTCCGTACATTGAGGATAGGAGTTGGGAGGTCATGTTGCGGCTGTACAGGACATTGTTTAGGCCACTTTTGAAATACTGCATTCAATTCTAGTCTCCCTGTTGTAGGAAAAACGTTTTTAAACTTGAAAGGGTTCAGAAAAGATTTACAAGGGTGTTGCTGGGATTGGATAGTTTGAGCAATAGGCAGAGACGAAATAGGCTGGGGCTATTTTCCCTGGAGCATTGGAGGCTGAGGGGTGACCTTATAGAGGTGTATAAAATCATGAGGGGCATGGATAGGGTGAATAGCCAGGGTACGAAAGTCCAAAACTAGAAAGCATAGATTTAAGGTGAAAGGGAAAGATATGCAGAGGTTGATACGTGTATGGAATGAGGTGCCTGAAGAAGTGGTGGAGGGTGATACAATATTTAAAAGGCATCTGGATGGGTACATGTATAGGAAAGGTTCAGAGGGATATGTGACAAATGCTGGCAAATGGGGCGAGATTAAGTTAAGATATCTATGCTGTACAATAGAAAGACTGCAACAGTGTGTTGAGTGGGTTCGTTCTTGATTATACCTTTTTGGAGATATGTCTCTTGATTAAACTTAAGACAAAAGCCATAACTATTAATTTAACCTGGGGCAGTGTTTTGTAGAGGAATAAGACGGTGTTATTTTCTGGGTTTGTAGATTGTGAAGGAGCAAAAATGGCATTTAATACAGTGATATGCACTTCTTGTCAGATGGGGGAGGTTAAAGAGAGTTTAAGGGTTATTGCAGATTATATCTGCCATAAATGCTATTGGATGTGAATCTTTTTAGGTCGAATGGATCGGTTGGAGAGATAGTTAGAAGCAATGAGGAATTTGCAACAGCAACAGTATGTGATGGATGGCAGTTATAGGAAGGCGGGAAAGTCTCAGATACAGTCACATTGATGGGTTAACTCCAGGAAAGGTAAGAGAGGTAAGCATGTAGTGCAGGAGTCTTTTGTGGATATACCCATTTCAAACAGGTATGCTGTTTTGGAAAATGTAGGGGGTGATGGATTCTCAGGGGAAACGTAGCACGAACAGCCAAGTTTCTGGTATTGAGACTGGCTCTAATGCAACGAGGGGTACGTCGGCTTCCAAGAGATCAATTGTGTTAGGGGATTCTGTAGTCCGAGGTACAGACAGACATTTCTGTAGCCAGCAGAGAAAAAGCAGAATGGTGTGTTGTTTCCCTGGTACCAGGATCAAGGATGTCTCAGAGAGGGTGCAGAATGTTATCACGGGGG
>NC_057729.1:54836581-54863693 GCF_004010195.1 Chiloscyllium plagiosum
GACCATAATTCTATTCGTTTTAAAATAGTGATGGAAAAGGATAGACCAGATCTAAAAGTTGAAGTTCTAAATTGGAGAAAGACCAATTTTGATGGTATTAGGCAAGAACTTTCAAAAGCTGATTGGGGGCAGATATTTGCAGGTAAAGGGATGGCTGGAAAATGGGAAGCCTTCAGAATTGAGATAACAAGAATCCAGAAAAAGTATATTCCTGTCAGGTTGAAAGAAAAGGCTGGTAGATATAGGGAATGCTGGATGACTAAAGAAATTGAGGATGTGGTTAAGAAAAAGAAGGAAACATATGTAAGGTATAGACAGGATAGATCGAGTGAATCCTTGGAAGAATATAAAGGAAGTGGGAGTTTACTTGAGAGGGAAATCAGGAAGGCAAAAATGGGACATGAGGTAGCTTTGGCAAATAGAATTAAGAAGAACCCAAAGGGTTTTTACAAACACATTAAGGACTAAAGAGTAACTAAGGAGAGAATAGGGCCCCTCAAAGATCAGCAAGGCAGCCTTTGTGTGGAGCCGCAGAAAATGGGGGAGATACTAAATTAGTATTTTGCATCAGTATTTACTGTAGAAAAGGATATGGAAGATATAGACTGTAGGGAAATAGATGGTGACATCTTGCAAAATGTCCAGATTACAGAGGAGGAAGTGCTGGATGTCTTGAAACGCGTAAAGGTGGATAAATCCCCAGGACCTGATCAGGTGTACCTGACAACTCTGTGGGAAGGTAGAGGAGTGATTGCTGGGCCTCTTGCTGAGATATTTGTATCATTGATAGTCACAGGTGAGGTGCCAGAAGACTGGAGGTTGGCAAACCTGGTGCATTGTTTAAGAAGGGTGGTAAGGACAAGCCAGGGAACTATAGACTGGTGAGCCTGACCTTGGTGGTGGGCAAGTTGTTGGAGGGAATCCAGAGGGACAGATGCACATGTATTTGGAAAGGCAAGGACTGATTAGGGATAGTCAACATGGCTTTGTTCATGGGAAATAATGTCTCACAAACTTGATTGAGTTTTTTTGATGAAGTAACAAAGAAGATTGATGAGGGCAAAGCGGTAGATATGATCTATATGGACTTCAGTAAGGCGTTTGACAAGGTTCCCCATGGAGGCCTATGACCAGTGGAGTGCCACAAGGATTGGTGCAGGGTCCTCTACCTTTTGTCATTTCCATAAATGATTTGAATGCGAGCATAAGAGACACAGTTAGTAAGTTTGCAGATGACACCAAAATTGGAGCTGTCGTGGACAGCGAAGAGAGTTACCTCAGATTACAACAGGATCTTGACCAGATGGGCCAATGGGCTGAGATGTAGCAGATAGAGTTTAATTCAAATAAATGCGAGGTCCTGCATATTGGGAAAGCAAATCTTAGCAGGACTTGTACATTTAATGGTAAGGTATTAGGGAGTGTTGCGGAACAAAGAGACCTTAGAGTGCAGGTTCATAGCTCCTTGAAAGTGGAGTCGCAGGTAGATAGGATAGTGAAGAAGGCGTTTGGTATGCTTTCCTTTATTGGTCAGAGTATTGAGTACAGGAGTTGGGAGGTCATGTTGCAGCTGTACAGGATATTGGTTAGGTCACTGTTGGAATATTGCATGCAATTTTTGCCTCCTTCCTATCGGAAAGATGTTGTGAAACGTGAAAGGGTTCAGAAAAGATTTACAAGGATGTTTCCAGGGTTCGAGGATTTGAGCTATCGGGAGAGGCTGAATAGGCTCGAGCTGTTTTCTCTGGAATGTCAGAAGCTGAGGGATGACCTGATAGAGGTTTACAAATTTATGAGGGGCATGGATAGGGTAAATAGGCAAAGTCTTTTCCCTGGGGTCTGGGAGTCCAGAACTAGAGGGCATAGATTTAGGGTGAGAAGGGAAAGATATAAAAGAGACCTAAGGGGCAGCTTTTTCACACAGAGAGTGGCATGTGTATGGAATGAGCTGCCAGAGGATGTGGTGGAGGCTGGTACAATTGCAACATTTAAGAGGCATTTGGATGGTTATATGAATAAGAAGGGTTTGGAGGGATATGGGCTGGGTGCTGGCAGGTGGGACTAGATTGGGTTGGGATATCTGGTCGGCATGGACAGGTTGGACCGAACGGTCTGTTTCCATGCTATACATCTCCATGACTCTAGTGTCAATCAGTTTAGCAATAATTGAAAAGTGAAGTACACCAGTACCAATGTGGTAAAGTTTACATGTTATTTTGTATTGAACATATAAAAGATTCAAATCTGATAATTATCGTAATTAATGGAACAGTAAGTTTAGTTCATTAATGATTCGCTTCATCTTAGTAGTGTTCCAGTTGATGGGAGGAACACGTGGAACCAAATGTAAGATCACAATACCAAGTATTCATAACGAGTGTTCTTGTTATTTCACCATTGGTGGTAAAGATATTGTCTAGATCACAGAGCACACATGGCCTTTGTACTAGGGTGTTAGGTAGAAATGTCTTTCAGAAACAGAAATTTGTAAACCTGTGCTGTATCAGAATCTGTAATCCATGCACAGTCAGCACTTGATCATGTGTGTATTTGCACCATGTAAATTCTAAGTTAACCAGTTGCTGAAAAAACTGGTTTAATGTTTACAATGGTCTAATGCCAGCGTGCAAGAAAGATGCATTGGATGATTATCTGGATCAATCACTATTTCCTCTTCTCCCTTTATTGCCTAAGCCTCTGTAAACATTTAATTTGTGGCCAATGCACAGACTAGATTTAATTTCACATTTTTCAAACATAAATGTTTGTTTATATTACACATTCTTCAACTTTGGAGAATGCCTCAATTTGTGAATAGTTTTCTTACTGAATTGTTAGTGATTATCTAAGTGTTGCTTAGTCAGTGGATGTAGTGGATTTTTAAATCATCAGTTGCTTTTGCTCCCACCTGAGTCAGAGGTACTCTTCACTGCCAGCAAGAACAACAACAACTATTACATTTGTACACATTTCTCTTTTCCATTTACATTATTTCTTTTATTTTTCACAATAGTATTTGTCTTTGCTCCAAACTCCCTTAGCCTAACTGCACTTCCTGAAAGAACCCTATTCTGTCTCTTGTCACGCCTCTAACTAAGAGGAAGGCAAGATGATCCATGGCAATTTCTTGATCTAACACCAATTAAGTCCTTAAATTAATGACTCTTAAGCGTTTCAACCTCCATCACCACCTGTTTCCCTGGCAGGCATGAAACTTAGCCAACCTTCCAACTGGGAAATTTGCCTTTGACCCTTTTGACCCCAATCTCCCTTTGACCCCACCGTGCAAAAAAAGAGTATAAAATGATCTTAACTTCTCGCCACTAGAGTAAGCCTCAATTGCCAGAATATAGGACTCAGAAACTGCTGGCCTCTGGCTTCTGATGACTTGAGATGCCAGTGTTCAGTGATTTGCTGAGAAGCTCACCAGTCAGCTCTTAGTGGCCTGATTGATTGGTGATACAGTGAGTTATTTTGGCTGTGGGGGTGGTAAATTATCTACCAACTCACATACTTTCCTTCAGACCTATTAAAAAAAGGGAAAATTTCCCCAGAATGTTAAAAGTTCCAGTTGGATTGCTTCACTAATGTCAGCAGCACTTTTACTGCATACAGATTGAGTGATAGACTCATAGAGATGTACAGCATCGAAACAGATCCTTCAGTCCAACTCGTCCATACCAATCAGATATCCTAAATTAATCCAGTCTCATTTGCTAGCATTTGGCCCAAATCCTCTAAACCCTTCCCATTCATATACCGATCCAGATGCCTTTTAAATGTTGTAATTGTTCCAGCCTCCACCATGTCCTCTGGCAGCTCATTCCATGCATGCACTACCCTCTGAGTGAAATAGTTGCCTCTTTCGTCCCTTTTAAATCTTTCTTGTCTCACTTTAAACCTATGCCTTTAAGACCATAAAGGCATACGAGCAGAATTAGGCCATTCAGCACATCAAGTTTGCTCCGCCATTCAATCATGGCTGATAAGTTTCTCAACCTCATTCTGCCACTTTCTCCCCATAACCTTTGATCCCCTTGATACTCAAGAACCCATCTATCTCAGTATTAAATATACTCAATGACCTGGCCTCCACAGCCTTTTGTCACAATTAATTCCATAGACTTACTACTCTAGTTTTGGACTCCCCTACCATGGGATGAAGACCGTGGCTATTTGCCCTATCCATACCCCTCATGATTATTTAAACTTCTATAAGTTCACTCCTCAGCTTTTGATACTTCAGGGAAGGTAGTCCCAGCCTAATCAGCCTTTCTTTATAGCTCAAACCCTCCAACCTTGGCAACAACCTTGTGAATCTTTTCTGAACCCTTTCAAGTTTCATAACATCTTTCCTATAGCAGAGAGACCAAAATTGAAGGCAGTATTCCAAACGTGGCCTAACCAATATCCTGTACAGCTGCAATATGACCTCTCAACTCCTATGTACAGTGCACTGACCAATAAAGGCAAGAGTGCCAAATGTCTTCTTCACCACACTGTCTAGAATTAGAATTAGTATCCCTACAGTGTGGAAACAGGCCCTTCAGCCCAACAAATCAACACCGACCCTCTGAAGAGTAACCCACCCAGACCCATTCCTCTACCCTATATTTACCCCTGACTAATAGCCTACACTATAAGCAATTTAGCATGGCCAATTCATGTAATTTGCACATCTTTGGATTGTGGGAAGAAACCGGAGCACCCGGAGGAAATCCACACAGCCATGGAGAGAATATGCAAACTCCACACAGACAGTCACCCGAGGTTGGAAGTGGCGTTGTGAGGCAGCAGTGTTGCCCGTGCTGCCCTTGTCTACTTGTGATTCCACTTTCAAGAAACAATGAACCTGCACCCCAAGGTCTCTTTAAGGGTATAAGTTCTGCCCTAATTTCCCCTACCAAAATGCAGAACCTCACATTTATCTAAATTAAATTCCATCTGTCACTCATCAGCTCATTTGCCCATCTGTTGTAGTCTGAGGTAGTCTTTTTCTCATTCTCCTACACCATCAATTTTGGTGTCATCTGCAAACTTATTAACCATAACTCTTATATTCACATCCAAATCTTTTGATAATTTGATCAGATAATAATGTTCAAGGAAAACAGGCTTTCCTTGTAATTTATCTATCAAAACTGAGTAATTCTAGTTTTGTCAGGCCACAGGCCATTTTTGAGTTTGGCCCTGGTTTTATTCATCAAATTATTTTTAATTAATTTTAATTTACTTTTAGTTTTTTTTAAGTTTTAAGTTTTTGTGCATAATTTTTATGCTTCAGTTTTTGCATTTTTAAAACTGAACCCATCTGCTACATTGAAAGGACTTTCAATTGTTTTATAATATTCTTGGGAAATATTTTGTATAAACGTACTAGGGAACAAAATGCATAAATCAAAGTATGCACTTGGCAAGTTGGATGCAAAATTGGCTTAGTGACAGGAGATGGAGGGTGGTAGCAGAAGGCTGTTTTGTGTGACTGGAAGCAGATGTGCAGTGTTCCATAGGGATCAGCGCTGGGTCCCTTATTGTTTATGATATTATAAATCTTGTTGATGAGAATGTGGGAAGATGATAAATGGGTTTGCAGGTGACACAAAGATTGTCCAGGTGGTTGACAGTTGGCTTATGAGGAGAGATTGAGGAGACTGGGGCTATGTCATTGGAATTTAGAAGAATGAGGGGGGATCTTATAGAAATGTATAAAATTATGAAGGGAATAGATAAGACAGAAGCAGGTGGTTGTTTTCACTGGTGGGTGAACTAGGGGACATAGACTCAAAATATTAAGGGAACAAATTTAGGACTAAGTTGAGGAGGAGTTTCTTCACTCATAGGATTGTGAATCTGTGGAATTCCCTGCCCAATGAGGCAGTTGAGGCTGTCTCGTTGAATGTTTTTAAGGCAAAGATAGATTTTGAATAGTAAAGGAATTAAGGGTTACGGTGAGCAAGTGGGCAAGCAGAGCTGAGTGCATGAAAGGATCAGCCATGATATTATTGAATGGCAGAGCAGGCTGGATGGGCCAGATGGCCTACTCCTGCTCACATTCCTTATGTCCTTATGCCGTAATGAATAGCTGCTAATGGGGACTTGCAATGTATTGTGTGTAATAGCAGGCTATGTGATAACAAGGCCTGGTGTGTGGGGGTGAAGAAGGTACTCAAGCCCTAAAATTGTTGAACTCAGTATTGAGTCCAGAAGGCTACTGAGTTCCCAAGCAGAAAATGAGGTGCTGTTCTTTCAGCTTGCACTGAGCTTCGCTGGACACTGCAGCAAGCCTGAGACAGAGGTGTTGGCCAAGGAACATGGTGGTGTACCTGTTGCCTGCCACTTCAACGCATCACCATGTTCCCTGCTAACATCGCTGTCTCAGGCTTGCTGCAGTGCTCCAGCAATTTCTGTTTTTGTTTCTGACTTCCAGCATCCACAATGCTTTCGATTTCTATATTTGTGCAGTGATATAATTCTGGATCAGGACAAAGTGTGGCTTGAAGAAAAACTTGTAGATGGTATTTCCATTTATCTATTCCCCTTATCCTCCTTGAAATCCTGGTGGACTTCAGAGGTTTAGAAGGTGCTGCTGATGAAACCATGGCAAATTGCTATAATGTAACCACTCACCATGGTACACCATACCTTCTCATGACCAATTAAACATGGGCAACAAATGCTGAACAGCCAGCAATATGCACAATCCATGAAAGAACAAAAAAAAAAGGCGGGAGCTAAGGATAGGAGCGTTACAAACACCAGAAACAATGCCCTTTAGAGTGGAGAGAGAAACCATTATAGGTCATTCTCTGTCTAAAAATAAATAGGTAAGAATGGATCCAGGCTTGTGCTGTTAGGGAGGGAATTGCAGGACTTGGAGCCATCGACAGTGAAGGAACGACAACGTATTTCCAAATTAGGATGGTGGGTAGCTGTGAGGACAACTTGCAGTGATGATATTCTCATATTCCTGCTGCCTTTGTCTTTCTAGGTGGAAGTGGTCATGGATTTGGAAGGATCTTTGCTGAATTTCTACAATGCATCTTGTCGATAGTACACATTGCTGCTGCTGAGTGCAGTGATAGAGGAAACCATCTCACAGTATCTTTTCTATGAGGTCTCTTCAGAATATCTGTTTATGAGATTGCTTTTAGTTCTTCCTGTTTGATTTTCACCACAAGTAATAATTACTGTCTTGGTAAATTTTGAAAATCTTTCCTTTACAAAACTTTGAAATTTGCATAACCACAAGTATATTTTTTAAATTGGCCAGCTGGTAAATCTTTACTTACTTTCTAGCCAAATGTCAGACACTTGATTAGATTTTTTTGTTAACATTACAAAACATGTGGCGAACTTTGTTCTTTGTCACAGTTATGATTATAATACCACATCTGCTCTGCAATTGATATTGTTTGCACATTGGATGATTTTTTTTCTTGATGACCGTGCTTCTCAATTCTGGATTGATTTCTCATGATTTTTTACTATGTATGTAAACAAGTTCTAATTTTGCATGGAAATAGTGATATGAAGATGTGGGTGTACTGTACCTTTAAGCCAGTTGAAAGCTAGAAACAAAACTACCTGACAACACTAAGTGTTCTGATAAAAGATACAGTGTAACATGTGGTCCAGCTACTGGGGCTAGCAAAGGTAGCTGGTTGCCTGGAAATGACAAAACAAATTCGAATTAGACAAATCAATTTAAATTATACCCCCAAAACTGCCAAACTGCAATCCAGGTTGACTTTAGTATACTGGCAATCTTAAAAACCAATGACACAATCCAATACTTTGGGGATGTAAGAGCAGGGAAAGTTGAACAGTTGAGAGGAGAACTGCCAAGCCAACGACATTTGCATACTGCCCAGAAAATATACCTCTCTTAAAAGATACCTTTATCGATCAGTAAACTGTGAAGCAGAACCCCCAAAAAGAAGAAAAAGCTGGGAATACAGAGAAAACTGAAAGCTGCCTGATTTTGAGATAAGAAGTTTTCTTTTGTAAATCTTAATTGAGAGTTTTATTGGACTGGTATTGTAGAATGGGAAGGTAGAAGATAGGTTAGAGGAAGGACTTGTAAATAGTTGTTAGTTAATTATTAAGAAACAAAGTTGTTAATTTTTACTTTAAATAGTGTTTGGCCTCTTAAACTTTCACAGATTACTGCACGTGATAAATCTTTTCTCGGTTGCAGATTTAAATTAGCAGAGAGATTTACCCCGTGTCATAACAATAATTCTAGTATATTTGGGAGGATGCCTCACACTTCTAACTTGACTTGATATTTCTGATGTTAAATATTATTCATTCAGGACACTACAGACATTTTGTTGTACCTCTAATGGGAATTTGGTTAACACATTGCTTTTTATGGTAGTTCTGTTGAACTAAAAAGTGCAGAAAGTAGACACTAATACCAACTGAGGAAATGTTAAATTCTTTCTGTTGCATTTCATAGTCTTATGGGATTTCTTGCAAAGGGTTTTAGGGCATATTTTTCCATATATGGTGATAAAGGTCATATGGCACAGAGCCAGCCCACATTATTAGACTTTCTGCTGAAGCCACGAAGAGTTCAAATTGAAGACAGTCTTTATTCCTCTGTTGTTTAATAAATGCCTCTGAATCAAAATCCATAATTTTTTATGGACCCCAATAATTTCCCTAGATTATGTTCTCTGAGCTCTGTTTGTCTCTATGACAGACTGTTGGTTGGAGTGTAGATGAACTTCCTTTTTCTTTTTCCCATTTTTTATTGCTACCTGATGTTTTCATAATTTGAAGCGGCAGTTGCTGGTTTGCTAATGTCATTAATGACATCTGTATATACACTATTAGTGAGATACTTTACTAAACAATAATGTAATTGACAGAAAACCTGACAGCAATTGTGTTAAATTGTGAATTTCATTGTGAATTGAGAATGTACAGAATTTTGAAAAGAATTAAGTTGCTTTACTAAGTACATTTTTCACATTGCTCTTAATTTAATTTCAGCCTTTTTCAATAACTATTGTCTTACCACAGAGAGTACAGTTAGGCAGAAAGTTTTGCCCCTCAGCTATTTCTTGTTAAATTAATAGTGATTAGCTTAGTCTACAAGGGAAAGATAAATCCATATCTTACCTTTCAGTCAAAAAGAATAATTAAATGATCTTTATTTGAAAGTTGATCATCGTTTTCTCACTTTTCTAAAATAGTTTTTCTAATGTCACAACACACGAGAGTTATATAAGTCTTCAGATATCTTATCAGAAAAATGCAAGAACATAGAAATTCAATGGCATGTCTAGGATACTGCTTTCCTCCAGAAATTGAAATCAATAATTTTAAGTTAATGCTATTACAAGATAGTATTGGAGCAGAAAGGAGACTGCAGATAGACAGTCCAGTTGTAAAAATGAATAATTATCCATTCCCTCAAGTAGTAATTTATTTTTTCCTTGCAAGTGCCACCCTGAGCAGGTTGCTCCACGCATGCACCATTCGCTGTATAAAGTAATTAAATTTGAGGTTGTGCACTTGCTATCTTTGAAGGGTCAAACTGCAGAGTTGTAGTTTTTTTTCCCATAGTTCTGCAGTTGGAATTCAGCCTAGCACCCTGTTCTAGCTGTAACCTTGGCACATTTTCTTGGGTTGGAAGTTTTTGTTTCTTCATGGTGATCTCCCAGAAGGACTCTGCAAAAAGAAGAAAGTTTTCCCAGCAATTTCTGCTTTTATTTCTGATTTCCAGCATCTGCAGTTGTTTGATTTTTCTGGAATGGGGTCTGGAGCTCATTGGCCCTGGCGGAATCCAATTTGGGCATCAGTGAGCAGTTTATCACTGAGCAGGTGCTGCTTGATAACACTGTTGACAACACCTTCCACACTTTACTGTTGATTGAGAGTAGACTGAAGGGACGGTAATTGTCTGGGTTAAATTTGTCCTGCTGTTTGCACACAGGACATAACTGTCAATTTTCCACATTGTTGGGTGGGTGTCAAAATTGGCAACTATATTTGCACAGCTTGGGTAGGGGATTGGTGATTTCTAGAGCACACGTCTTCAGTATTATTGCCAGAATGTTGTCAGGCCCCATAGCCTTAGCAGTATCCAGTGACTTCAACTGTTTCTTGATGTCACATTGGCTGAAGACTGATAACTATGATGCTGAAACCACTCAAGGATGCTGAGATGGATCATCCATTCAGCACGTTTCTGGCTGAAGATTGGTGTGAATTCTTCAGTCTTGTCTTTTGCACTGATGTGTAGTGCCTTTCCATTATTGAGGATGGGGATGGGAATATTTGTGGAACCTCCTCCTTCAGTGAGTTGTTCAATTAATCACCACGATTCATGACTGGGTGCAGCAGGACAGCAGCACCTAGCTCTGATGCATTGCTTGCGGGATTTCTTTGTTCTGTCAGTTACTTGCTGTTTATGCTGCCCTTGAGGTCGAAGCTGGAATCCAAGGTAGACAAACAAGAGGCAGGAAGAACACAGCAAGCCAGGCAGCATCAGGAGATGGAGAAGTCAATCTTTTGGGTGTGACCTTTCTTCAGGACTGGGAATGGGTATAAGGGGAGCTGCAGGTAAGCGGGGGTGGTTTAGGGTAGGGAGACGGGTAGAATGGTGAGGTAGTGATAGTTGAGCAATTCCCATCCCCAGATTCTGTTTCCAGCCCCTTCCCCTCCTTTTCATTCCTCTGACTGACTCTTTCTTACAGCTACCAGCTGGATTCATTTCTCCCATCGACCAAACAGGTTGTACCCTCTACCTGGGTTCATCTATCATTCACCATTGCACTCCTCTTCTCACCCTAAACACCCCACCAACACTGCCCCTCCTCTATCTGCAGCTCCCCTTACACTCATCCCCAGTCCTAAAGAAGGGTTACACCCAAAATGTTGACTTCTCCACCTCCTGGTGCTGCCTGGCTTGCTGCGTTCTTCCAGCCTCCTGTTTGTCCAACTTCAGGTGGTGGTGAGCTTTCATCGAGTCATAGAGCTGTACAGCATGGAAACAGACCCTTTGGTCCAACTCATCCATGCTCTGTTATCCTAAATTAATCTCGTCTCATTTGCCAGCATTTGGCACATATCCATTTAAACCCTTCCTATGCATATATCCATCCAGATACCTATTAAATGTTGTAATTGTACTAGCCTCCACCACTTCCCCTGGCAGATCATTCCATATATGGACCACCCTCTGCATGAAAAAGTTGCCCCTTAGGTTCCTTTTAAATCTTTCCCCTCTCACCTTAAGCCTCTGCCCTGTAGTTTTAGACTCCCCCACCTGGGGAAAAGACCTTGGTTATTCACTGTATCCATGCTTTTATAAATTTCTGTAAGGTCACCCTTTAGTCTTTGACACTCCAGGGAAAAAGCCCCAGGCTATTCAGCCTCTCCCCATAGCTCGACCCTCCAATTCTGGCAACACCCTTGTAAATCTTTTCTGAACCTTTTCAAGTTTCACAACATCCTTCCTATAGCAGATATCTTCTGCCCAATGGAAGAGGTTGAAAGGGATTATAACTGGGGTGGGATGGGTCTCCAATGATGTTAGCTGCCTTCTTGAGGCAGCGAGAAGTATACACGGAGTCAATGGATGGAAGGTCGGCTTGCGCAATTGATAGGGTGTGTTCACAACTCTCTGCAGTTTTTTACAGTCTTGGGCAGAGCAATTGCTGTACCAAGCAGTGATGCATCCAGATGCAACACTTTCTATTGTGCTTCTATAAAAATTGGTAAGTGCCATTCTGGATATTTCCTTAACCCCCTGAGGAAGTAGAGGCATTGTTGAGCTTTTTTGACTGTAGCATTAATGTGAGTGAACCACGTCAGATTGTTGGCGATCATCACTCCTAGGAAATGATGCTCCTAACCATCTACAACTCAGCACCATTGATGTAGACGGCCTCCACCTTGCTTCTTGAATGACCAGCTCTTTCGTTTTGCTGAAGTTTACACCACCCACCAAACATTCTATCTCTTTCCTGTATTCTGACTTGTCATTGTTTGAGATCTGGCCTAAATTGGTGGTGTCATCAGCAAACTTGTCTTCTTGAATATTTTATGACTGTATTATGTTCCTTTTCCTTGTTTTGATTTTAGACTGAATTAGAATAAGGATTACAGATAAAGGAATGAGGAAGGAATTGCTGCTGGATTTTTAAAAAAACAAGTTATTGAAACTCGTAAGTTTGTTTAAACGTTTCAAGCAGTTGAGGAAGGTGTAAGTAGATGGCACAGCAGCAAGGCGTGTGTACAAATTCGGTATCAAAGTCAGTACAGATATCAAAGACAGTACAGATATCAAAGACAGTACAGATATTTTTGATAAAGTATTAAAAGCTTTTAATGAGCATCTTATTTTGAAAACTAATAAAATTATTGAATGAGCCCAAATTTGTAGAGGAGTTCAGCTTCCAGGGTAATCTGAACGTAATATCATTAATACGTAATGATTAATACAGATTAGTAGAAAACTGTGACTATGGAGTTTGAAAGCAGAAATCATAAGAGACAGAATTGTTATTGAAATTTTTAATGAATCTTTATTTGATTTCTGAGGATAAGAATGATTTAATTTTAGAGTATTTATGTGGGTCATGCTGGAAACAAAAACCAGAAAGACACTCAGACAGATCTTGAGAAAAGAAAGCCCCACCTCCAGAGAGTAACAGAACCCATTCACTTTATAAGTTATTGACATTGTAAAGAGATATGTTATAATCTAACACAGTAAGTAACCCAAATGGCAAATACTCAGAGTTAGTGCTAATGCTGTGGAACACCATAGCAATGCTCAGTCTATGAAAGAATGCTGCATCTGCGAGACTGTAGGTCATGCCAGAAGATGCGTAGACATAGGATACAGTGAGAGTTGCAAAAATGGGGTAGTCATACAAACACAGAGAAGTTAATGCAATAGAGTAATCCCATGAGAAGGAGTATCTGCATTAGATGATATACCTCCGTTAGACAATATACCAGAGTCAATCTTATGGGAAATTAATGATTTAACAAACTCAAATTCCACATAATCTGTTCGAGTCAATGAACATCCTGATATTTTTTAAACTTGACATGGGAACAAGTATCTCTATCCTGTTATATCAGATATCATGGCTAAATAAATGGAAGCTACAACCTTCAAAGATTAAACCACATGGTCCAGATAGAACAAATCCCAGTATTTGGAAGTGACTGGACTTGTTAGTGATAGGCAGCATGGGGACAGTCATATTAGCGAGTTTTGAGAAGATTTGTAGCTCAGGTTGAGGTTCTGGATGTAGGTTTGCTCGCTGAGCTGGAAGGTTCATTTCCAGACGTTTCATCACCCTCCTAGGTAACATCTTCAGCGGGCCTCCGGGCGAAGCCCGCTTTCTATTTATATGTTTGGGTTTCTTTGGGTTGGTGTGGTCATTTACTGTGGTGACGTCATTTCCTGTGGCAATGTCATTTCCTGTTCTTTTTCTCAGGGGGTGATAGATGGGGTCTAACTCAATGTGTCTACCATCTACCACCCTGAGAAAAAGAACACGAAATGACATCACCAACCCAAAGAGCAAACCTACATCCAGAACCTCAAACATATAAATAGAAAGCAGGAATTATCAACAGTGCTTCGCCCGGAGGCCTGCTTAAGATGTTACCGAGGAGGGTGACAAAACATCTGGAAATGAATCTTCCAGCTCAGCGTGCAAACCTACATCTGGAAGGTCATGTCTCACCAATTTGATTGAGCTTTTTTGAGGAGGTAACAATCAGAAGATTGATGAGAGAAGGACAATGAACGTTGACTTTAGTAAGGCATTTGATAAGGTACCTCATGGCAGGCTGGTACAGAAGGTAGAATCTCATGGGATCCGGAGTGAATGGCTCATGAAAACAAAACTGGCTTGGTCATAGAAGGCAGAGAGTAGTGGTAGAAGGGTGCTTTTCCAAATGGAGATCAGTAACTAGTGTCCACAGCGATCAGTGCTGGAACCTTTTTTCCCTTGAAATATATATAAATGATCTGGAGGAAAATGTAGGTGGTCTGATTATTAAGTTTGCAGATGATGCCAAGATTGCAGATAGTGAGGAATATTGTCAAAGGATATAGACAGATAGCAGATTTAGGCAGAGAAATGGCAAATGAAGTTTAATCTGGACAAATGTGAGGTGATGCATTCTGAATGATCAAATTATACAAAAAATGGCAGAACCCTTAGAAGCATTGACATACAAAGGGATCTGGTCGTACAGTTCCACAGATTCCTGAAAGTGGCAACACAGGTGAATAAAATGGATAAGAAAGAATGCCTTCATCAGCTGGAGCATCGAATATAAAAGTTGGCAAGTTATGTTATAGTGGTATAAAAGTTTAGTTAGGTCACAATTGGAATATTGTGTGCAGTTTTGATTGCTGTGCTACCAGAAGGACATAGATGCTTTGGAAAGGGTACAGAGAAGCTTCACTATGATGTTGCCTGGTCTGGAGAGTTTTAGTTAGGAGGAGAGTTGGGGCAGCCTCATAGACATCTACAAAATTATGAGAGACATAGATAGGTTGGATAGTAAGAGGCTTTTTCCCAGGTTGGAAAGATCAACTACAAGAGAGCACAGATTCAATGTGAGAAGGGGAAATTTTAGGGGAGAAGTGTGCGCTAAATATTTCACACAGAGGGTGGTGGGTGCCTGGAACACACGGCCAGTGTAGGTGGTGGAAGTAGGCATGTTAGCAATGTTTAAAGTCTTGATAGACGTATGAACATGAGATGAACAGAAGGACAGAAACCACGTAGTAGGTCTAAATAAGGATTAGGAGGCGTGGCTGGCCCAAATGGAGTCCCCAGCCATGCACTCGGATCCTGTGTGGACCAGCTGGAGGGAGTATTCACTGAAATATTTAACCTTGCCTTGCCACAATCTGAATTCCCCACCTGCTTCAAGGATAGATCGAGTGAATCCTTAGAAGAGTATAAAGGCAGTAGGAATATACTTAAGAGGGAAATCAGGAGGGCAAAAAGGGCACATGAGATCGCTTTGGCAAATAGAATTAAGGAGAATCCAAAGAGTTTTTACAAATACATTAAGAACAAAAGGGTAACTAGGGAGAGAATCAACAAGGCAGCCTTTGTGTGGAGCTGCAGAAAATTGGGGGAGATACTAAACGAGTATTTTGCATTAGGTTCATAGCTCCTTGAAAGTGGAGTCGCAGGTAGATAGGATAGTGAAGAAGGCATTTGGTATGTTTTCCTTTATTGGTCAGAGTATTGAGTACAGGAGGTAGGAGGTCATGTTGCGTCTGTACAGGACATTGGTTAGGCCACTGTTGGAATATTGCATGCAATTCTGGTCTCCTTCCTATCGGAAAGATGCTGTGAAACTTGAAAGGGTTCAGAAAAGGTTTACAAGGATGATACCAGACTTGGAGGATTTGAGCTATCGGGAGAGACTAAACAGGCTAGGGCTGTTTTCTCTAGTGCGTTGGAGGCTGAGGGGTGACGTTATAGAGGTTTACAAATTTATGAGGGGCATGGATAGGGTAAATAGGCAAAGTCTTTTCCCTGGGGTCGGGGAGTCCAGAACTAGAGGGCATAGATTTATGGTGAGAGGGGAAAGATATAAAAGAGACCTAAGGGGCAACTTTTTCACACAGAGGGTGGTACGTGTATGGAATGAGCTGCCAGAGGAAGTGGTGGAGGCTGGTACAATTGCAACATTTAAGAGGCATTTGGATGAGTATATGAATAGGAAGGGTTTGGAGGGATATGGGCTGGGTGCTGGCAGGTGGGACTAGATTGGGTTGGGATATCTGGTCGGCATGGATAGGTTGGACCGAAGGGTCCGTTTCCATGCTGTATATCTCTATGACTCTGTTTTCTTCTTCATCTCTATTCCTTAACTATCCTTTTGCTCTTTATATACTGGTAAAGCATCTTTGGGTTTTCTTTTATTTTACTTGTTAATATTTTTCATGCTGTCCCTTTGATTTCCTTATTTCTCTTTTAACTTGATCCCTGTACTTTCTATAGTCCTGTAGGCTATCTACAGTGTTGAGATTTTTGTGATTGTCATCCGCTTTTTTTTTCTGTTTAATCTTCCCCATTTTTTTTTTAGATAACCATGTGGTCTAAATTTGGCAATGCCACTCTTATATTTTTGGAGGGGACATATCTGCTTTGAATCATAAGGCTCTCACTTTTTAGTGCCTCCCATTGGTTTACCACTGATTTATCCTTTAGCAGTTCTGTCCAGCCCATCTCAACCAAATGATTTATCAGTTTTATAAAATATGCCTTCCCCCAGTTTAAAACTTCTATTCCTGATTTATCTCTGTCCTTTTCCACAATAATACTAAATCTAACCAAATTGTGATCACTATCCCAGATATGGTCACCCACTGTTACTTCACCCACTTGTCTATCTTCATTTCACAGAACTAAATCCAGAATTGCATATCCTCTTATTGGGCTTCTCATGTATTGGTTAAAAAAACATCTTTTTATTAAAATTATGCAGAACATGAGGAAGTGATGTCCAGATTTACAAACAGGATTAACATTGGCAGTGTTATTTTACTCCTGCATTATAACTTTGGTGACCAAAAGAAACTCCAAATGGATACCGCTAAGATTGAGGATTAACATAAAAGGGTAGCAAACAATGTCAGCAAATGTGAGGTTATATTTCAAATGAGGTAAATTATATGTTCTAGGAGCGCAGAGAAATTTTGGAGAGATGTGTTCACATGATATTTACAGCACACTATGTGGATGAGATCACTAAGATAATGGAAAACTAGGCTTTGAAAAGGGATGTTGAATAATAAAGTGTAAATCCATATGCAATCTTAGTCAAGCCATAATTGGAGCATGTATTTAGTAGCTACACTATAGGAAGGCATTGAAGCAATTACAGTAACTGGCCAAATTTACAAGGATGCTATGACTAGTATGAGAAAATATGAATATGAAAAATAAACTTGAAAAATTTGTTCTGCTTTTCTAGAACAGAGAATAAGTTATAATTTGGTGAAGGTTGTGAAGGAATGGGATAGAATAAAAAGAAACTGTTTCCAGCTGTTGCAGTGTCTACATTATTAAAAGTAAACTATATGAAGGAGGGTAGAGGTACTTCTTCAAATAGAATGTTGTGAGGCTGTAGAAAGCACTGTTGTAGTTAGTGATTGAAACGGAGTTCATGTTATTGTTTAAAAAAAGATTAAATACATGGCTTGACTGAATGGGGAAAAAAGGGATATAGGAATTGTCACAGCACTTGCAATTTGAAATATTGCTCATGTGGAAGATAAATGAATGCATACTTAAAAGTGAAATGTTTTGCTTCTGTGTTGCAATTCGTGTAATTTTATATATTTCTAACCCCATATCCATTCTATCATTAGTATCGCCAACTTCTACCTCTTTAATATTTCTTATTTCCATCCCTACCTTACTCTGTTGTTAGGCCCTTAACTATTACTTCAAGTTTTGAGAAGCTCAGGTTGAGGTTGTAGATGTAAGTTTGCTCACTGAACTGGAAAGTTTGTTTTCAGATGTTTCGTCACCATACTAGGTAACATCATCAGTGAATGAATGTCACCTAGCCACAAAAAGACATGACCCACTCTCACTAGTATCTTTATGTACAGATGAGGATGGACACCACTTCGACTGGGACAAAACAGCCATCCTAGGACAAGCCAAACAGAGACATGTACGAGAATTCCTAGAAGTATAGCATTCCAACCGGAACTCTATCAACAAACACATTGACTTAGATCCCATTTACCAACCCTGAGAAAAAGATCAGGAAATGACATCACCACAGGAAATGACATCACCAACCCAAGGAAACATGTGACTTCAAGATTGAACTGTTCCAATGCTTGCTTGCCAACCCCTAATATTTCACTGTTCAATAACTTAAGGTCATCCTGAATGATACTTCTCATATCTAAAGTCACACTATCACCCATCAACCCTTTGAGCGTGGCCCTGCTTTGGCTTTGTATGCCTTAATCAGTTTCAAAATTTTATTCTTATATCAAAATCCCTCAATGGCCTTCAACATACCCTATCTCTGTAACCTCCTTTCTGTTTCCTAGGTCCATTGCTCATTTGAAACTAATTTACAGTAGGAATGTGCCAGAAGGTCGATGGAAATTCTTGCTCATATCTGAGTTACATGGATTATTACAAGTTTAGTAATGAGCAAACTGCTCAAGCTTTGCTTTTCATCACTCCTTTATTCACAACATTGCTCATATATAATCCACAATTGAAGAATAAAAACTGTTGTTGACAATACTAATATTTCAGTCGCCTGATGTTTTCTCCTTGTGTTTTTTTTCTCTCCTTAGAGTTTAGACAAAGACAGGTCTGTACTCCAGAAAATGAAGAAAGCAGTCAAAGTGAGATATACCTCAGGTCAAGGTAAATGATAAGTCGAAGTGCATTAGCTGTCCTTACAATCAAAAAAGGTTAATGGAATAGTTGTTATAACAGATGCCACTATCCCACCCACTACTCTGCACTTACACCATCCATACCAATTTACCCAAAATCCACCATGGGCAGACATCAGAAGTCACACTAAGTTGAAATAAAACAAAGTTATAATGCCGATTTTTAATTCTAACAAAGTCAGTTATAAAATCCCATTCAAACATTTAAATCCCTTCATCTACTTAATCTTCTATACAACCAAACATTTCAGTGAACTACTTAATCTCTTACGAAAACATATATTTGTACTCCTAGTCCTACATCAAAGACTTGATATGAACATGCTAATTAGTAGCCTGAGTGGGCCACTTAGTCATTCAAACCTGTTCCACCATTGAACAAGATCATGGTTGATTTGATTTTAACTTCACCTTCAAATTCCTGCCTACCCCCAATAACCTTTCAACACTGTGCCTGACAAGAATCCATCTACCTCTGAATATAGAACTATTCAAAGGTTCTGCCTTCATTGCCTTTGGGGAAGGGAATTTTAAAGACTCTCAACCCCTAGAGAGAAAAAAATCTTTTACCTGCCTTAAATGAGCAACCCCAAATTGTTAAACAGTGACCCATAGTTTTAGATTCTCCTATCAAAGGGACCATCTTTTCTACATCCACCCTATCAAGTTCCCTTAGGATCTAGTATATTTCAGTCAAGTCACCTCTTACTCTTTTAAACCTGAACAGATTTGAGACAAGCCCGTCTAGTTTCTCCTTGTATGACAAATAGTCCATTCCACTTCATAAAACTATTAGTCCATTCCAGATGTTAGTCTAATAAATCTTCTCTTAACAGCCTCAAATGCATTTGCGAAATGGATACATTGAGCAGTATTTTGGATGTATCACAAATGCCTTGCGTAATTGAAACTTACCTCCTTTTTGTATTCAATTCCCTCACAATAAGTAATAATGCTATATTAGTTTTCCTAATTACTTACTGTACCTGCATACTAACCTTTTACAATTCATGCAACTTGGAAACCCAGATCGTTTTACATCACCGAGTTCTGTATTCTCTCACCACTGAAAAAACGTTCGTCAGAATGGGCAATTTCACATTTTCATATTTTTTCACGATACCGAATTTTTCAGATTGTTTTCCACTGATCTGAGCTATTTATTTCTGATTATAGCCTCCTATGTTCTCTTCACAATTTATTTTCCTACCTGTCTTTGTGTCATCAGCAAATTTAACAACTGTATGTTTAATCCCTTCTAGTAATTTATACCGATTGTAAACAGTAGAGTTCATAGCATTAATCCCTGTGCATACCACTTGTTATTTTGTGCCAAAAGAATTTGGCACATTTGTGCCTTCTCTGTTGGTTAGCCAATTTTGTATCTGTGCCAGTATGTTACCCCTGCACTATGAGTTTTTATTTTCCATAATAACCAATGATGTGGCATCTTATCGAATGCCTTATGAACATCTAAGTGCAATTCATTCACTGGATCAACTTTACCCACAATATATGTTACTTTTTCAAAATCTCCAATAAGTTGGTTGAACATGAGTTGCCTTTCATAAAACTATGTTGACTCTGCCTTATTACTTGGAATTTAGGTCAGTGCCCTATTATGACATATTTAATAATAACTGCTAAGAATTTCCCTCTGGGTGATGTTAAATTGACTGACCTATATTTTGCTCCTGTCTTCCTCCATTTTTGAATAAATCACTTTTGGAATTACGTTAGCTAGTTTCTGGTCTAATGGAACCTTTCCTGAACCTTGTGAATTTTGAAAAATTAAAACCAATGTATCGTCAATCTCATAAGTTAATTTAACTTAAAACTCTTGGATGAAAACTACCAGGACATGGGGAATTGTCAACCCACAGTCCCACCAATTTGCTAAGTCTTACTTCTATGTGATTGCAATTTTCTCAAACTCCTATTTGTAAGTCGTTGTTGTCTTGAAATAACTCTAGTTTTTCCTATCTACTTTTGCAGAAGACGTTTCCCTTCAGGAAACATTCATTAATGAGCTGGAAAAACTTGTAGCTAATTTCCAAAGTAATGAAGAGTCAGTACTGGCTGAAGCTTTCAGTAAATTTGCAGAGTCTTCCAAAGAACTGCTGACACCAATGAAAAACCTGGTAAGGCCTGCATTGTTTCTGTGAAAGTAAGCTCTGTAAAAGTCACTGAACCCGAATTAAGCCAGTGCAGTACTGTTAAAGGATGTTTTTCACTGAATATAACTCTTAGAATAATCCTTTTCAAGAGCTCAGTTACAGAGCACCATATTCCTGACTGTGGAGTAGTTTAGAATAGGGCATATAACCACTATAATTTTTTTTAACAAATGCTTCAATGACTTTTGTAATCATTTTAAAAAAAAAACTGGAAATGATTGGAAAACAAACAGACATAACATTTCTAAATTGTTCATGGCATCTCATTCGCAAGTGCACGATTTTTCATCTGTTTGCCAACAGTTAGTAAAGATTATCAGCAGATTGTTTTAGGACACTGATAGTGTGTCCAACTGTTGATCAATTTGAATTAAATATTCCTGGACAATGCCAGCATCTTCCATATAGCAATTTTTTAATGTAATAATGAATGATGAGTACAGATATCTCAGGTGGTTGTAGGGCTGGAGGAAATTACAGAGATAGGGCAACATGAAGCGATGGTCAGATTTGAAACGAGGTCACGAGTCTTAAAATTGAGGTACTAGAATGATGGTCTATGTAGGTGAGCAAGCAAAGAGCCATTTATTCCATTTCTCTAGGTGTTCCACTAAATGTGCACTAACATTACAATAGATTTGGGGTGGCATGGTGGCTCCGTAGTTAGGACTGCTACCTCACAGTAGAAGGGACCTGGGTTCAATCCCACCCTAGGGTGACTGTTTGTATAGAGTTTGTACGTTGTCTGCATGGGTTTCCTCTGAGTGCTCTGGTTTCCTCCCACAATCCAAAGATGTGCAGTCTTGGTGGATTAGCCATCCGAAATGTAGGGTTACAGGAATAGGGTAGTAGGGTGGGTGAGTGGAATGCTCTTCAGGGAATCAGAAGGCCAGATGATTTGCTTCCCTGTTGGGATTCAACGATAGGGTAGCTGCAAGATTACAGTCACAAACAGACATTTCAGTTTGTTTTCTTCAATTCACCAATTTTGGTGAAATGCACTTCTTTTACTCTAAAAATGTTGGAAAAATATCATTTGTCAAATACAAAATAATAGCTTTATTTTGACATAATGTTAATTTGACGTCTGAGTTTGTTGCTTGTGAGCCATCTTGACTTAGTAATTTTGCTGTAGCTGAAGCTTTGCTCTTCAATATTTTTAGTGCTTTAAAAAAAATTATACAAATGACAGCACCTAATGGTACAAACCATTACAGCTGTTTCACATAACTGCCAAGGACGAAACTCTGTGCAATTGCTCTGGTCTGCTGACCAGTAGCGAAGTCAGTGTAATGTTTGATCATGATGCATGTATGCTAAAGCACAAGTCTGCCTGAGCATCAGATTATCATGAAAGGTAAGTGCTTAAAGACAGGCAGTACCAATACATGAAGCATGCATGTATGTGACACAGCAGGTTTTCATTTTAAGATTGAGCCAACATGAAGGTCAGTAGAATAAGAGCCAAAAGAAGGTACAATGTTTTTCACAAATAGTGAGGCTGTTTTGGCTGGAACATTATTTGTTGGAGAGATATAATTATAAATCAGCTTGATTGTTCTTACTTCATTGCATCCATACAAGAAACGTCACTAATGAAAAAGGCTATGGTCAGACTGGTTTACATCTTCTAATTTCATTAGTTGAGTTGCAGAACACTGTGCACAGCCATCTCACTATTACATTGTTTAAAAAAAGGCTCCCTTATTCTCCTAGCAGAATTAAAGATACATGTTTTTGTGGGTCTAAAGTTCTGTTGTTGGAATAAAGGAAGAACCTTCAGTGCTGGTAGCATGTAAATGTAGCCCTTACATGATGTAGCATTAGAAAGCAGAATTAACCAAGCCTTTAGCCAAACTATTCCAGTACAGATAAAACACAAGCATCTACTTGACAGTGCAATTTGAAATCGGCAGGTATGATGCGGTGGGCGTAACAGAGACATGGTTGCAAGGGGATCATTATTGGGAGCTGAATATTGAAGGATATACATCCTATCGAAAAGATAGGCAGGTGGGCAAAAGGGGGTGGGGTTGCCTTATTAGTAAGAAATGAAATCAATAGCAAGAAGCGAAGTAGGGTCAGATGGTGTAGAATTGAGCAACCACAAAGGTAAAAACACCACAGTTAGAGTCATGCATAGGCCTCTAAACAGTAATTAGGAGCTGGGACACAAGATACACCAGGAAATAGAAGAAATGTGTAGGAAAGGCAAAGTTACAGTGATCATGGGGGATTTCAATTTGCAGGTAGACTGGAAAAATCAGGTTGATAGTGGTTCACAAGAAAAGGAATTTGTGGAATGTCTATGAGATGGTTTTCTGGAGCAGCTTATGATGGAGCCTACAAGGGAACAGGCAATACTGGATTTAGTGTTGTGCGATAAGGCAGACTTGATTAGGAAGCTTAAGGTGAAGGAACCATTAGGAAGCAGGAATCATAACATAATCGAATTTACTCTGCAGTTTGAGAGAGAGAGGATAGAATCAGAGGTAACGGTATTTCAGCAATGGCAGGCGTTTCTGGGAGCAATTTTGGAGACATAGCAGAGATTCATACCGAAGAAAAAGAAGCGTGGTACAGGGAGGATGAGGCAACCATGGCTGACTAGGGAAGTCAGGGACAGCATAAAAGCAAAAGATAAAGCATATAAAATAGCAAAGAACAGTCGGAAACCAGAGGATTGGGAAGCTTACAAAGACCAACAGAGGGCAACAAAAAAAAAGGAGGGAGAAGATTAAACATGAGGGTAAGTTAGCCAATTGCATAAAGGAGTTTATTTCGATATATAAAGGGCAAACGAGGTAAAAGCAGACATTGGGCTGCTGGAAAATGATACTGGAGAGATAGTTGTGAGGAACAAGGAAATGGCCAAGGAACTGAACAATTACTTCACGTCAGTCTTTACAGTGGAAGACATGAGCAATTTCCCCAAGATTACAGAGAGTGAGGGGGCAGTGCTGAGTATGGTGTCCATCACCAAGGAGAAGGTGCTAGAAAACTGGAATGGCCTGAAGGTGGATAAACCACATGGACCAGATGGACTACACCCCAGAGTTCTAAAGGAGCTAGCTGAAGAGACAGTGAAGGTGTTAGTGGTGATCTTTCAGGAATTAGTAGAATCAGGGAGGTTCCCAGAGGACTGGAAAACCACTAACGTGACACTCCTGTTTAAAAAGAGAGTAAGACAAAAGACAGAAAATTACAGACCAAATAGCCTAACCTCGGTTGTGATTAATATCGTGGAATCCATTGTGAAGGATGAGATATCTGAATACTTGGAAGTGAATGGTAAAATAGGGCAAAGTCAGAATGGTTTCATCAATGGGAAGACATACCTGACAAATCTGCTAGAATTCTTTTGAGGAAATAACGAGCAAGTTAGACCTAGGAGAGCCAATGGATGTTGTCTACCTAGACTTCAAGAAGGCCTTTGACAAAGTACTGCACAGGAGGCTCCTGAGTAATTTAAGGGCCTATGGTGTTAAAGACAAGGTGCTAGCATAGATAGAACCTTGGCTGTCTGGCAGAAAGCAGCGTGGCAGCCGGTGACACGTGTTTTGCAAGGCTCAGTGTTACGACCACAACTTTTCATTTTATACATTAACGATCTAGATGAAGGAATTTAGGGTATTCTGGCTAAGTTTGTAGATAATACAAAGATAGCTCAAGGGACAGGTAGCATTGAGGAGTTGGGGAGGCTGCAGAGGATTTGGACAAGAGAAGGGAGTAGGCAAAGAAGTGGCGGATGGAGTACAATGTGGGAAAGTGTGAGGTCATGTACTTTGGTAGGAACAGTAGAAGCATGGACTATTTTCTAAATGGTGAAAAAATTCAGAAGTCTGAAGTTCAAAGAGCCTTGGGAGTTCTACTCCAGGATTCTCTCGAGGTAAACTTGCAGGTTGAATCAGTGGTTAGGAAGGCATTTGCAATGCTAGTATTTATTTTGAGAGGACTTTCTTATAAAAGCAGGAATGTACAAAGAGATCTGGGTGTTCAGGTCCATTGTTCCCTGAAGATGGCAATGCAGGTCAAGGGAGTGGTCAAGAAGGCATACGGCATGCTTTCCTTCATCGGACGGGGTGTTGAGTACAAGAGTTGGCAGATCATGTTACAGTTGTATACGACTTTGATTCGGCCACATTTGGAATACTGCGTACCGTTCTGGTTGCCATGTTACCAAAGAGATGTGGATATGTTGGAGAGGGTGCAGAGGAAGTTTATTCAGATGTTGCCTGGTATGGAAGGCACTAGCTATGAAGACAGGTTGAGTAGATTAGGATTATTTTAATTAGAAAGATGGAAGTTGAGGGGGGACTTGATTGAGGTCTACACAATCATGAGAGGAACAGACATGGTGGATAGCAAGAAGCTTTTCCCCCAGAATGGGGTACTCAATTACTAGGGATCACGAGTTCAAAGTGAGAGGGGAAATGTTTAGGGGAGATATGTGTGGAAAGTTCTTTACGCAGAGGGTGGCGGGTGCCTGGAACGCGTTGCCAGCAGAGGTGGTAGAGGCGGGCACGATAGCCTCATTAAAGATAGATTGTGAAGGAGCAAAAATGGCCTTTGCAATGATATGTACTCCTTGTCAGATGTGGGAGTTTAAAGAGAGTTTAAGTGTTACTGCGGATTATATCTGCCATAAATGCTGTTGGATGCGAATCGTATCAGATCGAGTGGATCGGTTGGAGAGACAGATAGAAGTGATGAGGAATTTGCAACGGCAACAGTATGTGATGGATGGCAGATACAGGAAGGGGGGAAAGTCTCAGATACAGTCACATTGATGGGTTGACTCCATGAAGGGGAAGAGAGGTAGGCAGCTATTGCAGGAGACTTTTGTGGATATACCCATTTCAAACAGGTATGCTGTTTTGGAAAATGTAGGGGGTGATGGATTCTCAGGGGAACGTAGCACGAACAGCCAAATTTCTGGTGTTGAGACTGGCTCTAATGCAACGAGGGGTACGTCGGCTTCCAAGAGATCAATTGTGCTCAGGGATTCAGTAGTTGGAGGTACAGACAGACGTTTCTGTGGCCAGCAAAGAAAAAGCAGAATGGTGTGTTGTTTCCCTGGTGCAAGGATCAATGATGTCTCAGAGAGATTGCAGAATGTTCTTACAGGGGAGAGGGGCCAGCAAGAGGTCATTGTCCACATTGGAACCGACGACATTGGAAGTGAAAAGGTTGAGACTCTGAAGGGAGATTACAGAGTTAGGCAGAAATTTAAAAAGGAGGTCTTCAAGGGTAGTAATATCTCGATTACTCCCAGTGCTACGAGCTAGTGAGCTCAGGAATAGGAGGATAGAGCAGATGAATACATGGCTGAGGAGCTGGTGTATGGGAGAAGGATTCACATTTTTGGATCATTGGGATCTCTTTTGGGGTAGAAGTGACCCGTACAGGAAGGACGGATTACACCTAAATTGGAAGGGGACTAATATACGGGCAGGGAAATTTACTAGAACTGCTTGGGAGGATTTAAACTAGTAAGGTGGTGGGGTGGGACACAGGGAGATAGTGAGGAAAGAGATCGGTCTGAGACGGGTACAGCTGAGAACAGAAGTGAGTCAAGCAGTCAGGGCAGGCAGGGACAAGGTAGGACTAATAAATTGAACTGCATTTATTTCAATGCGAGGGGCCTAACAGGGAAGGCAGATGAACTCAGGGCATGGTTTGGAACATGGGATTGGGATATCATAGCAATTATAGAAACATGACTCAGGGATGGGCAGGACTGGCAACTTAATGTTCCAGGATACAAATGCTACAGGAAGGATAGAAAGGGAGGTAAGAGAGGAGGGGGAGTGGCATTTTTGATGAAGGATAGCATTACAGCTGTGCTGAGGGAGGATATTCCCGGAAATATATCCAGAGAGGTTATTTGGGTGGAACTGAGAAATAAGAAAGGGATGGTCACCTTATTGGGATTGTATTATAGACCCCCCAATAGTCAGAGGGAAATTGAGAAATAAACACGTAAGGAGATCTCCGCTATCTGTAGGAATAATAGGGTAGTTATGGTAGGGGATTTTAACTTTCCAAACATCGACTGAAACTGCCACAGTGTTAAAGGTTTTAGATGGAGAGGAATTTCTGAAGTGTGTCCAAGACAATTTTCTGATTCAGTATGTGGATATACCTACTAGAGAAGGTGCAAAACTTGACCTACTCTTGGGAAATAAGGCAGGGCAGGTGACTGAGGTGTCAGTAGGGGAGCATTTTGGGGCCAGCGACCACAATTCTATTCGTTTTAGAATAGTGATGGAAAAGGATAGACCAGATCTAAAAGTTGAAGTTCTAAATTGGAGAAAGGCCAATTTTCAAGGTATTAGGCAAGAACTTTCGAAAGCTCATTGGAGGCAGATGTTTGCTGGTAAAGGGACGGCTGGAAAATGGGAAGCCTTCAGAAATGAGATAACAAGAATCCAGAGAAAGTATATTCCTGTCAGGGTGAAAGAGAAGGCTGGTAGGTATAAGGAATGCT
>NC_057729.1:54868823-54871629 GCF_004010195.1 Chiloscyllium plagiosum
CAGAGAGCACCTCTGGGCCATCCGGACGAACCAACCCAACCACCCTGTGGCACAGCATTTCAACTCCCCCTCCCACTCCACCGAGGATATGCAGGTCATTGGACTCATCCACCGCCAAACCACAACAACGGGACGGTCGGAGGAGGAGCGTCTTATCTTCCGACTGGGAACCCTCCAACCACAGGGGATGAACTTGGACTTCACCAGTTTCTTCATCCCCCCTCCCCTTGTCTCAGCCGAATCCCTCCAGCCCGGCTCCGCCTTCCTGACCTGCAGTCTTCTTGTTGACCTCTCCGCCTCCATCCTACTCCGACCTATCACCCTCACCTTGACCTCTTTCCACCTATCACATTTCCAACGCCCCTCCTCCAAGTCCCTCCTCCCTACCTTTTATCTTCTCCTGCTGAACACTCTCTGCTCATTCCTGAAGAAGGGCCTGTGCCCGAAACGTCGAATCTCCTGTTCCCTGGATGCTGCCTGACCTGCTGTGCTGTTCCAGCAATAAAGTTTCAACAAGTAGCATTTGTGCCATATTAGTGCCAGGCAGTGACCATCTGCAACACAAAAGAATCTGAACATCTTCTCTTGTAATTCAATGGTATTACCATTGCTGAAACCCCATTACAACATTCTGGAAGTTGCTTTTGATCAGAAACTGAATTGGTCCAGTCATATAAATATCGTAGCTGCAACAGTAGGTAAGAAACTTGCAATTTGGTAGTGAGTAATTCATCACCTGTCTACGAAACGTCATCTTCAGTGCACAGATCAAGCATGTGATAGATATTCTCCACTTGCTGAGATGAATGCTACTTCAGTAACTCAAGAACCTCTATCATTCAGATCAAAACAGGCCATTTGATTAGTGATTCTTTTCATCAATTTAATCATTCATCTCACCACCACCAATACATGGTGACAACAGTATGTATTATACAAACGATCTACTGTGGCAACATGTGAATTCTACTTCAATAGCACCTTCTCGACCTATGACCTCCTCACCTAGAAGACAAAGGAAGCAGCTACATAGAAATCGCCATCTGTGAGTTCCCCATTAAAACACACTCTGTTGTGAATTGGAAGGATATGGGTGTTGCTTCGCTGTTGCTGAGTCAAAATCAGGAACTCCTAATTGCACTGTAGGCGTATCTACACCAACTGGATCTGCAGTAGTTTGATGTTGACCAACAAAGTCCATATACCATGAAAGAATTAAAAAATGCATTCATATTGAATTTAAAAATAGGAGATTTTTATTCTCATAAAAATAGTAAATCTGTGACACCATAGTACTTGAAAGCTTAAGGTCATTGCTGGAAATAAGTAATTTTAAGCATAAATGATTTTAGATTATTTATGTTTTTGGCAAATTTGTTTGCAAGTTCCTTGTTGATTGAAATGTTCATTCTGTTTCACCTGATTCCAGCTGCAAATCCTAAGCTGTTGCTGTGTCAAATATGATGGTACCACTTTGTTTTCGGTCTTTTGTGTTGTTTATCATAGTGATGTATAAACCTTGATTTCATTTTGCCTTTGCTTTCTCCAGTGTGCAAAATGAGACCATTTTAAAAAAAAATACATCATTCAGGATTTGAGATGTAGTCTCTTTTCTTTGATATTACAAATTCCAATTATGCTGATTTTATTTTGCCAATCTGTCTTCATTGGAGCCTAACCAGGTAGCGAAGACCGTCCTGTTGTGAAATTAAATGGCTGATAAGCATGTTACCACCACTGGAATAGATTGAACATGGAGACTTAGTGTCGTGTGTAATAAACTTCAGTTACTTCAGTTCGTGATGACAAATGCTTGCTGAGATATTTGTATCATCGATAGTCACAGGTGAGGTGCCAGAAGACTGGAGGTTGGCAAACGTGGTGCCACTGTTTAAGAAGGGTGGGAAGGACAAGCCAGCGAACTATAGACCAGTGAGCCTGATTTTGGTGGTGAGCAAGTTGTTGGAGGGAATCCTGAGGGAAAGGATGTACATGTATTTGGAAAGGTAAGGACTGATTAGGGATAGTCAACATGGCTTTGTGTGTGGGAAATCATGTCTCACAAACTTGATTGAGCTTTTTGAAGAAGTAACAAAGAGGATTGATGAGGGCAGAGCGGTAGATGTGATCTATATGCACTTCAGTAAGGCGTTCAACAAGGTTCCCCATCGGAGACTGGTTAGCGAGGTTAGATCTCACGGAGTACAGGGAGAACTTGCCATTTGGATATAGAACTGGCTCAAAGGTTGAAGACAGAGAGTGGTGGTGGTGTAGGGTTGTTTTTCAGACAGGAGGCCTGTGACCAGTGGAGTGCCACAAGGATCAGTGCTGGGTTCTCTATATTTTGTCATTTATATAAATGATTTGGATGCAAGCATAAGAGCTATTGTTAGTAAGTTTGCAGATGACACTAAAATTGGAGGTGTAGTGGATAACAAAAAAGATTACCTCAGATTACAACGGGATCTTGATCAGATGGGCCAATGGGCTGAGAAGTAGCAGATGGAGTTTAATTCAGATAAATGCGAGGTGCTGCATTTTTGGAAAGCAAATCTTAGCAGGACTTATACACTTAATGGTAAGGTCCTAGGGAGTGTTGCAGAACAAAGAGACCTTGGTGTGCAGGTTCTTAGCTCTTTGAAAGTGGAGTCGCAGGTAGATAGGATAGTGAAGAAGGCGTTTGTTATGCTTTCCTTTATTGGTCAGACTATTGAGTACAGGAGTTGGGAGGTCATGTTTCAGCTATACAGGACATTGGTTAGGCCACTTTGGAATATTGCGTGCAATTCTGGTCTCCTTCCTATCG